>NC_048218.1:119289398-119320535 GCF_002007445.2 Ailuropoda melanoleuca | reverse complement strand
TCCTCAGAACCCCATTTCAATGATGCAGACAAGGTAAACACCTCAAGAAATGCTGGAACAAGATGCAAACAGCAAAAGATGGCATGAAGCAGAACAGCCCAGCCAACCAGGGCTCCACCCACTTTGAAACTATTAGACGGGAGTGAAATAAACCTCTCTTTTCTTTATGTCACTGTATTTTGTTATACAAGCTTACATTTTCCCTAAATACCTTCAGCATGTTAAAATATGGCTGAGAAGTTCTAGAAAAACTGGCGTGGAATTTTAAGTCACTCACGGCATTTTCTATCATAGTTGATAAGACACATAATAATACCTCCCTGTTAGTTATTTTAATTTATGGTGGCAATGAGAAATCTTAGGCACCAGAAGATAATTTGGACACAGTGTCCATGAAAATGTAAAATCAAAAAATTACTTATTTTTGGGTGTGGAACTATGTAAAGAATTTTAATACAACTTGACAAAATTGGTAAATCTACCAAGAGATGATGTTTCTTCCATGCCCAGGGTTATCATCCTTTTGTCAGGAAGTCTATATCTAATGTATTAACTTTTCATCTACTTGCNTTATCATCCTTTTGTCAGGAAGTCTATATCTAATGTATTAACTTTTCATCTACTTGCTGCCTCAAATGAGGTAAATACTCACTTTGAGTTAAAGAATTAGAAGCAGAATATAACATGGATGTAGGGTAATTAACACATAACCTGGATACACTCAAGTCGCTTGACCCTGGGATGAAGATTCAATGCTGTTCTCAATGACTTGGGTACACATTACAGTAGTCTGCTGCTCTGCGTGGAGGGTAGTGGCTTAGTGCGGATTAGAAATGAATTGACTTGTTAGATCATTCAAGGAAAATACCCGACCTCAGCTCACAAAGAAGACTCAAAGACTGGCTTTTGCTTTGACAAGCATTTCTACCTACTTTGAAAATATTCCATAAAAGAGCCTATAGATAGGGACACCTGGGTGGCTCAGTTGGTTAAGTGTCTGCCTTGGCTCAGGTCATGATCCCAGGGTCCTGGGATCAAGTTCCGCATCTGGCTCCTTGCTCAGTGGGGAGTCTGCTTCTCCCTCTGCCTGAAGCTCCCCCTGCTTGTGTTCACGCTCTCTCTGATAAAATATAACTAACTAACTAACTAACTAACTAAATAAATAAATAAATAAAATCTTTAAAAAAAGAGGCTATAGATAGATACCTACTTATGATTTCGCACCCTCAGACATGGTGGATTTCAGCTTTAGCTTACTTTCTTACATAGCAATCAGTTTCCAAAAATGAAAATATGTCAGCATGAACTACATTCCCTAATATTGTGGGGTTAAAACTGAATTCAAAAAGTTTCTTAGTAATAACGAATACAATGTGCTTCTTATACGCTGGGCATTGTTCTAAGATCTGTGACTATATCTTCCCTCTGATAGAGATGCTATAATTGTCATCACTTTATAGATGATGTACTGAGGCCCAGAAAGGTTGAAATATTGCCTCCAGGTCACAGTTCCCAAGTGTTGGAGCCAGGAGAGAATTCACACAGTCTGGCCGCAGAATCAACGCTCTTAACCTCTGAACCCTATAGTCTACACAGCTTACTGTGTGCCAACTTCTCATTTTGAGAAAAGTAACCAACGATGCTCACTTTATCTTTAGCAGAAGAAGACTGAATGAAGAGCTACCAATGGAAGTTTCTGAGCTCAGAACATACGGTAACACATGTTTATATCATTCCATGAGAATTGTGCAAATATCCGGGGTATGATTGCACTAAATAGAAAAATCATCATACAAAGATTATGTTAGGTTAGAAATTTCCTAAATTTGTGAACAGCTGTTTTCTCTCATGAAATATGAAACCATATGAAACAAAATAGTACTCCCAGTTAAAGGATTTAAGGTTGAATTCTGTTCTGCACATGACAATGGAAACATAAAACTTGATACTGCTATTTTGCTATAAAATGTGTTATTTTTTTCAGGCTTAAATCAGCACCCCCAAGTGAGAAAAAATTGTAAAATGAAATTGTTTTGGTTTATCAATTTATATTTTTTCTACTTCAGATTTAAAACATAATCTTCAGTATAACAAATGTTTATATCACTTGTTTAAACCAAAACTCAATAAAATAAAAAATTTGTACTGCCTTCCTCACAATTTATTTCCTTTCACCCATTTTCATTCTGTGAAAAGGCTGTATGTGTTTGAACTGTGACCCCAGTTATAGATCGATGTGGGTTTATTGATTAACTGGCAATCTTACTAAACTCTCCATAGTTCTAATATTTTTTTTAATGAGGTTTTAGGGATTCCAGAGGAAGTATGGTAAGAGCTAACAAGTATAGTATTACATCTTTCTTTCTCATATTTATAATTCTAATTTAGTTTTACAACTTATTTTAATACTAGCATATCCAGATCACTGTTCAGTAACAGTGAAATAAAAGGCAATGGTGTCCTCTCATTCCCAGGTATTCTGTTTCTACATTGGGATGCCCAGGTCTCGAGTATACAGTTCAGTGATTTCCACAAATGAGTACCCCATGTGAACCACATTTCAATCAAGATATAAAACATCAAGAGCATTTTAAGTTCTTCTGTTGCCTGACCATTCAGCTGAAAGAACATCATAGGTCCTATCGCCATAAGACACCCCACATTGGAAGGGAAGTATCAACTTCATAAAATCCCTGCAGAACTGAGGAAACCAGATGTGGCAACCAGCCCAGGCCTTTGACATCCAGCATTCCACATCCCTCCCCCAAATCCCAGAGCTGGTGGATTTCAGTTTCTTGGATGAGTTTGTAGATGGCTTTGTGGTCCAAGAGTAGACTGGTGGAGTAGCAGTAAAGACATGGTGATCGGTGAAGTTCTTAGGTTCACCTCCTTGACTCCCCTAAACTGTCTGGTAAGATGAGAACTAGAGTGTGTGTTTTGACCTTTCCTGTATGCACATTAGAGGATAAGGTAGCTGATATTCCCAGGGAAACTTAAAGTCACAGGCCGAAAGAAGAAATGAGAGAAGCACACAACTACTTAAAAAATATTAACAAGTACAAAAAACATACTGCAAAAAGAAGTATTATTAGATTAGATAAGCAATGAATTGAAAGTAAGCACAACAATACCTCCAAGGCATCAGGAAGGCTATTATTAATATGAAGCAGGAAGAAGTTGTTGAAAAGAACCAGATGAAATATGAAATATATAAACATACAGGAGTTGAAATAATTAATACAATTCAATCCAATCCCAGTCAAAAATTTGGTTTGGCAGTTTTATAAAGAACTTGATTTGTTCTAAATGTCCACTGAAGAATAAGATCTATGAATAACTAAGTTAACTTTGAGAAGGGGAATTTGCTTTCCTTTCGACGAGGGCCTACCACCAAGCTACACTAATAGCAACAGGATAGGATTGGCATGAAAACAAATAGAATAAAATCGGGAATTTAGGTCCATGTGTAAATGGAAATCAATGCATAATGAAGAAGAAAATTATTTCAAGGAGCAAGGAAGGTGATCCGTGTCCAAAGAAAAATACAACTGGATCCTTACCTAAAATGGTACACAAATGTAGTCTCCAGATAGATAAAAGACCTAACCGTAAAAGATAAAGCTGAAATGTTAATAGAAGTTGTTTTAAAAAAGTATCTTCATGATCTACAGAGAAAGAGTAAAAGAGGGTTTCTTTCATACCACAAATTGGCACTTAAACTTACAAACGTACATCATCAGCCAGAACTTTAGGATAGGTTCAAGTCTTTTCCTTTGCTGAAAGGAGTTCTATGTGCTTTCCTAAATAAATCACAATTATTTTTATATTGTCAAAAATTGGATAAGCAATTAGAGAAATCTGATATGGAATGGTCTTTATTTTTGGCTTTTTCTATTTTTTTTGAAAGATAACTCATGGGGTCAAGTGCAAAAATCATAAGTATACAGTTTGATGATTTTTTGTGCTTGTATGTAACCGTATAACCACCACAAGGGTCAGCGTATAATTTGCCTCACCCCAGAAAATCCCCTCCTGCTTTTTCCCAGGGGAAAAAAAAAATCCCTGGCCATTATTCTGATGCCTAACACCACAGGCTGATTTTTATTATTCTTGCATAGTATGGAGTTCTAATTCTGTACTATGTACTCTTTTGTGTCTGGTTTCTTCTGCTTAACAAAATGTTTTTTAAGATTTTCACCTATGTTGTCGTGTGCATCAAGGTTTATTCTCTTGTTGTATAGTAAGTATGCCATTGCACAAATATCACATGATGAATTTACACTTTCTCTAGTTGACATGGCAGCTCTTTTTCCAGTGTTGGGCTATAATGAAGAAAGTTCCTATGGCCATTCTTACAGATCCCTTTTGGTGGACTTATACCTTTCTCTTGGGTTTATATCTAGGAGCGGAATTGCAGGTCATAAAGTAGGCATGTGTGTAGTATTATGTAGTGCCATATAGTTTTCCAAAGTGTTTGAACAAAGTTACACTTTGCTCAGCCATGCAGTTGCTTTATGTCCTCAATGACACTTGGTATTTTCACTCTTTTAAATTTCAGATATTCTGGGGGGCAGATAGTGGTAATACATTGTCATTTTAATTTGCATTTCTCTAATGATTAATGAGGTTGAGCACCTTTTAATATGCTCATTAGATATTTAAATATCAACTGTTTTGAGTTGCCTACTCAGGCTTTTCTCCACTTTTAATAAACAGCTATTTATCTTTACTTTTTTGATGACAGAAATTCTTTATATAATCCGAATATGAGTTCTTCTCTTAGTCTGTGACTCACCTAGTCACATTCTTTTTAAAAATTAAAAACATTTAATTCTAATATGATCAATACAGTGTTATATTAGTTTCGAGTGTACAGTATAGTAACAATGTTATATGTTACCCAGCTCATCACAGTAAGCACACTCTTAATCCCTTTTACCTATTTCACCCATCCCCCCACCCACCTCTCCTCTGGTAACCATGTTTGTTCTCTATATTTAAAAGTCTGGTTGGTTGTTTGTCTCTTTTTAAATTGCTCATTTGTTTTGTTTCTTAAATTCCACATATAAATGAAATCATACGGTATTTGTCTTTCTTCACTTGGACTCCACTTGACTTATTCCACTTAGTGTTATACCCTCTAGCTCCAACCATATTGTTGCAAAAGGCAAGATTTCATTCATTTTTTTACGACTGAGTAATATTCCATCGCACATACATATACCACTTCTTCTTTATCCATTCATCAGTTGATGGACACTTGGGTTGCTTCCGTAATTTGGCTATCCATTATTATGCTGCAATAAACATAGGGGTGAAAAAATCTTTTCGAATTAGTGTTTTCATATTGTTTGAGTAAATACCCAGTAGTGGAACTACTGGATCCTATGGCAATTCTATTCTTAATTTTTTGAGGCACCTTCATACTGTTTTCCACAATGGCTGCACCAATTTTCATTCCCATGAAGAGTACACGAAGATTCCTTTTCCTCCACAGCCTCACCAACACTTGTTTCTTGTGTTTTTGATTTTAGTCATTCTGACAGGTGTGAGGTGACATCATTGTGGGTTTGATTTCTTTCTCTGATTATGGGTGATGTTGAGCATCTTTTCATGTGCCTACCAGCTATCCATATATCTGTCCATGATTCCTGCCCATTTTAATTGGTTTGCCTGGGATTTTTTGGCATTGAATTGTATATGTTCTTTATGTATTTTGAATACTAATCTTTTATCAGATATGTCATTTGCAAATATCTTCTCCCATTCAGTAGGTTGTCTTTTAGTTTTGTGATTGTTTCCTTTGCTATACAGAAGCTTTTTATTTTGATGTAGTCCCAATAGTTTATTTTTGCTTTTGTTTCCCTTGAGTCAGGAAACAACTAGAAAAATGTTGTTACAGCTGATGTCAGAGAAATTACTGTTTGCGCTCCCTCGTAGGATTTTTATAGTTTCAGGTCTCATGTTTAGTCCCTTAATCCATTTTGAATGTATTTTTGTGCATGGTATAAGAAAGTGGTCAAGTTTCATTCTTTTGCATGTAGCTGCCCAGTTTACCCAACACCATTTGATGAAGAGACTGTCATTTCCCCATTGCATATTCTTGCCTCCTTTGTCAAATATTAACTGACTATATATTTGTGGGTTTATTTTTGGGCTCTCTATTCTGTTCCATTGATCTATGTGTTTATTTTTGTGCTAATACCGTACTGTTTTGATTTCTATAGCTTGTAGTATATCTTGAAATGTGGCATCATAATACCTCTAGTTTTGTTCTTTTTGAAGATTGCTTTGGCTATTCAGGATCTTTTGTGGTTCCATACAAATTTTTTGGATGGTTTGTTCTAGTTCTGTGAAAAATGCTCTTAGTATTTTGACAGGGATTGCATTAAATCTGTAGATTGGGTAGCATGGACATTTTAACAATATTCGTTTTCCCATCCATGAGTATGGAATATCTTTCCACTTGTTGGTGTCATCTTCAATTTCTTTCATCAGTGTCTTACAGTTTTCAGAGTAGAGGTCTTTCACTTTGGTTAAGTTTATTCCTAGATATTTTATTCCTTTTTAGTGCAATTGTAAATGGAATTATTTTTTTAATTTCTCTTTCTGCTATTTCATTATTAGTGTATAGAAGTGCAGCGGGTTTTCGTATGTTGATTTTGCATCCCATTCCTTATTGAATGTTTTTATCAGTTCTAGTAGTTTTTCAGTAGAGTCATTAGGGTTTTCTATAGATAGTATCATGTCATCTGCAAACAGGGAAAATTTTATTCCTTCCTTACTAATTTGGATGCTTTTTATTTCTTTTTCTTGTCTGATTGCTGTGAGTTAAAGTGGAAGTAGATATCCTTATCTTGTTCCTGATCTTAGGGGAGAAGCTCTCAGTTTTTCACATGCTTATTCACATTCTTAATGACATCTTTTGGTAAACATAGTTCATAATTAAACTAAAGTCAAAATTACTATTTTTTTCTTTTATGTTTAGTTTTTGTGGGATTCTGTTTATGATATCTATGCTACTCCCAAAGTCATAAAGATATTATTTTATATTTTCTTCAAGAAGATCTGGATCTATGATCCACCATGAATTAATTTTTTGGTATGGTGTGAGGTAGGGAATTAAGGATCATTGTCTTTTTTTAAATGTCTGGTCTTATTTATTTATTACTCTTAGAAAATCTCATTTTTGACTGGATTCGGGTTTAGCAGTAGAAGCTGTCAGAGAGGACAGCCTCTGTGTCTCAGCAATATCTTCCTGCCATTTTTCTTTGGCCTCCTTCTTTCTCTTAGCCAAAGGTTTAGCATGTTCTGCAGCCTCTTCCTTATTTTTTCTTCATACACTGTTTCTTCAGAGCAATATGCCAATGTTTATGTTGGAGGACATGTGGAGTAACAAGATGCTGAATCTTGGGCACTTTGGTTCTAGGTTCCTTACCTTCTTTGTGTAGGGGCTTTCTCACAACATAGTGGTAGACATTGTCTTCTTTAGAGAGATGGAAAAGTTTGCAGATTCTGCTAGCACTTTTGGGCCCTAGGCAATAAAGCACAGTAATATCAGTGAGTCCAGGACTATCCTTCTCCCATTTCTTTAACAATGATGAAGTTAAGAACACTGAGATTGGCATCCACAATGCAACCCCAAACTGATTTGTGCTTTCTTTCTCCAGTTCTCCTTGGTCTATAACAGGAATAGCTCTTACTCAGCATCAGACAACACAGCCATGGGTCGAGACACCCTGCTTCATGGGGAAGACTTGTTTGTCATTACCACCACTGGTTCAGACCACTTAACCCTTCCATTCGTCATACAGAGTATCAGCAACAACTTCTGTGGCCATACACTTCTCACAAAAGGTACTAAGTTTGCATTCATTATCCACTTCAATGTATTTCTGGCAGCCAGTAGCTGGGAAAGAGATGCTTAGCTTCATCCTAAAGCAAACTACCACCTCCTAAGCACCATGAAAAATAGCAGGATCATTTTCTTCTTTATGTGGTTATACAGTTGCTCCAGCACTATTTTTTTGAGAATGTAGTCCTTTTCCTAGTGAATTGTGGTAACGCCTTTATTGTAAATCAAGTGATAGTATCTGTATAAGTCTATTTCTGGACTAATCTCTTCTGTTCCATTGGCATATTTGTCTACCTTTGTACCAATATCATTTTATCTAAACTACTGTAGGTTTTACAGTAAATCTTGCAATCTGATAGTGAAAATCTAACTTTTTCCCCCTCAAGATTGCCTTGGCTCTGCTGGGAACAACATTTTTCTATAATTTTAGAATTTTAAAATTTAGAAATCTGTAAGTGTACAAGAAGAACTTTCTGCTGGGGTTTTGATTGTTATGGTCTGAATATATAGATCAATTTTAGCATAGTTGGCTATATTAACAATATTAAGTCTTCCAATCCATGGACATGGTATATCCCCATTGTGATTCCCATGATCCCACAACCTGAGGTTTATTCTTTTTTATAATCTGTTTGTTCTGAGTGTGGGTTGAGACCTAGAATTTGCTTCTAACCAATAGAATGTGGCACTGGTGATGGGATGTCACTGCTGTGATTACATTATGTTATATAAGATTCCATCTTGCTATCAGATTTACTATTGCTCTCTTGCTGAACTCGAAGAAGCAAACTACCATCTTGTCAACTGCCTGCAAAAAGGACCACATGGCAAGGAACTGCAGGCAGTCTCTAGAAGCTGAGCACGACTTCTAGCAGACAGCCAACAAAGAAGCTCACCCTTCTACAGTCACAAGGACATAAATTCTGCTAACAAATTGAGTTTGGGAGTGGATTCTTCTCCAATCAAATCTCCAGATGAGAATGCTGTCCATCAACACCTTTACTGCAACATGGTGAGTCCCTGAGACAGAGATCTTTGCTAAGCTGTGCTTGAACTTCTAATCCACAGAAACTGTGAAATAATATTTTAAGTAAAAAAAAGTGTTAATTTTTTACACAGCAACAGTTAACTATTCCATCATTTGCTTATGTTTTCTTTACATTTCTAGCACTGTTCTGTAGTGTTCAGTGTAGAGGTCTTCCATATTTTTCTGTAAATTTGTTTCTAGGTATTTTATATTTTTGATGCTGTTATAAATGACATTTTATTTTCTAATTGGTTATTGCTATTGTTTATAGCATATAGAAATAATATTTTTATGTGACCTTTTATTCAGAAATTCTGTTAAATTCGATTATTGATTATAATAGCCCATTTGTAGACTCCTTTGAATTAGCTATCAACCATGTTATCCAAGAATAAAGACTGTTGTGCAATTTTCCAATCTTTATATATTTTGTTTCTCCTCATTTATTGATCTGAGGAGAACTTCTAATACAGTGTTGAATGTGAGAGATAACACTGGACATGCTTGTTCCATTCCTGAAATCGGGGAGAAAGTATTCAATATTTCACCATTGTCTATATCATTATCTGTAATTTTTATGTACATTCTATAGCAAAATTAGAAAGTTCTTTTCTATTCTTTGTTTGCTGAGAGTTTTATGATAACCCGTGTTGAATTTTATGAACTGCTTGGACTCCATTTTCCTGTGCCATGGTTTGGAAAATGACTGGGAGAGAAAGTTGAGTGAGTGTGAAACTCACCTCATGTGCTTCTCATTTCTTAAGGTCTATAGCCCTGTGTTGGTTGTTGTCCAACACCTGTGAATAGTTGTTTTAATTTTTACAGCTTATACAGTTTTTGATAGCAGTCTACTCAAGACAGGTGTCTGAAATAGGCCTTCTTAGACACAATGCCGAAATCATAAACAATAAGGAAAATGTGATATATTTTTTATGTAAAATATAAGGGTTTATATTTTTAAAAGGAGGATATTAGGGAGTAGGAATGGGAATGGGGAATGGAAGAGGGTGGATAAGTAAATGAGCGGGTAAAACAAGAGAGGGGCTTTGCTTGGAAACCATGTGAGTGTGCCATGAATTCATCCCTCTGCACCCATTGTCCAACCATGCAGAAAGGGCAATCTCTGCTGGAATATAGAACGATGACTATAAGAGATGAGATGGCCCTAATAATTTAGAAGGATACTAAATTAGCATTTGGCTTGCTTCACAAAGTGGCTCCTTCGTTAGCAAGGAATGGTCACAAATAGGAAGTTTGGTTGAATCTTTCCCTAGCTCTTCAAATAAGTAAATAAATAAAGATAAGAGAGATGGGGAAATAGGCAATAGAGGAGATAGAATGTTGGTCAACTCCCAAATCAGCCTCTTGGAGGTAGAAGAATGATGGTACCATTTCCTTTTTGGTATAAGCCCTAAAGCTTTGCTTACGGGGATACTTGGTGAGGGCGATGCAAAGTTTCTCCTTTCTTTGCTTAGATGGGTTTGGTTTCATTAAGCAAAACCAAGATGGTCCATAAAATAAGCCTTTCTTTTTTTTTTTTTCCTCCAATCTCGTGTCATCCGCCACATAATTAGTGTCATTTTCTTTCAGAATCTAATATAAGGTCAAAAGACCATCTCAGTTTTCAATTTCATTTTGTTTTTAACATTTCTTATATCTTCTTGGGTATTTTGGGGAGACATCAAGGGAGAATACACTGGAAGCTGCTTGTCAGTTGCCCTATTCTAACAGATGCCTCATTGAAATCATTTATTATGTTTCAAAGGATTTAATTTCTGACATTGTTCCAAATTCTTGAGTCATATTTCCTTCCAAGCCTCATAGCATAGAATCATTTATATGCTTTCCTTTAAAATTTCTCTGAAATTTAAAGTATAATAAAGCAAACTTTTAAAAGTGATGGGATTTGAATCACTAAACAATAAATAATATAAAATATGTAAAAATAGCTCTAATAAAAATATAAAGAAAACTAAATAAGAACATGAGGCCTGAATACAGACTTGTCTAACTAAATTAACCTTGTTTCTAAAGGCTAAAATGTTGACGGTCTGTAAATTAGTATTTATGATCTGAGTGATACCACTCTAATTAAAATTGTGAAACTCGAAAATGGTATTCCAAAATTTATGTTAATTAGCACAATAGAATTTCCTATATCTTTTTTTTTTTAAAAATGAAATGGGAGAGGAAGAGCTTATCTTACCAAATTTGAAATAATCAAAATTTGTAATAAAAATACTGGCTCACCAGATTATAATGGCCCATGGATAGACCTTAAAATACTTAAGGATTTTGTATATAAACAAAGTGCTATTACAAATTAGTGGGGACAGTAAAAAGCAATTCAATAAGTGTTATTAAGAAGTTACTTAATGCTTTAAAAAAAAAAAAAAGAAAGAAACTTCACCTCACACCTTATACAAAAAATGAATTCCAGTTGATTAAATAAATGTTAAAAAACATACTATCAAAAACATATTTTAGGGGCGCCTGGGTGGCACAGCGGTTAAGCATCTGCCTTCGGCTCAGGGCGTGATCCCGGCGTTATGGGATCGAGCCCCACATCAGGCTCTTCTGCTATGAGCCTGCTTCTTCCTCTCCCACTCCCCCTGCTTGTGTTCCCTCTCTCGCTGGCTGTCTCTATCTCTGTTGAATAAATAAATAAAAAAAACTTTAAAAAAAATATTTTAATAAAAAATAACATTTCTAAAATTTAATAGAAAGGATACACTGTCTATAAATTAGTGTTAAATAGGGATAATACTCGCAATGTGGGTGACAGATAAAGGTTAATCTCCATATTACAAAAGTCGCTTTTTATAATGATAATGAATAGAAAAAAATCAAATTAAAAATGGATAAACATATGAGTAGACATTTCATAGAAGAGTAAAACCCAAACAATACATCCAATAAATATATGAAAATATTCTCCACCCCCCTCAGCAGAAATGAGAAATTTAGGTAACAACCAGATATCATTTCTTACCATCAGACTGGTAAAAATCAATGGTCATAATACCTACTCATTTCATCCATTACAGTTGGAAACGTACACTGTTTCAGCACATTTTAAAAAGCAATTTATCACCATCTCTTAAAACTGAAGATAGACATATTCTTGATTCAGCATTTGACTGCTGGGAATCTACCCATAGAAATGTAAACATAAGTATGGAAGACAATGGGAGACAAAGATGCTGATTACAGATCTGTTTATAAGGGTCAAAATCTTGGAAGTAGAATGAACTAATGAAGGGAAGGGTTGAATAAACTTTGGAATACCAGTAAAAAAGAATGTTATACAACCAATAAAAGAATAAGTTAGAGCTTTATTAGCTTACTGGGAGGAGCTGGATGGGGATGGGAACAGGCAGATAATTCTCTCTTCAAACTGGAAGGCACTAGAAAGTTGCCAATCAAAAAAGTAGAGCAAAGGGGGTCAGAAATCTATTCCATAGTAAATTGTTTATGTATTTATCATGCCTTGAGACTAGGGTGGGAATTTAGAGCAAGGGAGAAAACAAAGAGGAAAAGATGATTTCAATTTCAAATACACTGATGAATCTTAACTCAAAATAGGGGTTGGGTGGGAAACTCCAGCAGGAACTGATGCGTGGAAGTAGAAACTCATTGTGTGTTGTAAGCATGTTCATTCCTGTGGGGCCGAAGCTGGACATGGCTGGGAAGCTGCTGCTCAAAAGGGGGTGTGGTGGGGTAAAGCACAGGTGTGAAATGCAGAGAAATCAAGGTGTTGATATTTTGTATTTTATTTACATAGCTTTGAGCTGAGCCTGGTCTTCATAACTTCACAGGCCTACAGAGCACTGGGTATCAGATATCTTGATAATATAGAGATGCTTTTGTTTTGGGGTCTCAAGAAAGAGCATTCTTAAATGCTTCCCACCCCTCCTCCTACCACGCTAGAAAGCCTGAGCCACTGCCACAAAGAGGGTCATTTAATCCATTCAGCTCCTGGCCTCCCTGCTGACTGCCATCAGCCACAACACTTGGGCTCAGATACAAACGTGACTAGTAATTAAAATATCTTTTTCAGACAAGGGTCTCCATGGCATTGTTGTTGTTGTTACTGCATTTGGGGATTTATTGAAGCTGTAATAGCAGCAGAAAATAAGGAGGGTCTGGGTCTGTGCAATGGATCGATGTCTCTTATGCTCTGTAACGAGGTTAACCCTAAAGAATTGCTATAAAGACAAAATGAAATCATTCACCTGAAATCCTGTGTAAATATTAAAGAATAAGCAAATAGAACATGTTGGTATTAAATATTATTAGTTTTAACCTTAAAGAAATATTAGGTCAGCGAGAGAAAAAAAAATCAAAGAATGAATCAATCTTTTAAACACTCAGATGATTACAAGTTTTGGGAGATTTCCAATTGAACCTTTTCATTTAGTATATTTTGGATAAATAATGACCCTGAGTTCTGAGTGAGCAGAAGAGACTTAGAGAACACTATGCTTATGTGTATATTACACTTTTGGAAGTAAATATTTGCTCATTTAATCCCCCGGGGCGGGAGTGGCCTTCTTACCCCACATTCCAAAGTAAAGGGCTGGTCATCTAGGCATAACCTGGGAAGGGACGTGGCCAATAACTAATTTTGTGGCCCTTTGCTCAATACCCCTCTGATGTTTATAAAAGTTTGAGGTTAATGTTTCTCCCTCTGCCTGCCTCTCTCTCTGACAAATAAAAATCTTTAAAAAAAGAAAAAAAAATTAAGCTTGGAAATTTCAGAGTGGGTTTCCGTACAGAGAGTTCTTAGGGGTGCTGTCATTTCTGCCCCCTCCATGGACAGAGGTGCTTCCCCTAACCTCAAACCTGGTGAGAAAAGCTACAAGAAATCCCCTGGAGAGAATGCTGGGTTGCATGTAGCAGTATAGGACAGGAGAAAGAGGTGGCTGGGAAATAACTAAGCCCCATCTACCAAAAGCACAATTTTCCTGTAACCAGATGCAGGCCAGGTGTGCGTGAGGGAAAGAGCCAGCCTGGCACCTTTTTAAAGGACTGACTCCATCTCAGGAGAGTGATGGGACTTCAAAAGAGAAGGTCTGAGTGGGTGTGGGCATGGAGAGCCCAGAGTCCAAGCACAGGTGCAGCAGGCCACGGCCATGTCAGTGACCTGCCCCACTGACGAGTGTTCTTGGAAGCTGCCACGTGTCACCTCCGAGAGAAAAGAGCCTCTTTAAACATGTAGCATGGCCAGATGCCAACACCAAGCTGGTGTTGCTTAAAGACAGCTGAGACATCACAAGGGATCTCAGGTAGGAAGGGCAGCAGGGCCCGTAAAGGATTAGATTCAGGGGCTAAAGAGGGACAGGCAACCCAGGGGCTCAGGCAGGCCTCTCCCTTTCCTCACTGCCCTGCCCTCTTCGTCCCTTGCCTCCTCTCTCTACCTTCTAGGGCGCTTTTAAATATATTTGAACCTCTGCGTCATCTTTCCTTCTTTCCAGTTTCTGCTATGAATATGCAAAGACTCAAACACGGCTCTGGCTTACAGGTTTCCTTACCTCTAGAGGGAACCCCAAACAGATAGCACAAATAAGGTCCCAATTCCAAATCCCTGGAAGAGAGATTTTGATCAGCCCAGCTAGAGTCAGATTTCTACCCTTCGCTCTCTCAACTAGGGTCAAGGCCATATGGTCATACTGTACAAATATGGCTGCCAAGGGGCACCCATGTAGATGCAGGAGCATTCTCAGGCCAAGGGGCATGGCCTGAGAAGATATCCCAATAGTAGTCTATTAAATATACACTCCAACACTCTGAACACGTAAATGCCAACAATGCGGTTCATGTAGAAAATACCGAAAAAGGAAATAAAAATTCAAAGAGAACAACAAAAACAAAGAGATCACACTTATCAAATAGGCCATTCAACATACATGAACTAGACTCCTAATTAAAAGGCAAAAGCTCTTAGATGAATTTATAGGGAAAGAAAAAAATGGAGAGAGGGGCAGAGTGTGAGAGAGAAAAAGAAGCCTAGGGACTCATCAGTCAAATGCATTACATGGAACTTATTGGGTCTAGATTTAAGTAAACTAATCATATGATGTTATTTTTCAGACAATCAGGGGAATGTAAACCCAAATTGAGCATTAGATGATTAGAGGAAGAATTGCTCATTTTGTCAAATGAATCCTTGTACATGGTTGTTTTTTTAAAAATCTTAAAAGGACACAAAGCATTTATGGTCAAAATGATATGAAATACAAGATTTGCTTTAACATACTCTAGATATCCTTCCAAAAAAGTGTGCAGGTAAAAGATAAACAAGATTTTAAAATATTGGTAGTTGTTTAACCTAATCGATTATGATTTATGTGTCTAGTCTCTCTACTTTTGAATGTTTTGAAAATCTCTAAAATACTTCTCAAATTTATAAGCCATCATGTAAGCAAAAGGAAACCTTAACTGTAATAAATTCATTTGTCTAATTTTCCTTCTGGTAGGGGAAGTACCTTAAATCCCCAAACAGTTTTAGATTTCTTGGCTTCTCCTTCTGGATACCTTGACTTCTTACTCAATGTACATATAAGACGCCTTAGCTTTAAACCACCCTCTAAACACCCAACCGGACCATCCACAGTCACATCCTTAAAATTGGCTCAAGGATGAAGTTAGCTGGAAAATTAAGGACTAAGTCCAACAACAAAGAAAGCATTTCTCTGTTCGTGGCAATGGCTTCAATGACTGTGAATTTTTCCATTTCTGGAAATGACATCAGTAAGGGCACTAGAGCCAAGTAGCTAGCTAAAAGCAGAGCTTCTGGATCCAGAGAGACTGTTGTCTCTTGCTCTGGCCCTGTCACGGACAAATAAGTTCCCGAACTTTCTGAGTCACCGTGGAAAGGGCAGAGAATCATAGTGGTTAATGCACAGGGTGATTGTGAAAGCACATTTCACTTAGATACCGACCCAGAGAGAAAGAGAGCAATGCATTAGGACACATGCCAATATAAGTAATACAATGTTTATTTTATATTATTCGTATAGTATTTACTAATTTATAGTGTTTCTGGATTCATTTTTTCTACTGCTTCCAAACTCATCTCTTCCTCTGTGATCAAATTATTTTTCTGTTTGGAAGTCAAGTTTCTAAATAAAGCTAATTTCTTGGTAACAGGCAACTACCACCTTAAACCAATTCATCATACAATACTTCTAACTCAAGAAAACAATGGAAGCACACTTATTAATTAATTTAAAATCAAACTTTTATTTTGGATAATTTTAGATTTTCAGAAAAGTTGCAAAGATAATACAAAAAGTTCCCACATACCTCTCAGTGACTTGTATTGCTAAAACTTGAGTGTGAGTTATTTGTTAAACAATAGTTACTGGACTATTTTGAGAGAAAAAAAGTTGAATCCCAAATTGAAGGTAATAAAACTATTCTCTTCATGAATTTAATTCATTTTCTCCTCCCTAGACTGTTATCTGGAACACAGCCTGACCCCCAATGAGTATGCAGTAAATGTATGCATGCTTGAAGACATTGTTGAAATTATCAATAGCTTTTTGTAATTCTTCACTGTGGCATGTTTCTTTAGTGACAGAAAAGGTTTCTTGCTTCTGGTTCAGAAAAAACGGCAGATGCAGGAAAGCTAAGACCTCAGGGATGATGAATAAAGGACAAGTACATAATTTAGGGCAGTGGTTCTCAAAGTGGCCTAGAGACCCCTAAGGTGAGGTTAAAACTTCTCTCATAATACAATTTGTGAGATTGCTGGTGAGTTTAATGAATGTGGGTTTTTTTTTCTATTGTAGAATAAAATGTATTAACATTTAGAAGATTTGCAAACCTCAGTGAAGCAATGGTTTAAATAAAATCATACCTACAGAATGCAAGCCAGTTGTAAGATAGACCAAGTATACTTCACTGTTATAGGCTATAGGAACCAAGTTCATTAATGTGGTTCCAGATTCCATGCTGCAACCAATCTTTAAGAGATCAACACTTGAATTTAGGGAAGGTATCATAGTATCTATAATTATCTGCAAAGGCTCCTAGAATATTCCTCCCTTCTCCAACTGTGTGAGGCTAAATTTTCTTCATATACCTCAACCAAAACAACACGTCACAATGGATTGAATACAGAAACAGGAATGAGAATCCTGCTGTTTTCCACTAAGCCAGACATTAAAGAGATGTGCAAAAATGTAAAGCAATGCCACACTTTTCCACAAATACGTTTCTTTCGGAAAACATTTTTTAATAAAAATACATAATTTATCATAACATTTAGTAGAATGATTATTGGTATCTTTTAATGAATTATTAAATGAGCATTTAATTTTTTATTTTAATCTTAAAGTACAGTAAAATCCATTTATTTAAATTTACTTAAGTACAGTAACTATTAGTAATATCATCTACCTAAATAAAATTCTTTGGAGCTATCAATAAATTTTGCAAGTGAAAAAGATTCCTGAAACCAAAAAGTTTGAGAACCACTTAAGTGTGTCTAAAGCAGAGAAAGGCTGACCACCAGGACAATGAAGACAGGAGCAACACGGCAGCCCTGGGAAGTTAGTGACCTAATAAGACTATGTGTGTGGGTTTCATGCCCATATAGAGTTTCTGTTCCTTGTTCCCACATATAATGGAGTTGGATGGGAGATCCTTGCATGAAGCTAAGACTTTAGAAGATCTACAATCTTGGAGAAAGGAGAATAATAAACTCTTTATAGGATTGTGAGATGACAAGGAAGTTCATTCTTGCCATGAATTTGACATGGAAAAACACATGCTTATGGGAAATTGAACCCCTGGGCCTGTACCTGAATTACAATCCTGATCGTCAAGAGGTGAAAAAATCATAAGCAGGGCATTCATGGAAATAAGAGTGGGTTCAGAGTGGTTGACACTATGGGGCCCTGAGAAGAAGCAAATGCAGAAGCTCTTCAGTGAAGTTCTTTAGTAACTCAGTCTTCATGCGATCCACAATGGCCTTGGGCAAACCAAATTTTGGTAAATTGGATGTTTAAAGAAGATTCCCCTTCTTTTTCTAACAACTGTGGTGGGAAGGGAATTTCCTTAACTTGGTAGAGAGTTTTAAAAAAACAAACACCTACAACAAGTACACATAGATATGTGACCTTAGAAGCAATTTAGGTAAAGGGCAAGGGTCCCTGGTATCTCTGCTTCTTCTTCATTGAATTCGTGTCCCAGGCAATGCACAAGGACCAACTAAAATAAAGGAGGAAAGAAACGAAGTTGCTTTTTATCACAGACAAATTATTTGAAATAATAAGGCAGTTCATCAATGTTCTAGATATATAAGCAAAAACAGCTATATGCTTATATGTCAGTGACAAATAATTACAAATGCAAATAAAAATATAATTAATATGGCAACAAAAACTATAAGGTGACTAGGAACAAAAGAAAATTTTGAAAAAAAATTTAAAAATAAAACCTAAATAAATGGACAGCCATATCATGTTTTATTTTCAGAGAAGGAAAGACTCAATGGAAATTCTCCCAAAATAAATATGTAAATTTAATGTAATTCCAGATAACGTTCTAACATGATTTTTCACTTTACAAGTTGATGTTGAAATTCACGTAAATATTACATGGTCAAATATTTTTAGGACAATTTTGAACAAGAGTAAAAATAAAGAGGGACACATCTTATTAGCTGTAAGAACTTATTATAAAGAAATGATAAATTAAGGGGCGCCTGGGTGGCACAGCGGTTAAGCATCTGCCTTCGGCTCAGGGCGTGATCCTGGCGTTATGGGATCGAACCCCACATCAGGCTCTTCCGCTATGAGCCTGCTTTTTCCTCTCCCACTCCCTCTGCTTGTGTTCCCTCTCTCGCTGGCTGTCTCTATCTCTGTCAAATAAATAAATAAAATCTTTAAAAAAAAAAGAAATGGTAAATTAAGGCAGTGCTGTATCTGTTGATAGACCAATAGGCCAATGGAATAAGATAAAAAGACCAGAAAAACCCCATATATACATGTTTGAGAAGTATATGCAGGAGGTGGGGTTAAACCAGCAAGGAAAAAATCAATTAACCTATAAAATATTGGGCTTTCCACTAAAATAAAAATAAAATTAGATTCTTCCTCATTCCATAAGCAAATCTAAATGGAGTAAAATAATAAAACTTTAAAAATAAAGTGTAGGAGAATATTTTCATGATATTGGAAAGATTTATTAATGAGGTCCAAAGAGCAAAAATACAAAGAAAAGATTGGAACATTTTTACCATGTATCAAATAATCCCCAAAACTCAGGGTTTAAAAGACAAAGGTCTATTTTTGGGTCATGCTACACTTCCCTCAAGACTTGGCAGAGAAAAGATACAGATGCAGTGAAGAGAAGGGCCATATGCACCCCAAAATTCATAGCAGCATTGTCCACAATAGCTAAATTGTGGAAGGAGTCAAGATGCCCTTCAACAGATGACTGGATTAAGAAGATGTGGTCCATATATACAATGGAATATTACTTAGCCATCAGAAAGAATGATTTCACAACATTTGAGGCAACATGGACTGGACTGGAGGAGATTATGCTAAGTGAAATAAGTCAAGCAGAGTAAGACAATTATCTATGGTTTCACTCATTTATGGAACATAAAGAATAGCAGGGAGATCATTAGGAGAAAGAAGGGAAGAACAAAGGGGGGGTCAACAGAAGGGGGAATGAACCATGAGAGGCTATGGACTCTAGGAAACAAACTGAGGGCTTCAGAGGGGAGGGGGGTGGGGTATTGGGATAAGCCAGTGATGGGTATTAAGGAGGGCACGTTATACGCAAATAATGAATCATGGAACATTACATCAAAAACTAAGGATGTACTGTATGGTGACTCACATAACATAATAAAAAATTTAAAAAATAAAAAATAAATAAAATATTTTAAGCAAATTATAAAAATAATATAACACACTACTATAGCCTCCTATTAAATAATAAAGTATTACATATTAAAAAAAAAAAGACTTGGCGGAGAGCTCTGGCTCATGTGAAACTTAGAGTCCTGGTTGCCAGGGTAGCCACGACTTTGAAGTGTCAATGGCTAGAGAGTGGCAGTGAGTGTCAGTTCTGCACGGTCCAAGCAAACAGTCCATTTGCACTGACCTTGGGTGCCACAGTACCCATAGAGTGTATGAAGACACAGAAATTCTGGTTTGGGTCTTTGAAATTTACGGTAATCAGAGCTGTCTCTGCCAACCACAGCACATCAACGACTAATATGATTTAAAAATTATTGTGAATATATCCAAGTAAGTGTAAGATTATTCTTTCTCCACACTTTATTTCATTTGATCAGGACACGGAACTTTATACTCACAGTTTCAGAGTATCTTAGATCAAAGTTTTAGTTTAATTCTCTTCTGACATTTTGGGCAAGTGATTTTCATCTCCAGACTTTACTTTTTCATCTGTAAGCTGAGAAGTTTGGAGGCTCGCTTAGGGCATTCCTTCTAGGTTGTTGAAATCCCTAACTCCCTATTTCTCCAACTTAGCCAAGAAAGCACAGTGTTACAGATTAATTTTTGAATTCCGAGCTGTGGATTCACTGGCTCTCGAGCCTGGCAGCCTGATTTATCTTAAATTCATTTTCTCTCTTGTCATTCATCAATGAAAATGGTTTTGATTAGCTTAACTTTTCTTCTAGCCAGGCAGTGATATCATTCTTTTGAAGGCTATAATTAGTTGATGGAAGAAACCACCAAATGAAACCATTGGCTAATTATTGAGTGGAAAACTTGGTTTATGCAGTTTTGGCCTACTGATGAGTTCACAAGAGCTGTAAGAGGGATTGCCAGCCAAGAACCCTCCGAGCTAATTTAGCCACCCTGTAAGTACCACACAAAAGCCCAAACAGAGTGTTTTCAGAGATTGCCAATTTTTCTTTTATTTCCAAGTTGAAGGGTTAATGAGGAGGTGGGAATGGACGCGGATGGGAAAGAATCCTCTCTCTGAACCTAAGAGGCAACCATTCAAGGAAACCAAAGTGTAGGCTTTAGCAGAGGTAATGGGAGTGATCCGTGGGACCAAGAATGAAATCACCGCTGAGGCCGTCTCTATATCGTTTAAATCTCTTAAGGTCACTTGCAGCTCTCGCTAAAGTGTAGTTAGCAATGTATCAGTTGTGTCTTGGAACCACCCATCTCTTCAGAATCCACTTTTAATATCAGGATTGTTTGGAGAAGAAGAAGGGGCCCATGCTGATAGATTCTGACCCTTAACTCTTTAATTACTATTCCTGAAAAATATTGCCATCTCTGTGTAAGATGCCTTCAATATTGTACCTCATTTGCAAGGAGGTGCAAGTAGACTCATCATTAGAGAATGACACATTTTCATTATTTCCCCCTGTTTTTTTTTTCAAAAAGCACAGATGGAAGAAAGTGCACATTTTAATATAAAATATATACCAAACCTCTAGACCTCCCAGCCATGAAACCCAAGGCATGATTTCACTTGCGTGTTAATGAAGCCTTTATTAGGCATAAAATGCCCAGCAGTTGCAGGACAGGAACAGCAGTCTTCCTCTTCAGGGGGTGAATCAAGTCCATATGGTGGCCGGAGAAAAAGACTTATTCCAGGAGAAAGCCAAGGGGTATGAGTTATTAACATGCCCCCCCCCCACTTGTCTTGCTTGGCTGGTGTCAGCATCCTCTTAGATCTCTGGGCACAACTGGAATTACCTAAAGCAGGCATCACACGGGAAAGCCGAGCAGCCTCTGGAGAGATCTCAGGTGGTAGTGGCAAAAACCACCTTTTATTAGGTCTTTTGCTCCAAGGGTAGGTTGACTGGAATCAAAGGCATCTTTGCTTTTTCCAATGTTAAAAAGACAGAAGTCTGAGTAATAATTTTTAATAGACTTTATTTTTCTTAGAGCCCTTTCAGGCTCACAGCAAAACTGAGTGGAAGGTACAGAGATATCCCATAGACCCCCTGCCCCACATATATGTAGCCTCTCCCATTATCAACATCCCCAAGCAGAGCGTGCATTTGTTACAATGGATGGACCTACGAGGACGCATCATTATCGCTCAGAGTCTGTAGTCAATGTTAGGGTTCACTTTTGGTAACACACATTCTATGGGATTGGACAGATGCATGAATGACACGGCACCTATCATTATGGAATCATACAGAATTGTTTGGCTGCCTTAGAAAATTCTCTGTGCTTCACCTTCTTGTAATAATTTTTTCCAAAAAAAAAAAATCAAACATGAAAGTGATTTCTCTTTTACAAAGCTGAATATAATTGAAAAGTTGAGGGACAAAAAGGGCTAACTTCCCCCTTTTTTCAATGGCGAGGTGAAGAAGAGTGACATCTGCTCGGGTTTCGGCTTATTCACACATCCAGCCAGGGGAAGATCACAGGCTTCCTCTTCCTATGTGACAGGTCCTCTTTGTATCAAAACCCTTCTAAAGCCGGTCTGAATTCTAAGTGCAGTTTGAATCTGTGTGTCTGAGTCTACAGATCTCTTCTCGAAAAACTGTCCCTGGAGCAACCTGGCGGAGTTCTGTTTCTACCCAACTCCTGCCTCACAGGTATTGGTATCCTACTGGAAGCTCTCTCCCATGCCTGTCCTAGTGCAAGAGTGGGAATGCTGGTAGAAGTCATGAATGTGCAAATTCGTGGGCAGAGACATGCATTTAGTAGATATGCTTGTATAGGTCATGATTGGGACTGACTGTCTCACTGGGTGGGCTAGCATTTCTGCAATGGCTGATTTCAGGAGTAGACTAGCAGGCAGAACTCTAAGAAAGTTCTATCTGAATACTCTGTTTCCTTCTGTCCAAGAGCCTGATTTTAAGTTTAAAATCAAGTATGAAATAAGAAGCTTTGGAAGATGGCTATCAGCTGTGTAGATATGCCCTCGCTCTTCCCAAAGATAAGCACAATGAACGTAGCCATGAAATGCAACCTCAAGCACCTGCCATGAAGGGATTAGAAAAGCAAAGATGAGTTTCCAGGGGAGTTTTGTTTTAAATCTCTAGTGGTACCTTGTTACTCGCTAAGGCAAAAGAACACAAAACAACAAAACCAATCCGACCCAACCCAAACAAAACAAAATTATATCCGACAATGTTGAACGGGATCTTCCCTATTGGTGGGAACTGTAGTTAAAACCCCAAATGATGGGCAAATGGTACTAAGTTCCTGAAACTGTGTATCAGAGTGCTGCCAGTGGTTCTGGCCGGCCATCTCACCAGAAGGCTTCCAGACCTTGGCAGGAGAGATGCTGTCCTACCAAAGACTCCAGCTATTACGGTTGAGAGAGTCTGCACTGTGTGAATGGAGGTCTCGGTCCTTGGATTCTCCAGGAGAAGATTTATGTGGGGAGCCCCACTCAGAATAAAGACAGCAAGAAGAAAAGCAGCAAGCACAAAGCAGTTTATTAAAGGCAAAGTACATTTTCAAGGTGGGAGAGTGGGCAGGGTCCCAAGGTGGAATGGGTCCCTACATTGTTTGAGGATTGGATATTTGTCGTGTCTCTTTGGACTGGAAGGAGCTGTGACAAACCGTGGGGTGGTTTCTAAGGGAGGCCGCTGCCAATCATTTGGGAAACTTCCCCCTCAGCGTGGGGGGTGGGATGTTTTTGACCCTACAAGGTTGGTATGAACTGTCTTGGCAGCCTTTCTCCATGGAGGGGCTATGACCGCAATGCAAATGCATTATAACGAGCCAGGGGGTACCCGGGGAAGAGGTGGAAGAGGAGAGCTCGTGTTCCTCATCTGTGGCTTTTTGGTCTGTCAGCCCCAAGATCTTAGAAGCCGCAGGTCAGGAGATGGAGCTCCTGGACTTTCAATGTGTAACTATATCCCCGTCCTTGCCTCCGTCTCACGTCTCTATCATTCCCCTTGAGGACTGGGACCCTGCTTCCACTGCCCAACTGTACCTTCTACCTAACACAACCATCACTCTAAGGGGAAGCCTTGGAGAAAGGGGCTGCTGGGGGAACGCTGAGCCTGGGAGGAGAGATGATTTTCTGTTCTCAACCTTGCCTTGAAAATGGCATTTGAACTGCTGCTAATTCCTCACCTGTATGCTTGGGAGGAATAAGAATAAGGTTTGCTTAGAAAGAGAGTTCCTGCAAGATAAAGAGACAGGACATTTACCCCTGGTCTGACTACTTAGCTAGTATACTTCCTGTTCTGACCCTGGACAACTAAGCCTACGTGAACCTCAAAGAAATTGAGTTGAGATGTTGTTTTGATAGACCTGCAGGTGCAGAGAATGCCAGAATTATGCCAGGTCTCAAGAATTACAGAAGCTGGATCTTGTTGAAATAAGCAGTGGCTGGTGGAAGAGTCTGGGTTTTGGGGATTCCCAGGCATGGTGTGATATCTCCACTGAGATGCGGCCCAATCACCAGCATGCTCACTGCCTATGAGTGAGCCCTTTGTCACTGGGGCCTGTTGGGGCCACCGCCATGTCCTCCAGCACAAATGAGGGACAAACCCTCCTTCCTCTCTCCCTCTTCTGCTTCCTACAATGAGGAGCCTGTGCCCAGAAAAGACTGAGGGAGAACCTGGTCCTCTGCCCACCCCAACCACAGCTCCAGCCTTCCTTAAGGCAAGAAGAAGAGAAGAGCATTGAATTCCCAAACTGAGATTGTTCCAATGACTGATGGTGGCCAGGAAACATAGAGCTGGGCCACACTGTCATTAAAAGGGTCAAGAAATGAGGATTTGGTGGGAGAAATAGGATAGAATGTAGAAGAAATTAAACTTGCAGACTTTGATTTCTCAGTAGACTCGTTTCCAGGACTAGACTTCAAATCCAGTCTATGTCATCAGAATATGTGCAAACCCTGACATCACTTGACCCGAGTTAAAGTTAAGACTTGAAAGGATGGCAGCCCCGAAGAACAGATTTCATTTTTTAGTGTGCTGTAGAGAATTGGGCTTCATTTGCAAGTAACTTCCAGGGATGGCATGCTGGAAATAGCAATGGCATTTTCTTGTAGTCAATGTGTGGATAACCATGGAATCTTGTTACAGTGGGACTAGTCTGGTCACCAAAATACACAGTCTGTGCCACTCTAGAATGAAGGTGTTCATTACCCCATTGCTGAGAGCATGACAGGTGACAGCTCTCAGCTGTGTAGCTCTCTGGGACTTGTCCTGTGCTGAAGAGAGCCACCTCACCCAAAACCATTCTCTTTCCCAGGAATAGGCAACAGCCAAGGCCGCACTGCAGGGTAACTTTTCCCTGATTCAGGGCAACTCTGCAGGGCTGTTCCAACTCTGGGACAGGGAACAGGGAGAGACCCTGTTGTGACCACATCTCATTGCAACTTCTTCCTCTAAACCAGGGTCAACAATGACAGCTCACCGGCCCGATCTGGCTTGCTGTTTGTTTTTGTATGACCCATGAGCTAAGAATGGTTTTTACATTTTTAGGTGGTTGAAAAAAATCAAGAGGAGAAGATAGTCTGTGATATGTAAAAATCATATGAAATTAAAATTTCAGTGTCTGTAAGTGAAATTTGAGTGGAACACAGCCAAGCTCATCTGTTTATGTGTTTTCTGTGGCTGGTTTTATGTGACAACTGTCAGAGACCATATGGCCCACAAAGCCAAAAGCAATTACTATCTGACCCTTTATAGCAAAAGTTTGCTGACCCCTGCTTGAAACCAATTTTGCCCCCTTCACTCCCTACTGGCGTTGAGCCTGAGCTCCTGCCTGAAGAAGCTTTGGACATACAAGCCGCCATCTCCAAGTCTCCTTCCTCGGGTCCCTGAGGGGGGATGGGCTGTCACTCCCGGATATTCAGATCTCAAAGACACTACATTGGACTCTATAGTGTTGGGCATCTTACCACAAGGAGTACTGAAACACAGTTACACACATTTTCTAACTTTCTTCAGCTTCCTGGAATCTGTTGTTTAAAATGATAATACTTGTACAGACTGAGATGTATTTTAATGTTCTTATCTGCTTAACATCTATTTTCCCCCTCTGGTAATACAGGCTGATTGTCCCGGGGGCCTCTCCACTCCTGGCTCCTGTAAACCCACCCCTGGCACATTGGGTGGGCTGACCGATGTGAGTACCACCTCCCCACATTCCCAGAACCACACCCCAAACCACAGGGTGGGTCCCAGTCCAGAACTTGGTTCTTGGTACTTTCAGAAAAGGGGACTCACTGAGTTGGTGGGAAGTGAGGCTGGAAATGCCATGCGCCACCATGATGAAGTCCTGTTTGTCAGGAGCTGGACAGACAGAAACGAAGTCTCAATGAGTCCTTTCAGCTCCATTTCCAGGCAGGATTGTCCACAAATGCCTTTATTTGTGGAAACGAATTGGGGTTGGTGTTTGGCATTTGCAGCTGACAGAGTCCTAACCAGTGCAGAGATTTCTTTCTGTCCCCAGGGATGTCACATACAGAGCTCCTTGATCCTCATGGCACTCTGACATAACTATGTTCACATTCGAGGGCACCCAGGCTCAGGAACAAGAAACGTCCATACTGATGAATCCAAAACTCCTGCCATGCTCCCCTAAATCCCCGTGCCTTTTGGCTGCATGGTGTACATTCACTTCTCAACTGCACCGTATGCAACAACACAAAATGCTAAATTTACAATCAAAAAGAAAAAATCTTTATGTTTTGGTTGACATTTATGGCACCAAAACTCCTTTACCTTCATTTGTCAGAGGAAATGAGAAACCATTTTAAGAAAAGTGTTTAAAAGACTTCAAACATATCAGAGAGGGTATTAAAAAATAACTTTTGGGGCATCTGGGTGGCGCAGTTGGTTGGGCACCGGACTCTTGGTTTCAGCTCAGGTTGTGATGTAAGGGTCGTGGGATCGAGCCCCGCGTCTGACTGTGCTGAGCAGCTGAGCGCGGAGACTGCTTGAGGTTCTCTCCCCTCCCTCTACTACTCTCACTTGTGCTCTCTCTCTGTCTCTCACATAAATACATAAAAATCTTTTTAAAAAATTGCTTTTTGAAGGTTTCACACTAACCAAGTTATAATATTTGTATCTAATTTTCTTTAACATCAGTGAGGTCTTGAAGCTTGATACAGAGTCCCTGGCCTGTGTGAGTTTCCTTATGTTTCGCTTTGTCTTAGAGATCCAGCTGCCCCCACTGGCCTGAGCTTCCTTGCAGCACAATGACAAACCCACCTGCCATATTCTTTTTCTTTATTTTTTTTCAGAATCAAGATAGAAGTATTGATTTTTCTCATTACCTAAATGATGCATACCGATTGTAAAATAAAAACAGAAGATTGAAGAAGTAAATTAACACTGCTGGACATCTCTGTCACCCCATGAGAACCACTATTAATATTTAGATAACACTTTTCAAACATTGGAACTTCTCACTCCCTCATTTGCTCTGAGGTGGAACATCCGATCTCCTAAGTGACACGAGCTTTCTGACCTCCTGCTCTAAGATCCATTCTGATGGAAAACCTGGACGTTTGCCACTTCTTTCTTTTCCTCGTCTGTGTTGCTTTTAGAAGTATGTGCCTAACCACTTCGTATGTGTGTTTGCATGTGAGTGCATGTCTGCATGTGTATAGAAATGTGCATAAACATGTGATAGACACATATGTATATTACTATGCATATTATAGATATAGATAGATGTATATATGTATACTTATATGTACAGGTATATATCTGTGCATGTATTGTGCATGTGTGGGTGATGTCGGTATGTATTTTTGTGAGTATATATGTATATATGTCAAGGCCATGTTGCTCTAGCCTGGGACCTCAGGTTCCCAGCTTCTTGCTCCTGAATCAACTCATTGTGTGAATCCTATAACATCGTTCATACTCAAGTTTTAATAATTTTATTGAACAGCCCAACACTTAGTGGGGTGTGAATATTATTAAATGGTTTTGTGTCATTTAAACCTTCAGCCATAATCTATGGAAATTTCTAGTACTATTCTCTAGTACGTGTATGCCTCAGGCAAATCCCATGAAGTCCAGTCTAGTACAGACCAATAAAAATGTGTAGTCTAGATTCCCTTTCTTTTAGAAATATATACTATTTACAGCAAAATGAAAGTATTTCTGGGTTTGGGTTAAGATTAATGCTAGGGAGTAATGATGGGGAGGGTATTGGGTGAGTTCTAAATGAAACAAGACTGGCATTAGCTGATAATAGTTGAAGCTGGGTAATGGGTATATGGGTATTATTACATGGTTTCTATTTTGCATATGTTTGAAAATGTCTTTAATAGAAATTTAAACATGATCTTTAATTATTACCTACTTATATATGCACACTAAATTACAATAAATAAAAAATTTATAATAAAGAAAACCATTGGTGAGGGGAGTGTGTTTTGCTGTTATTTCTCCATCCTCTTCCCTTCCAGATCTTCCTATGTCATTTCCAGATCTTCTAGTGACGGGGTAAGGAAGAAGGTTTGGGGAAAAAGGGTCATGTCCTCTCTTGGGTGTTTTTGCTTCTGGGTCCCCACTTTTGTGCCAACCTTGGCAGGTGTCCTGCCCTCTGGGAAGCAGGTGGCCATCCAACCATGGGCTCTCCTGGGCACAACTGTCAGTTCCTGGGGCCTTGCTGCAGGAACATCCCTATTGCATGTTTTCTTTGCATGGAAGATCCCCTTCTGGCTTCACGCTCACTGTCCCCTGCTCAGTTACAGCCCCTGGTGGTTAACCCCACAGTGTCTACATGACACTCATGGTCCTGATGGAGCCATGTGTTGGGTGCCGGCTTCCATTACCATCCCTCCCCCTAAGACTCTCTCTTCTCTTTTCCCTGCAGAGTGACAGGTCCACCTTGCCGTGGAGGCCTGATCTGCCCAGACCGAGATGCTAGCTTTCCTTCCTTAGAGTACCCCTATTAGTTCTATTGCTGGTGGTTATTATTAGCGTCATGCCCATGGGGGAGTTGCCACGGGGAGGGAAAAGGAAGGTTGCCCTGCCCTCCACCAGGCCGACTCTGACTTTGGGCTGACAGCACGGACCTTTCTTGTGTTTTCTACTCAGAGGGCCCTGGAGGGAGCTCTGTGTGCTGACTGATGGGAAAGGGCCCGCCCTGCCTCTGCCAAGGCCACTCACACATTGTGTGGAGTCCTCCTTTGAACATAAAGACTTGCAGACCCTTTGCCACCGCTTTGGCTGCTGGTCACCAGCTCTGGGCTGTGGGAAGTTTTCACCTATCCTCTCCCACCTGCTGAGAGTCCTCTACAAACACGGAGTTCTGTGTCTTCAGGCCTCACCCTGCTGCTCACGCCTGCCCTTTGGGGCTGCATTTCACACCTAGGGCTTGCACCCACCCCCCGCTAGAAAGATACCTGCCCTGCCCTTCTGACTGTACCCCGCGTGGCTGTCAGCGTCGGTGTGGCCAGCACATGCTTTCACTCAGCTTCTGCCTGGGCAAGGAGGGAGGCCTTCCTCTCCACATCATCTCACCAAACAGTTGTCCAAAGCCCTCAGCCTCTCTTCAGAATGTTGTCCAAAGCTGAAGTGTAGATGGGCTCTGAGTCCCTTCTCTCGGTTTCCTGAGCCTTTTCATATCAACGTTTCCTTTTCCCCCTTCAAGAACTCTGCCTCTTCCCCATCCTCTACTCTCACCCCCAGGGCTCCTCGTTCCCTCCTTTAGACACAGCCTATTATAGTCCACGGAGCAAGCATGCATCTAACAACTTGTAGGTCTTACCGTCAGGTGAGCTGCTTCTCTGAGTCTATGTTCTGTTTTCCTGTAAAATGGGAGATGGAAGAGAAGGGAAATGCATAGTTAACACCCTACCATTTATCTTTCCCTGGTAAAGCTGTGAACTAATTCATAATAAAATGATGATAGCTGATATTTAATACAGCTTTTAAGTACTTACCCCCATTCTGCAGATTGGCTGCAGAGTTGCCACCTTGGGGCTTGAAAAGGAGCCCTAAACTGGGTCCCAGGAACTGGGTCATGCCCCACAGGCATGAAAGGAGCGGAAAGATCACCCCTGGAAGGGCACTGCCCTGGGTTTTGGAGGCTGAGTGCTGTTGTTTGAGTCCTGCAGAAGTGTGTACTAAGTACCAAATATGTCCACGAGCCTTAGTTTCCTTATCTGTGGAAGGAACTGTACCCTTCCCCCTGGGTTCCTGGCCGGGGGGGGGGCGGTTAATTGAGATGATTGATATATTTAAAAGAGCCTTGGAAACTGAAATGCACCTATGCAAACAGCAGTTATAAAAACCCCTCGGGGCCTCTGAGAATGTAAGATATTACCGTGGAGATGATTCTGCTTAGCTAAACCAGGAGAAGTCTTGAAACAAGATATGTAATTTATGGGCTGTCTTCTACGGCCTTTACCCAACTATTTTATACCTCTAACTCAGCACCTCAAAGAGGGATCTGCTCCCAGAGGTGGGGCATGGATAGGGAGAAGAGTCAGTGAGCTCTTATCCCTTCCACATCTGGCTTCCCTCCACCCAGGGAAACCCAGGGGAGTGGTGAGGTGGCTCTTCCCATCACCCCCCTAAGGGCAGACCAGGACTCTCCCCGGGGAGGGTCCGGTAGCTGAATTTCACCTGGTGCTTTCTTGGGACACACCAAAGCAGACTGTCTTCTCTTAGCTGTGGCAGCCCCCAGACCTTTGCCTTCCCAGGGCTCTATATAGCCTTGTCCTTCCTAGTAGATCAGGCCTGTTTGCTGCTGTCCTCACGTGCCATTTGTACTCGTGTGGAAGGACAGGCCCGCACAACAGCATTTTACTTTATATTTTCTAGAGAGATATCGTAACTAGTTCAAATGTACCCCAGCACCCTCTATATTGAATCCCTAAATCTGGTGACCACAACTATGAGGGGTACAAGATGCCTTTAAGGATGTATTTACAGGGGCGCCTGGGTGGCTCAGTCATTAAGTGTCTGCCTTCGGCTCAGGGCGTGATCCTGGCGTTCTGGGATCGAGCCCCGCATCAGGCTCCTCTGCTGGGAGCCTGTTTCTTCCTCTCCCACTCCCCCTGCTTGTCTCTCTCTTACTGGCTGTCTCTCTCACTGGCTGTCTCTGTGTCAAATAAATAAATACAATCTTTCAGAAAAGAAAGAAAGAAAGAAAGTTCTAACCTCGTCTGAGGGCCGTGATGAAGTAGACAATTCAAGGATTAGGGCATAAAAGAGTGATTATCAGTTAACTTTAGTTTAACATTTCAAAGAGAGAAGTAACCCTCCTATCCAGCTAAGGAAAGAGTGTGGACAAGCTTCATCTGACAAGAGCTCCTACGTGGGAAGCTGATTTTTTAAAGTTTAATG
>NC_048218.1:119281139-119289162 GCF_002007445.2 Ailuropoda melanoleuca | reverse complement strand
GCTGTGCCACCCAGGCGCCCCTGGAATTGAATATTTAACATAATATTTGCTTTTTGCATTTAGAAACATAATATTTTGCTTTTGCACGTTATCCATTCTAAACCCTAAAAATAAAAATAAAAAAAAATGCTGAAACTATTCTAAATAAAATCCCAGAATGGTATTATTTGGTTTTGATGTAGCCCTTAATTATTAGTTGTAGTTTACTTATTTTCCTGTGAGTGGTCCTCAGAAGAAAAATGTTCCTTTCTCCCTATCACAGATAACATCTAAGACCTAATAAGGTCCAAAGCACAGGGACTAAAAGAAGTCGCTTAGATTATATCCCCCAAATTTCACGTTAACTTTTGGCCCCACCCAAACATTTATTACTTCTTTTTATTCTTTGTATGACTTGATCTCACTGCTGAGAAAAGAACCGTATTCACGCAATAATTCAATATGCATTTCTTGAACAATACCCAAAGGACTTACGTTAGTTTGAATTTCTATCAACATCAGAAAAGGAGTTGGGAAATAGTAAGTCCATTCTGTGGAATGAACTACGTGCAGTTTACTGAGACATTTACTTTTGCAATATATATAATAGATATTTTCCAGCTAAATAATTAGCTCGTAAAACGAAGAACAATTCTAGTGTTAATAAGGAGGCGTTTCTCACTGAATGACAGGTGAGAGCATTAGCCTGTTGGGGCTTGGAAAATTCTTCTGTCCCCTGAATCCTCTCTTCTGTCATTATCTGGCTTAGTGTCAGTTGATAATCCCTTTCACTTTCCATATCTGATTATGTCCCATATTGTTTCATTCAAAGGAACAATCCTTTCCTTGTACCATAGTGTCCTGGCCCAATTTCTTTTCTTTTCTTTTCTTTTTTCTTTTCTTTTCTTTTCTTTTCTTTTCTTTTCTTTTCTTTTCTTTTCTTTTCTTTCTTTTCTTTTCTTTTCTTTTCTTCCTTTTCTTTTCTTTTTTTTTTTTTTCTAAAGGATGATTGCATTTTCTGCCTCTGGATCTGCTAGTTTTCGAATCCTGGCTCTTCAGCCTTGTGTCAATTCTATTGTAGCCAATGAGCTTCCAATAAACCCCCCATTTCTTTGAGATGGACTGGGTTTATTTCTGTTGCTTGCAGTAAGAACACAGACTGATTCACCTGCTTCAAATGAAGCCTGATGTGTTCTTCCGAAAGTCTTCAAAAGAGGCAACCTTAGCAGATGAACCTTCTGTAGCATTTTCCCATTTTCTCTTTACTGATGATTTCTTTTTTTCTTTAATTATAAACTGATCAGGTATAAAATTTTGATCTCAGTTGGCCCCAGCAAAGTACTGGATCTGCTCCTACCAGCACCTCTGAACCAGGGTTAAATTTTCAGGAACTTCTGTGAACGGGTTGTTAAATTCAGCTGTTAATGGTGGAAGCTATTTGTTTGTTTGTTTAGAGGGCTGTGTGTGGTATCACACTGCACCCATTATTTTGCACCTTCTCTTCTCATTTAACCAAAACACACGGTACAACTTTCCACGTCGGTACACATAGTGCTGCTTCCTCTTCAGCCCCGTCACCTGGAACAGCAGCATTCATCACGGGGTCTGCAAACTCACTGTAGCCGCCGAGCACTTCGGACTGCCTGTAAGGTCCTCACTTTTCCAAAGGCATGTCTGTGGGAGGCCAGATTTTCTTCATACACAGCAGTAAAAGCAATTTGGGGCACCTGGGTGGCTCAGTCTTTAAGTGTCTGCCTTTGGCTCGGGGCGTGATCCCGGAGTCCTGGGATCGAGCCCCGCATCAGGCTCCCTGCTTTGCTGGGAGTCTGCTTCTTCCTCTCCCACTCCCCCTGCTTGTGTTCCCTCTCTCGCTGGCTGTCTCTATCTCTGTCGAATAAATAAATAAAATCTTAAAAAATACCCCAAAACAATAGATCGATCACAGCCGATCAATGCAGAAGCATGCCTGAGAATCCATCTGTCTTCTATCCATTCAGACCTAGAGATGCCTGAGAACCCATCTGTCTTCTATCCATTCAGACCTAGAGAAATTAGCAAATACATAAAAAAAATCAATCTTCTCACTGAAGATTTTATTTGAACAGCCATTTTTCATATGAATATGCTATTTATGTTGAAATGTAATGGGTTTATTACTGTTACTTGTAAATGAATTAATAAACATTTAAAACTTTTCCAGTTTTAATTGTTAATACAGTAGGTATTGGCAGCTGTTACCCACATAAACAAAAGCTCTTTGGAGTCTTCAAAAGTTTTAAGCGTGTGACAGGGCTCTGAGACTAACTTTGAAGAGCATTGTCATGCTAATGGTGTGGTGGGGGCCTTGGAAACTGCAGAAGGCTTCAAGTTCCTGAGGGCAATTCTAAGTGTAGGGTCCCATCTCACAGACTGTAAGATTCCAGGACACATTATGATGGACCTGGGATCACCGAGAGTGTCCCATGAGTTGAAGGGACTTAGAATAGCTTTGCTCGCGGCTGTCAGAACAGACTCTCTCTTGGGTTAGGATGTGGTCAGCAGTCCCTCCGAGTTGGAGCAGCCCCTCGGGGAGCAGACCAGGGGGACATCGATGTTCAACAGATGTGTTAATAAATTATAAAGTCAAATCTTACTGGCAGGATATTCTTTCTTCTCAGTGGTGTAGTTCTGCTTTTCTTGTACGGTCTTAGAGGAAATGGAGATGACGGGGCTGAAGGTGTCTCCTGGAGCACCCTGGTCCCCATACCGTGTTGAGGCCTCAAGTTCCATAGTAAACAGGTGATGAAAGGGGATAAGGGCACAAGGATAAGGAGGAGATAAATCACTCCACCTAGAGAACCTTGGAAATGACGATTCCTGTTGAGTCACCTGCCAGCATGTCTATAAGGACAGAGAAAGTATGGCTCCGGGAAGTGCTCTTTGGGACAAATGCTTGCCAGCCCAGCAGGGCACTGATGTTGGAATGTCTTCATGTTCCTCGTAGGGGAAGGATGGGGAAATATCCTCCACATGTCCCCACTTGGAGGCAGCTCCAAATTATGTCTTAGAGAATTTTGACCTTTAAAAGTGCTTTCTAGGATTCCTAAGAGTACAGCATAGCATTTTTCTTAGAGATGCATTGACAGATATCAACCCTGTTCCAAGGTTAGCTGGCTGTTACGGCTAATGGGACACCAAAATACAATTGTCCTGATTAAATAGGTGAAGGGGATTAAGAGGTACAATCTTGTGCTTATAAAATAAATAAGTCATGGAGATGAAAAATACAGTATAACCAATAGTCAATAGTATTATAATAATGTTGTACAGTGACCCCACTTATCTTGGTGAACACTGAGTAATATACAGAATTGTGGAATCACTATGCTGTACACCTGGAACTGATACAACATTGTATGTCAAGTACACTTCAATAATAAATAAAAAAAAATTGTCCTTGAAGTTTAACCTCAAACTCATGAGTTTTCAATAACCATTAGAAATTCAGTTGAGAGAAGTATTTATGGAGAAGTGTCTTAGAAATTCATTTCTTTACACTCATAGCTCTCAAATTTGCCTAGGTATCAGTTTGTCTGGGAATTTATAAATATGCAAATGTCTGAGCTTCATTCATTGGAATTGCGATTCAGCAGGTCTAGAGTGGGACCCAGATAGCTGTATTGTTAGAAACCTCCATGGGTGTTGAGTCTGCTGAGCCAGTATCGAGTTACTACACGACAGTGCAAAAATCGAATACAAACTAAAACGGCTGAGGGGCCCAAGCAAGTAACATAAGTGAATTAAGCAGACTAGTGAGGGTTATGGAAAAATCTTTTGCCATGGAAATCTAGGGTTGCCAAATCTTACAATTCTTTGAGGAATACTGAAAAGTCAGAATTTTTATGTGCAATGGCTGAATTTTTATGTTTGCTCAATTAAATACCATCCCCCCAACTATTGGGCCAAACTAAATATATTTCAGGCCAACTTTTGGCTCAAGGGTAGCCTGTTTGCTTCCGTGGCAGAAATCTTTTCTAGGTTGAAGCCAGTTTATTAGAGAGCCGTGTTCCTGGGCTACATTGAATTGTCCCTTCATTCAGCAATTTTTTTTAAAAAAAATGTGGCATTTGCTTATATTAAGAGAAGTTACAAGAACGGCCCCGTAACTTGAGACACTGTGTTTATTGCAAAGGTGTTATGGGGCGTCCCTTGTTTCAGAACCTCTAGTTCTGGGGGATTTGGGGGAAATTTACTTCGAGCTTCAGTGTAAGGACAGGCTGAGGGGTTCAATGAGAGATTGGTCTGTCCTTACTCTAAGGACACCGTGAATGATGTAACTTCTCATGTGTCCTGGTATTAACTTGGTCATGATCAAGCTAGATGTCCCAATTTTAGTGAAGATATAAATTGACATGGTATGTATTTTTTTACACTAACTGAATTCCTGTTTTCACTTCGTAATTTAATCTTTTAAATTTTTCCTTTATGGCGTTATTCTTACTTCTGTTTTATCTTGCTATGTTTCAGTTTCTAGATTAAATATATCAATTCACATATTTCTGTAGAGAATAGCTGGAGAACATTGAATATTGAAATTTGTTTCATTTTCAAAGAATGAAAATATCATTTAGAGTTTTGAGAGAATAGAGTCATGAATCAATACTGCTAACAGAGCTTACATCATTCTATATTAAGCCCATAATGAAATCAAAGAATTTGCAATATTTGTACATTTTTACACTGTCTATATTAGTTAGGGTCTGTGGGATTAATATGGACTTAGCATGATATGGGGACCTAAAAAGTATTTATAATCAAATAAAAAACCCCCACCTTTACATTTTTAATGTGCCTAAAAGAATGCATATTTAGATAGTTGCATGATACCGCAAAGTCATCTCCAGTTCTCTTCCTTTCAAAACAAAGCATGAGGACACTTGTCTCCCCTTTGTCTTCTCCAACACTGAACAGTGTCAATTTTGGAGATTGTTCTAAGAACACGATAGGTGATAAATTGCTTCAATTTGTTAGTGAACTTGAATATATTTTCATAGGTTGGCTATTTCTAGTTTATCTTCTTAAATTTTTTTCATATATTTTCCAATAGGTTATTTGTATTTTTTCTTATGGAGTTGTGTGTGGTGTCTTTATACTACAGAAACAATATGTAATTATTATCTGTTGTCCACATTTCTTGGCTGCTTATTTTTAATTTTGTGTGACAAAGGATACCATAACTTTTATTTTCATAAATACCATAAACTTTTATTTTCATGTTGTCAAATTTAACAATATAATTTTTATTCTAAATATTTTGCTCAGGAAAATCTTCCCCCCTAAAATATTTGTGCAATATGATTGATATTCTCTATTTAGAAATTTTATTTACAAATGCAAAAGTATCTATTTATGTTTAGTTTCTAAATCTACTTGAAATTTATTGTTGTGTGTGGTTTTAAGTTAGGGATTTTCATTTTTTTTCAATTTGAGAACAAATGGCCCCCAAACAATTGATTGTCCAAATAACTCTTTATTTTCGCATCATTGGAACTGGCCTAGTTACTATATTCTAAATTTAGATAAATGTAAAGGACTATTTCAATGCATGTTAATATGTACGGCTTTAGTTCATTCATTTTTAACTTCTTTATAGAGTCCAAAATGTGAGTATGACGTTTGTTTATTCATTTCTCTTAGGTCGTTCGTAATTTTTTATTCTTACAAAAATGCTAAACTCCCTGTGCCCATTGCCTTGGGTAATTATATGAAAAAATTTTCTGTTATGTATAGCTAGAAATATGCAATGTTAGGTATTAGGGTATCTTAAATGGATCTTGCTAGAGTACTCTCCTAAGCAGTAGCTGTTACAGCCAAGTAATGAATAGCTACTCATTTCTCTAAGTCCTTCTAATATTTGGTATTTTCAAACATTTCTGCTTTTGCCAAACCTAAAAGTACGAAGCAGTATATCACTGTTGTTTTAGTGTGCCTGTCCTTAATTGCATGTGATGTTACATGTTTACAGACCATTTGGTGTTCTTCCACCAATAAATACCCGTTCTTATTCTTTGCATATTTTTCACTTTTACTGGCATTAAATAAGATGCCAAACATTTTAAATATTTTGAAGTGTAAATTCAGTAAGTTTTTTTTCATGTGTACACACACATGAAACCATCACCATCCAAGTCAAAACAGTGAACGTATTCATCACCCCATTTATAAGAATGTATCCATCACCCACATGCAATCTGTATAATCCAATTGATACAAAATTCTGGAAAATGCAAGTGAATCTATAATGACAAAAAGGAGATCAGTGGTTGCCTACGAATGGTAGGAGTTGGATAAATGCAGAGAGGAGGTAGGGAGATTACAAATGGGCACAAGGTATTGTCTTTGTTCCAGAAATTCTTTGTTCTTCTTGGCTGCTTCTTCTTCCATATAAACTTAACAATGTTATTCAAATGTCACAGAACTATGTTTTTGGAATTTTGATCGGAACTGCATTGAATTCAGACATGAATTTCGAGCAATTAGTATCCATGCAATATTGATTTTCTCTACCCATGAATATTCTTGTCTGTGTTCTTTAATGTTTTCTAATATTTCCATTAGGGTCTTGTAAACAATAAAAAAGCTTTTTTTTTCCCTAGGTATCTTTTAGTTTTTGTTGCTATTGTGAATAGGATTTTTTTTTCCTTTTCCACTTTTTAATTGTTTTGTTCTGCTATATAAAAATGCTATGGATTTGTTATGTGACTGTTAAAATCAGAAACTTTAAAAATCTGAATTTTAATAGTTTCTATTTAATTTAATATTAAAGTTAATAATTTTGATAAATTTGTGTTTGATATATTTTTAATCTTTCTATGTAGGCAACCATGCTGTCTGTCAATAATGACAATCTTGTGCCTTCCTGTCAAATCTTATACCTCTTCTGTCTATTTCTTGACTTATCACATTGACTAGTGGTTGCAGAATAGTACATTTTCCTCAATCTGGAGAGACTGAATCTACATTCTCACCAAAATCATAAATNGAGAGACTGAATCTACATTCTCACCAAAATCATAAATAGTCAGACTCAGTTCAAGCTTTCTTTCACTTTAGCTTCCTTTCAAACCATAAAACAAGCACAGTAAAGAGGTAAGTAACCTAATTAAGTGGATGCAGATTTCAATGACTTCATTATTACTCAGAGATCCTGCCCGAAATAGTGGTTAATTGCAGCTGTGAGGAGTGAGGAACCCATATGCCAAAGGAACTCAGAACCATCAGTACAGTCTTTTTTATATAAATGAGACAGGGGAAGGGTCATATTAGGCCCCAGGTTTCTCTCTTATCATATAAGAAATCTCTCCTCTAAGCCATTTGTTACATTCTTCAGCATTTTATTTTTATTGTGTCGTCAGGTCTGGAGTGTATTTGGCCATGAATGACTATATTTGGTTTTAAAAGTTTTATTTTACTTACAGTTTTCTAATTAAAAAAATAGTGTTTGTTAATTAAAAATTTATATATACTGAAATAAACATAAAGATTTAAAAAATTTAATGAGATAAATTATATTAACAGATTTCTTAATGTTGAACCTGCTTTGCATTCCTTGCATAAACTCTATTTGTTCCTAATATATTATTTTTCTTTGTACTATTGGATTTGATTTGCTAATATTTTAATGTAATATTTATAGTATGTGACTTATAGATAATACTGATCTATAATTTACCCATCTTTTTTAACTGCTCATTTTTTCTTCTATCTGTACACTAATGCTTTTATTACATAAAAATATATCTGGATTTTGTTGTAGCTATTGTTTTATTCTCATTTAATTTTCTCAGTCTTAAAATAGCCAATTTTTTATTTGTTATTTTTATATTTGTTATGTTTGCCAGTGTTTGAAAATATATCTACCCTATGAATATGCATGGCCTGTTTGTCATGGTTTCTCTTTGCTTCTTTCTTTTTCCTTCAATACCTTCTTACAGATTGAAGACATATTCTTTATTCCTTTTTTCATTACTAATTTAGAGGTTGTATACTTTATTCCTTTTTTTTT
>NC_048218.1:119224554-119280668 GCF_002007445.2 Ailuropoda melanoleuca | reverse complement strand
GACTGTTAAAATCAGAAACTTTAAAAATCTGAATTTTAATAGTTTCTATTTAATTTAATATTAAAGTTAATAATTTTGATAAATTTGTGTTTGATATATTTTTAATCTTTCTATGTAGGCAACCATGCTGTCTGTCAATAATGACAATCTTGTGCCTTCCTGTCAAATCTTACACCTCTTCTGTCTATTTCTTGACTTATCACATTGACTAGTGGTTGCAGAATAGTACATTTTCCTCAATCTGGAGAGACTGAATCTACATTCTCACCAAAATCATAAATAGTCAGACTCAGTTCAAGCTTTCTTTCACTTTAGCTTCCTTTCAAACCATAAAACAAGCACAGTAAAGAGGTAAGTAACCTAATTAAGTGGATGCAGATTTCAATGACTTCATTATTACTCAGAGATCCTGCCCGAAATAGTGGTTAATTGCAGCTGTGAGGAGTGAGGAACCCATATGCCAAAGGAACTCAGAACCATCAGTACAGTCTTTTTTATATAAATGAGACAGGGGAAGGGTCATATTAGGCCCCAGGTTTCTCTCTTATCATATAAGAAATCTCTCCTCTAAGCCATTTGTTACAATCTTCAGCATTTTATTTTTATTGTGTCGTCAGGTCTGGAGTGTATTTGGCCATGAATGACTATATTTGGTTTTAAAAGTTTTATTTTACTTACAGTTTTCTAATTAAAAAAATAGTGTTTGTTAATTAAAAATTTATATATACTGAAATAAACATAAAGATTTAAAAAATTTAATGAGATAAATTATATTAACAGATTTCTTAATGTTGAACCTGCTTTGCATTCCTTGCATAAACTCTATTTGTTCCTAATATATTATTTTTCTTTGTACTATTGTATTTGATTTGCTAATATTTTAATGTAATATTTATAGTATGTGACTTATAGATAATACTGATCTATAATTTACCCATCTTTTTTAACTGCTCATTTTTTCTTCTATCTGTACACTAATGCTTTTATTACATAAAAATATATCTGGATTTTGTTGTAGCTATTGTTTTATTCTCATTTAATTTTCTCAGTCTTAAAATAGCCAATTTTTTATTTGTTATTTTTATATTTGTTATGTTTGCCAGTGTTTGAAAATATATCTACCCTATGAATATGCATGGCCTGTTTGTCATGGTTTCTCTTTGCTTCTTTCTTTTTCCTTCAATACCTTCTTACAGATTGAAGACATATTCTTTATTCCTTTTTTCATTACTAATTTAGAGGTTGTATACTTTATTCCTTTTTTTTTCCTAGGATTGACCTTAAATTTTTTAAATTGTTGCTTACATTTTAAATTTCATCTTATTATTTTTTTTTTACATTGTAAATTTTCTTTTTTTTTTTTTTTAAGATTTTTATTATTTATTCGACAGAGATAGAGACAGCCAGCGAGAGAGGGAACACAAGCAGGGGGAGTGGGAAAGGAAGAAGCAGGCTCATAGCAGAGGAGCCTGATGTGGGGCTGGATCCGACAACGCCGGGATCACGCCCTGAGCCGAAGGCAGACGCTCAACCGCTGTGCCACCCAGGCCCCCCTACATTTTAAATTTTCTAACAATGTCCGTGTTTGTTCAATACCTCTGTCCTCTTCTCAAAGAAATTAACATGCATACATTCCTCTGAATTCTACTACTTCCATTAATAATATATGACATTTCTGTTTTATTTTTTGACTGAGAATTGTTAATTATTAATTTTATTTAGATTTATCATCTTTTATTGGTTTCCTTGTTCACCTTTTTCTTTTCTTTTTTTTATTGCTCTCTACTTTATTGCTTAGTAGTTTATTGAATAAATAATTGTTAAAGTAAAACCTTCATTTCTAGATGCTATTAACACCTTCATTTCACTCTCAATACTAGGTGATACAATTGCTTGGCAGAATATCTTCAAAGATACCATAATTTCTTATGCTATTACTGATCACTGGGAGAAGTCTTCTCTTACTCTGTATTCTTTGGAATATAATCATTTTTCTCCTCAGTACTGAACCATTTTACCTTTGATGTTACATAATTTTATTGTAGAGTTTCTAGATGGGATTAACCTGTTTGAGGACTAATGAATTTCTGCAGATTTGGAAAATTATCTCTTTAATTCCACCTAGTCTTTCGTTTTGGAATGCCTAGATGTTTGATCTATATTGGTCCTTGCCTATGTCCTCCATGTCATTTCACTTCTTTCCTATTTCCTAGTTTACTCTTTCTTTACCTGTATCTGGTGAATCACTCAGTTCTATTTTCACATTCACTAGTTCTATCGTAAGATGTACCTTTACTATTTAACTCCTGTATTGTTTACGCTCTTCACCAAAGAATGAAGTTTATTCTGCATTCATAAAATGTACAATGTTTTCCCTGTAGAAATCCTTTCTATTTTTCATACCCTCCCAAATCACAGAATATAGGAATACAGAAAACATTTACATTTTCTCCAGTAACTCAAATCCAACATTTTCAACAAAATGATACAGTGAAAATACCCAAGTTATGTTCTAAATGTCCAGGCAGAGGGTCAGAATCACACGTGGCTATTTTGGGAAATGCCCCCAGTGTCAGCAAAGGACACCAGCAATCTGTAATTGCATGTGAAGCAGCTGTTCACTGACAATCATATTAATCTTCCAGAAGTGATGCTTTAACCACTTCACATTCTAATATGAATGGAGGAAGAAGAGCTGAAGGCATCATGTCTAGAAGGCCATGGGCACAGTCAGTCTGGGATCATCATAAACCATCTCAAGGAATTCTCGCAGGAACACTGTGAGGGAGGCGTGTGTAGCCTTGTTTTACAGATGGCAGACATTTATCCTCAGAGGGTCCAAAGTGCCTTACAGTTTCTTGCTGTAGGCCTGCCTCTCCTTGGCGTCAGGCTTGACACAGACCTCTCCACCTGGAAATCCCATGCAAATAGCCAATGCAATATGTTGCAAAATGTAAAACCCCAGCATGTCATCTTCCCCAAGACAGCTCCTTTACTGGTCATACTAGAGTCTTCTCTCTTCCTCCATGACACATATAATCAGGCATCAAGTTTTGTGACTCAAACTTTCAACATGCTTTTGGAAGCTGTGGTCTGCTCATGCATGCTTCCACTGGCCTTGCTGAGGGTCTCATCCCTGCTCTGCTGCTATTTCAGCCCCTTCCGGATCTGAGCATTTCCTCCCCATAACTGCTGGAGTTATCCATTGGAAACGTAAGTGAGAACAAGAGAGGCTCTTTCTTAAAATACCTCTGTCTTCCGGTGGCCACTGAGTTTCACTGATTATGGTTCAGCAGAACCCGCCCCCCAGTACCTTCACCCCCTCCCCGGCCCCATATGGTTGTTGGAGGTCCCTTCTCTGTATTCCTGCACTATTTGGGGCATGTTGCTGTTATAGCCAGAATGAGTCCTGAGTGAAAATATTGAGGTAAAGAAGACAGGAAGAATTATCCTGAAGATTCGGGGGAATGGTAGATCCCTAAAAATTATTTAATGTAAGGGGACCCCTGGGTGGCTCAGTCAGATAAGCGTCTGGCTTTGGCTCAGGTCATGATCTCAGGGTCCTGGGATTGAGCCCCACATCAGGCTCCCTGCTCAGCGTGGAGTTTGCTTCTCCCTCTCCCTCTGTATTTTTTCACTCTCTCTCAAGTAAATAAATAAAATCTTAAAAAAAAAAAAAAGAATCAGGAAAAAGATTCTAAAAGAACAGGATGAGTTAGAAAGGCAACAGGCTGGAATTTAAGTCTAAAATGAAAGGGGCACTGGTGGAGAAGAGGAAAGACTTCTGGGAAACCAAAAATGATTTAGACAAATGAAGATTAAGGTTGGAAGCAATACAGAAAATAAGAAACAGTGCAAAAAAAAAAAAAGACAATTTTTGAGGATAAACTAGAGTCCCTTCAGTCTGTAGAAGCAAAAGGGAAAGAGGATGGATTTGATTTTCCTGTCTGTTACATATGATATATGAATAGTAGTAATTCCTTAAGAAACTAGAAAAAGTAAGGAAAATATTGTAATTATATACATACATACATATTAGAAGAAAATTTTATAAGTAATTAAGTAGATAATAGAAGAAAATTGTATACGTAATAGAAGAAAATTTTCTTAGCTATATAAAGAGCTACATATGGAGATTTCAAATGCTTTTCTTATAAGGCAAAGCTGATAAAAAGCTACTTGCATTGGACAAATATTGGCAAAAATGCTTCAATTACAAAGAAAAAAATAAAGGGGTTCACTTTTTGCAAATAAGAGCAATAGTTAAGCTGATCTTAGATTTACTTGTAACTCTCAAGGCCAGAACATATGGAAACAATGATTATAGTGGATTAGAGAAGAGTGTGTGCCTTCAAATTGTATATTCAATCCAAGCCTCGTTATGTTTGATGGCAACGAGATAATTCAAGACTAGCAGTTTTACAAAGTGTAAAACACCCTAGGAACAAAGATACGAATGGAAACATTGCTTCTTAGAAACAATCTCAATATAATTGAGAAGCAAAATAACATTTAGAATTCAAAATGTACAAATCACGTGACAATGAACACTGACATCTGTTAAACATATAAATAAGTTTAAATATTGATTTTAAATAAACACACAAATTAAATTCAAACTGATATTGGTAAGTGACTGTCATAATGGAAATACCAGAAATAATAATATTTTTGTTCCTGATATCTTGAATTTTGGCAACAAACACCATAAAGTGGGCGAATAAGGAATTAAGGGTGTAATAAACTTATCCATCATCCTAAGGAGGGAATGAAAATATGTATTAGTTTTTCACTTGGCAAACTGGATAAATATAAACCCATATATATTCTTTAAAGATTACTACTGTTAAAATATAGAATCTATACCTATGATTTACAAAAACCTAAAATATAGAGTAAGTGCAACAAATATAGAAGGCTAAAATATGTTTTAAGAAAAGACAAAATTTAAGTGTAAGAGTTCTAATAGTAAGCCTTATTTGTTTAAATGCCACAATTAAGCACAGCAATAAAATTAAATAGTCTCACAGTTTTCTTTGTCAGAATCAGCTCCTGGTAAGAAATGAGCAGGACTGGAGACCTGGGATGGACCATGTGAGTGGATGAGCCTGGGAACCTTGAATCCCAAACTTGCCCATGAACCCTTCCACCTGGCAGATGCCTTTCTCCTTGCTGGAAAAGATCACTTTCACTTTGCAAAGACCTCAGCCGAGGCAGAGGCCTTGCAGTCCCTTAAGGAGCTCAGCCAGCCCCTTGGTAGTACATAGATTCCAGTAGATCCCTTCTACCAGGGATGTGGGTGTGTCTCCTACCCCTGGTGTGGATGTGTTTCCTTTGCCTCTGCCATCGCTGAGGTCCAACGGCTTACAGAAGGCCAGAATACAACACAGCATACAGAATATCAACATGGGATCCCACATACTCCCTGGACCCATGCTGATTTTATAATAAAGGAGTTGCAAAAACCAGTATAGGACCATAGGATCCACACATTGTATCCCCAGATACAACAAGACCATCAGAATGTTGGAGGAGGCTGTTAAAGGTTCAGCTAATAGGTCTGCTTGAGGACAGTACCCTGGAGATTGGACACTGTCCTCCCGGCTGCAGTATGTGCATAGTAAACCAATGGCTGATCTAAGGTGTTTTACCCTATTAGTTAGAATCCTAAGTGCAGGAACCAAGACGTGGAAGTGGAATTGGTTCTACCCACTTTCAGACTGTTGTATTGCCACATTAGAGATTCTAGATTCCCTGGTTGGGGGAGGAAGGTGGACACTTCCACCAGGACACAAACTATGGGGCTCCTTTGAACTCGAAACCACGCCTGCCATCGGGTCACTCTGGGCTGGGAGTAGTTGACTGTGATGCCCACATGGAGGTAAGGTTTCTGCTGCAACGGAGCAGGGATATTCACTGGGATGTGTTTTGTTGCTCTCATGCCCAGTTATCTAACATTCACAGCAAACACAGGCTGGCAAAATCAAGGCAATTTAGGGCACAGGTTTATCAGTGACAAAGGTCTGGGTCATCCTATCTGATTAGCTTCCTAGATGAGCCCCAGTGCTGGCCAAGAGTGAGAGAAATGTAGAATAGCAGGTGGATGAGGGAAAAGTGAATAGCAGTTGTAGCCTTGGGACCGGAAGCAGCAGAGGGACAGCAGCCCAGAACTTATTCCACTAGCCCCTGGTATCCAGCTTTTGAAAGAATTAATTGGGCCACCACCCTGAAGGGGATTCCTTAACTGAACGAGTTTACTGGAAGGCATGAAGACATCTGAGTAATGCAAGAGGGTGGATACGTTAGAGCCTTGGTGCATTGCTTCCTATCCTCTTGCCCCTGTCCGCTAACTGTAGCCAACCAGGCATACACAGGCGCTAACCAGCCTGACGCAGGTGCAATCTCAGCCCCTTGCCTTGGGACACCTGCCATGTACCTCTTGCTTCCTGCTGTGGGGGTCTCAGTCTCTCTGGTGGGACCACTCCGGGAAACTGAGCAGTGCGTATGCTCTGACAGCCAGGCACTGCGGCAAGGCAAAGTGAGCAGAGAAGACTTTGACCAGCAAGGGAAGGAAGCTGGGGGACTCTGACACTTTCTGTCTGTTACGGTCTAGGCACAGCTCTGAGAAGCACTCCTCACAGCTCATCGGGCCCGCGAGAGTGCTTGCCTTCAGAACACACTGGCTTTCTCCGCCTTTCCCTGTTTACGTTCCCTGCATTCCCGAGATCTCATTGCCAAATAAACCACTTGCACAGAAATCCTTACTATGGGCTCTGCCTTCAGACCAAGGCACAACTCGGACCGTAATAATTTTATTCAGAGCCAATCGCATTGTACAACACAGCAGTTCTCAAGGTTATTGGTCTCAGGACCCCTTTTTACTCTTAAAACCATTTCTGCTCTTAAAAGCCCTTACGAGGGCTTCTTAAAATTAGTTTTAGCTATTGATCTATTGAAAACTTGAAATTTTTACTTTTATTTATAAACTCATTAAAAATAATTATTAATAAATTAATAAATCTATTCCATGTTAATATAAATAACATTTTCATAAAAAAGAAACCACATCTTTCAAAGCAAAATGGAAAAACTGGTAAGAAGAGTGGCTGGCTTTGTTTCACGTTTTTCGAATCTCTTTCATGTCTAGCTAAAGAAAAGACAGAGTCTGTGGCCGCTGTTGAGTTCCGTCTTGGTGATACACTGTTTTAGGTCACGTATGTGGAAAAAACCTCAGCCTCAAAGAGGACATGTCACTGGAAAAGCGAAGGGTATTTAATAGTTTTTTCAGATATGTGTAAATATTCCTCTTTGATAGAACACCAAAACTTGGCAAGTGGTAGTTTCTGAAAGTTAGCTGTGAGGTGGAATCAGCTCTTCTGTCAATGAAATATTTGTTCCCTGTTACGTTAAAATCCATGCGGTCGATCTTACAATTTGAATGGATCTTCACCCATGCGTGATGTTTTTAGGTCATATACTGGTCACCTGGGCAATAATGATTCATTGAGTTATGGACATCTTTCAAATACCGGCATATTTCATTATACAGTATGAAAAAAGGGCATTTGATCAAAAGCCACGGGTTGCAACAGAATAATCTTTCATTATTGGAAAGCTTTCATGTGGTGGGTACAAATTTTCCAAAATTTGAATTTTTCTTTGGACACTTCAGTTAAATCATTGGCAACAAGTCCTGTCGGTTGTTTTTCTCGAAGTGACAGTCTCATCTCATTCATTTTCAAGGAAAGGACTGACAATCCCCAAATCTGGGTCATTACAGTTTTTTCATTGTTCTTTCAAGTAGAAATGGTGTTCCTTGGAAAGAGTGGCTAGTTCAGCTCCCCGCTGAAACAATTGTACAGAGGTTTTTCCTTGAGACAATCTTCCTGCTTCTGTGGACAGGAGGAGTGCTTTATGCACACTTCCCACATCATCACAGAGAATATTAAAAAGACGGATTCTCCAGGGTGGAGATTAACGACATCAATCATTTCCACTGCCTCATCAAGGACATTCTTCCGTGAAACTGGCATTTTTAAAATTGCGAGTGGACCGAGAGGAAACGATGACTGGTTTGTGCCCCTGTGGACACAGTTTCACCATCACTGCCTGTGCACAAAGCAAGTGTGAACACGGTGAAAACAATACATAACAGCTTACCATGAAAATAGTTTTGGCCTCTCAGACCCCCTGAAAGGTTCTTGGGGAATCCTAGAAGCCTAAGGGCATATTCTGAGAACCACTGATCTGAAATAGTATCAGTTTTGTTTTCCCCTTTCCCACATTTTCTGAAAGCCCAGCAATTAAAACAAAACAACACACACACACACACACACACACACACACACACACGCTCCTATTTTTAATACAAGATCTACTTGTTTTAATATCATATGATTTCACTCCTATGTGGAATTTAAGAAACAAAACAGACGAACATAGGGGAAGGAAAAATAAAATAAGATGAAATCAGAGAGGGAGACAAACTATAAGAGACTCTCAACACTAGGAAACAAAGAAGGGTTGCTGGAGGGCTGGTGGGTGGGGGGATGGGGTAACTGGGTGACAGCCATTGAGGAGGGCATGTGATGTAATGAGCAGTGGGTGTCGTATGCAACTGATGAATCACTGAACTCTACCTTGGAAAAAAAAAATCTGTTTTGCCCCCAAAGTCTCCGGTCAGCCATGCTACCTGAGAAGGAAATCTCTGCTTCATTTTTCACTATGGCCAGAGCCGTGTATCTTCAGAAACACAAATCTGATCATATCTCTCCCTTGTGTCAACAAACCTATGAGAACCCTTTTTGGATTTTCTACGGCACTGAAGATAAGATTAAAACTCTGCATGGCTTAGAAGGTTCTTTACGGCCTTCCTGAGCCCCCTCCAAGCATACCTCTTGCTTTCTTCCCTTGAGATGTCTGCTCTGGCCATGACTGATAGTACTTTTGCTTAAGTAACTCCTTTCCACCCTCCAGGTGCCAACGCCGGTGACTTCTCTGGCATCTCAATGCTGACGGGGCCCTCCAGTGTCACCTGTGCTGGGATCGTGGCACCATTCATGGTAGCTTCTGATCAAGTTTGCGCACCCATTTTCTTCATCGCCCTGTGAGTTGACGGAGGCAGTGATGTCTCCCACTCACTGTTAATGTTCCACTGCCTTTCCAAATGCTTGGTGCAGAGGGAAACCTGGCTGCTTTCACCTTCTACCTGGATGAGGAAGTTGGGACTGGGGCCTGGGCTAGGAGCAGGGATACATCGCTCAGATTCTGTAACTTCTGGTATGTTCGTCCTTATTAAATAAAGAATATGTACTAAGTGTAAATACAACAATAGATACATGCATTACATACATATGGCAGTCACATATTTTAAATAATACAATCACAACATATGGTTGTCTGAAATTTGCTTTTCACACAATAATGTCTGACTTTTTTTTATGCCAGTGATATAGATTTTCTTTTTTAAAAAGAACTGTCTAGTATTCCTTTGGTTTTATTCCATTGTATTTATAAATTTACTAGTTGTCTACTGATGTATCTTTAGACAATTTCTGATTAACTATTACTAGTAAAGCAGCAATGGGTATTTTTATGCACATATCTTTGTATTATGTGAATATTTTTACAGAGTGAGTTCCCAGAAGTGAGACTTCCCACAGTGCACTTGAAGAAAGCTGGATTAATACATATTTCACCAAGAGCATATATATATATATGTGTATATATATATATACACACATATATATCATATATATGTGTGTGTATATATATATATATATACACATATATATGATATATATATGATGTATATGATGGTCTCCTTTTCTCTACACTGTATTATTATCCATTAAAAATTTCAAACATAAGTGAAAATGGTATTTTATTCTTTTTCATTTATTTACGTATTAGTCGTTTGACTGTATTTTTTTGTTAAAGATTTTATTTATTTATTCGATAGAGATAGAGACATCCAGCGAGAGAGGGAACACAAGCAGGGGTAGTGGGAGAGGAAGAAGCAGGCTCACAGCAGAGGAGCCTGATGTGGGGCTCGATCACAGAACGCTGGGATCACGCCCTGAGCATGAAGGCAGACGCTTAACCGCTGTGCCACCCAGGCGCCCCCCGTTTGACTGTATTTTAATGTTTTTATCATTAACATTTTTTTTTTACCTGAATTGCCTGTTCGTACCCTAGGGGTATGTTCTTTCCCATCGCCCTATTGGTTTTCTACAGTAATTTAAAAATGATTGTATATTATGAATAATAACCCAATGTCTGTTATATTTTTCAAATATTTCCATTAGTTTAAAAAACAGGTTTTTTAGCTTGATTTATCGTGTCCTCCCTGTTACAGAAATTTAAAGTTTTCAAATAGTCAAGCCTGTCAATATTTTCCTTCGTGATTGTGCCTTTCCTGTCATGCTTAAAAAGGCCCAGCATCCAAGAATGTAAAACATTCCCCTGTTTTCTTCACAGACAAGACTGCTCACTAGGGCAGAACTATGACAAGAAGCCAAGGAGCCAGAAGCCCGCGTTCCCTGCTCCCTGTGCCATGCCGTGTCACGATGCCTTGCTTCCTACAACAGCCAGAGGAAAGGCAGCCCTCCGACCTCGTCACACTCTCCATGACTTTCAGAAATCAAGCACAACCCCCTGTCAGGACTGCTCCTGATTTCTTTTAGTCTGCAAGTGAACAAAAATGGTTTTTGGTGGAGGGGCGTCTGAGTGGCTCAGTTGGTGAAGTGTCTGTCTTCAGCTCAGGTCACGATCCCAGGGTCCTCGGATTGAGTCCTGCATCAGGCTCCTTGTTCGGTGGGGAGCCTGCTTCTCCCTCTGCCTCTGCTGCTCCCCCTGCTTGTGTGCTCACTTGCTCATTTGCGCGCACGCTCTCTCTCTCTCAAATAAATATATGAGATCTTTAAAAAAATGTTTTGGTGGAAATTTGGGAAAAAGTCACACAAATAGACTTCTAACAACTTGAAAACATGCCTATCTGTCTATCCAATATCAGGCAAATGAATGTAAGTTAAATCGAGATAAATTTTGAGTTTTTAACTTTATTTTTAAATAGGTAATCTTGATTTTTTTAAGGAAAAAAAATCTCATTAAATTTTTTGTTTCCATTTTTCTCCCTTGAGTTCTGAAATTCTTCATATACTCAATAGGAAATAGTAATTTTCACCACTGTCATCATAATTACACATAATATGATAATAGTTAGGATTATGAATCACCGTCTTAATGAATGGTGATTATATTGCTCATTATTACGGCGGTTGCTATGATTATTATTTGGGGATTATGGACTATGCAGAAATGGCAAGTTCTTTCCTAAGAGGATGATTATAAATAATAGCAATGTTGCCAATAATGATATAAAAACATATTTCTGCCTTTTGGGGCAGGTATGACTAGTCTATAGATGAGAATCCTTAAAAATGCACCAAGAGATTTTCGTATGGAAGGCAAGGGAATAAAGGATGAATAGCCAAACCAGAAAGGGTGGTGCTGCTCAGAGCCTCCAAACTCTGACTAGTAAAGCCAAAGGGCAGGAAGTTTTAAAGCTATCACGTTAATTTATCAAGTATGTATTTATGAACTATCTTTCATGATGAATGATGCAAGGATCTAAAGATAGTCGGAAGAGTTCGGTTTCAAATCTCTTATTTTACAGCAATATGAGAGAAATGCAAGAAAGAAAGGAAAGGAAAGAGAAGAAAGGAAAAGCAAAGCCAAGAAGACACAGTGTGACAGGTGAAGGGAGTACACCATATAAACTCCCGTGGGAACATTTCAAAGGGGCACCTAGAAAATGAGCCTCTTTACTCCAATACCACCCCCTCTCCCACCTTCTGTGCCCTCCTGGGAAATTGCATTTCCCCCATGACCTATGTGGGATAACAGTCTTCTAAATTTTCATTTATTTGAGATATGGGTAAGAGCAATCTCTTTTCCTTGAAAATTCTACCCAAGAGTTTGGAAATATATTCATATTTCACAATTTTAGAAAAGAACACTGCTGTTATTATCAATAATAGTACACCTGTTTAAAAGATGCTGAGAAAATGGACATACTTTATTAATAATCTGGCTCAGCTCTCTTATTTCAAGCTCAAAATATTGTAATGTTTAATAGTACAGATAGAATATCAATTCTTCTTTAGATTCACACGGAGAATGAAAAACAAACGTTAGAAAAAGATGGAAAGGGCTCTGGTACAACCTATGAAGTATAAAACCATCAAATAAAATAGAATGAGCCCTTAGAAAGAATGAATGATATCAGAACACTCTTAAGTTTTTCATATAAGCCAAGGGGTATAAAGGAACTTCCTGCAGAAGACTAAGGACAGTTTGTACTTGCACTGTATCTACACGATCTCACGGACACCCCTAGGAGTTAGCTATGACAGGTAGCAGGCTCCCCGGTTTGTGGATGAGGAAACTGAGCTCCAGTCCCAGCATCTGATCAAAGAAGAACTAAAGCATAGGTTGGCTGACTCTTGGCCCAGGTTCCGACATAAAAACTGTATTACCAGGGCTCTCCAGAGAAACAGAACAAATAAGGTATATCTCTAGCCATATGTCAGATATAGATATATGGAGAAACGTTTATTTTGAGGATTGGTTCATGTGACTAGGAAGGCTGAGAAGCCCCATGAAATGCCATCTGCAATCTGGGAGCCCAGGAAAGCAGGCAGCAGAGCTCTAGTCCAAACATGAGGGCCTGAGGACCCGGGGAGCCGATGGTACAAGTTCCAGTCCAAGTCGGAAAGCCAAAAATCCGGAGTGCTGATGTCCAAGGGTAGGAGAAAATGGATGTCCTACCACAAGCAGAGAGAGCAAATTCAGCTTTCATCCCCCTTTCCGTTCTCAGGGCCCCAGTGGATTGGATGATACCCACCCACATCGGTAAGGGTATCCTCTTTATTTAGTTTCCTGGTTCAAATGCTAACCTCTTCCTGAAACACCCTCCCAGAAACACCCAGAAATAATGTTTTACCAGCTCTCTAGGCATCCCTTAGCCCCGTCAAGCTGACACATACATTAACTATCACAGTAATGTGATCCTACATTCAGTAACCTTGTCCAGCAAGAGTAACTGACCCACAACACATGCTGTGTGCCCATCACTATCCTAGTTCCTTTACTCGTATTAACTCGTGAAAGCCTCACCATCACCATAAAAGTCAGGTATTATTACCTGTGTTTGCACATGAGGAAACTCAGGTCTATAGCATTTAAGTAAGCCAAGTCACATGATTAACAATGGGAGGAATGAGAATTAAAAGTTCCAGAGCTCCACTGTGCTGGCTGATAAATTCTCAATCCCGGCGACACTATCCAGCGCATACCAGGCATGCAATAAATACATAATGAAGAAATAAACATGGCTAGGAGTCACTTACTGAGGACATTTATTGCTAACAGTATAACTTAAGGGCATGTGCAGTAGATATTGATTTCATGTTATTCTGTATATTCCTTCACTTATTTATTCATTCATTCAAAAATATTTGTTGAATGCTTCCCATGTTTGGGATTGTGCTAGACATGAGGGATATAGAAATAAAAAAGAAGTGGTTTTTCTTTTCATGGATTGCATAATCTAATGGGAACAAAAAGTCCTAAATATCCAAACATATATTTAGTTACAAATTCTCAGATGCTTAATGATGAAAAAGTTTACGAATGAAATTGGCTACATAATTGGATGGGAGAAGTGGGCAGTTGAGGAAGGGTTTGGGGAGAGGTGACATTTTACCTAACACTTGAATGGAGAAGTTAACGAGGCAAATAGGGTAGAAACATTACAGGTGAAGGGCATTTGAGAAGATTGCAAGGCAGGGAAAAGTGAGCTTTCAGGAGAATTTTTTTTAAAGGCCATTGTGGTGGGAGCCTGGGAACGGGGGAGGGGGTCCTAGGTGGTCCACGGAAGAACACATGGAACCATATAGAATGTACAGTTGATCTGAAATGGAAGAACGGGCTCCAGAAGGTCTTAGGCAGGGGAGTTCTATGATCCGATGTGCATTTTAAAACATCACTTTTCTTAGTTAGCTACAGAGACAAGGGGTAAATCTCCTAGCCTCTGCTTCTATAAATCTGGGAGCATTTCTCCTACAGATGCAATTCCAACAGTTAAATGTTACTTGGGGGATTTTACATTACCCACTTGCTTTAACCCCAAAGACTGAAATGTTTCTGGGTCCAAGGACTAACTTTTATAACTGCTCTGAAATCCTTTCAGCCTCTGATAAGAGAGTGAAAGCTTAAGATAGGTGTTCAATAATTCCTTATGAATTTCAACCCATTACGATATATTAAAAACATGCACATCCATGCACATCACACTCACACAAAACAGGGAGATTGAAGTCCTTGGTTACATTTCTAGAAGGTTCTCTAGAGGGCTAAAGCACAGGCAATGCAGGCACAGAGCTGGGGCATTTTATGGTCCAGCCTGAATCTGCCCCAGTGAAATTCCCACCCCAGTTTTATAGACTCGACTTTACTCCATGTTAAGATAAGCATCTGAAAAGAATGGAAACACCTGCCCTAGTCTGAGGCTCACATTCTCACTGGCTGTAACTCTAGCCTTGGCCGTAAAGCTTAAAGAATGAGGCTCTCCCCTGACAGACGTGCCTGTTTTGAAGTTCATAAGGCACAATGCTTCTACCTGAAAATTCCCTTTTTGTTAAAAAGAGAAATGCCTCTTTTGCAGTTTTGAACTTACAAAAACTATTTTAGTGCAAGACATTAAAGAGAATCCCAATTAATGAAGGCATCCAATTAATTGAGAAATCTTGCTGTAGTTCATTATTGAGGAGAAAGAGGCAAATTCCACAGTCCAGGCTCAAGGCAATAGCATCAGCACATTTCCAATACTCGGTAAGGGGAACTGGTGTTTAGACTGATAAAAAGAGGCACATAAAGGACCAATCTTTTGTGAATATCAAATGTCAATCCTCAGTACATTGTAGTTACTAAAGTGGGCTAATGCATTTGGGAGGATTTTTCACAAGGGTAAAAATAAAAGGATCTGCCATCGAAGCCTGAATTTACCCATAAATTCAATTAACTGGAAGGAACACCCTGCTCTCCAGCATTCTGATTAATTGATGGTCTGCTGTACAGTCATTAGATTCTGGTGTGCTAACACTAAAAGTGAAAATCATAATTATGTAGCATTTACTGAATCCCCCAGCACGCGTAAATGATACGTGGAAGCCAACTAAAGAGGGCTATACAGTCCGAAAGAACAGCCTCTTCAAAGTACTGCAAGACCAACTAAAGTCTTGTTGCCACTGCTTTTCTAATTGCTTTGTAACCAAATGTTTAAAGATACATAAGGGTTACACATGTTTAAATTAAACCATGGCATTAACAGAATTACTTGTGAGTGATCTCTAAAATTCTTTACAACACAATTTAATAATAGACTATGGACTATGAGAAACAAACTGAGGGCTTCAGAGAGGAGGGGGATGGGGGAATGGGATAGACTGGTGATGGGTAGTAAGGAGGGCACATATTGCATGGTGCACTGGGTGTTATACACAACTAATGAATCATCGAACTTTACATCAGAAACCAGGGATGTACTGTATGGTGACTAACATAATATAATAAAAAAACATTAAAATAAAAAAAAAGAAAGGATGAATACCTACCATTCACAACGACATGGAGGGGATTATGCTTAGTGAAATAAGTCAAGCAGAGAAAGACAATTATCGTATGGTTTCACTCATTTATGGAACATAAGAAATAGCAGGAAGATTGGTAGGAGAAGAAAGGGAAGAATGAAAGGGGAGTAAACAGAAGGGGGAATGAACCATGATAGACTGTGGATTCTGGGAAACAAACAGGGCTTCAGAGGGGAGGGGGGTGGGGGAACGGGATAGGCCGGTGATGGGTAGTAAGGAGGGCACGTATTGCATGGTGCAGTGGGTGTTATACGCACAATGAATCCTGGAACTTTACATCAAAAACTAAGGATGTACTGTATGGTGACTAACATAACATAATAAAAAATTATTATAAAAAAATAATAATAGGTGTTGTATGCATCTCAAAGACAAAAATAGCCCCAGAATACATTTCACAAATGAGTCCGACAGAAACGATTTTTTATGGTTCCAGATTATGCCATACATATTTCAGCAGACTCGACTTCCTTCACAAAAACATATTTCAGGCAATACCTTTTAGATCTGAAGCCTGGGGAATACTGGAAAAATTCCCAACAAGGGGAAGAAATGTACCAGAAGAAATCCTTTTTCACCTGATGGTTCCTAATGGAAAGGAATACTGTGCGGTGTTCACACTAGGTGTGACCAGCAGGAAAATCCTTATCCATACACCCTAGACCTCAACAGGGCTCAGGGGTTTGAGCTATAATTGGGATGATTCACTGGGTTAAATAAGTGGCCTTAACAAATTATTATTATTATTACCAATTATATTTCTCCTTGCAACTTGCTGGAAGTTCATAACGCTTTTCGTGAGAAGACCCAGTGTACCTGTAGCTCCCTGCCTTATAATTGTTCTCTGCTTTCCAAAGCGGTACGTGGGGGTGGTGCAGTTCTTGTAGAGATTTTGAATTTCCATCACAATGGGGAACAGAAGGCATTTTGCCATGGCTCTTGTATTTTATCCTGTCTAGCAAACACATAAGCCACCCACAGTTCAAAGGCTTGCTCCTCAGAGTAACACAGCGCTTTCCCTTGAGAACGTCTCTATTATACTCGTTTTTGTGTGACCTGTAGAAGCAGCAACAGTCTTACCTATGAAGGTACTCAGTGCACTTCTGTTGCAGATTTGCTAACTTGGCTGTCCATGTCCATGCAGCCCTGAAAGAAAGAGGAGGGGCAATACATTAGCCCAGGTCCAAAAGGATAATGATATATACTTGGCCTAATTGCTAAAGACTCCAATTAAAGACACATGTTTAACCTTGTTTCTGTTGTTAAAAGACACAATTCTGGGGTGCCTGGGTGGTGCAGTCAGTTAAGCCCCCCACTTTTGGTTTTGGCTCAAGCCATGATCTCAGGGTCATGAGATCGAGACCCGAAACAGGCTCAGTGGGGAGTCTGCTGGAAATTCTCTCTCTCTCTCCCTGCCCCTCCCCCTGCTGCCTTTCTCTCTCTCTCTGTCTCAAACAATAAATTTTGAATAATCTTTTTAAAAAAAGACATTTCTAGGGCCAGAGATAGGATGATTCTTTGCCCATCTTTGTGCATTTGTGCTTACACCGATTCACTAAAATCAGAATGTAGAATATGCTTGCGATGGCAACCCATGACTATCACTCAGGATGGCACTGCTAAATGACCAAACCCTCTGGAAACTTCCAAGCCCTCTACAGCACATCAGGCAGCCACTATTCCATTGGCATTGACATAAGTTGACCATCTATTTTACCATCATATGCATTCACAGTAAAGTCTTGATGACAGTCAATAAATTCACTTTTTAGATTTAATTGTTTTTTTTTTAAGATTTATTTATTTATTTACTTGACAGAGAGAGAGAGAGACAGCCAATGAGAGAGGGAACACAAGCAGGGGGAGTGGGAAACAAAGAAGCAGGCTCCCAGCGGAGGAGCCTGATGTGGGACTCGATCCCAGAACGCCAGGATCACGCCCTGAGCTGAAGGCAGACGCTTAACGACTGAGCCACCCAGGCGCCCCTAGACTTAATTGTTTTGAACTTGGTGCGAGTTGATGACTTGAGTTGTCCTTTCGGTAATGCTCAACCTTGATTCTTGATCCTTAGTTTTCTGTTTCCTTCCTCCACTGGCTGCTCTCTGAGGGATGTCTGGGTGTTGGGGGAGTGGGCTAGCTTATGTGACTATGTGGTGGAAGGTCTTTGGAGGCCCCCTCCATGTGTTGTCCAATATGCTTTTTTTAAAAAGATTTATTTATTTATTTGAGGGAGGGATGGGAGGGGCAGAGGGAGAGAATCTCAAGCAGACTCCCTGCTGAGTGTGGAGCCTGACATGGGACTCGATCTCATGCCCCTGAGATTGTGACCAGAGCCAAAAGCAAGATTGGGACACTTAACCAACTGAGCCACCCAGGTGACCCGCTGTTCAATACTCTTTGTATCTGGGTATCTGTATTGTATCTGTATTGGCGGCCAAGTATGAAGTCTGTGACTGGTGAACTGTGGTCTACAGTTCTGGCCCAGCTAATGCTCTATGTGGGTCATCATTCATCTCCCACAGGCTGATACGGCCTCTCCTCTGCTTCTGGTAGCTGTGGAACACCGAGTCTTTGTCACATCCCCATCCAGTCCTGCATCCAGCAATCCACCACAGTGTGGTCCTGTATTGGCCCACTGCCGGCTGTGGGAAGCTCAAGGGTATCAACTAGGGCTCTATCTGTCCTTGCTGTTCTGCTCTCCTCTGTGGGCTAGATTGCACCCCATTGGCACAAGGCCCTAAGCACCAATCTTCAAGAATCATAAATGGGGAATCTGGGGACAGAATGCCTCCCTCTGTCCTCTGAATTGCCCTAATTTATTCAATTCTTTTTAGTTTCTCTGGGTTGAACTTGGGAAAGAGGAATATTAGGACAAATATCTCTGCCCTATCATTTTTAGCTCTTTCTTTCTTCTTTCTTAAAACTGCAGGGAAAAGACGCAACAGGTTTTACTCTCTTGAGCCAGCATCTCTGGGGTAAGGCCTGGGGATCTGTCGTTTAACTAGCTCACCAGGTGACTTTGATGCAGCTGATGTCTGAGAACAACTGACATAGGTCACTTCCTTCTTCCTGAATCCATCATGGCTGTGCTTTAATAGAAAATAGGTAATTCTTTCCCCATAACTAGGGATTCATGATGAATCCTCTGTGGTTAGCCCTTGACGTGGGAAAAGGGGAGAAAAAACTATCTTGGCTAATCTATATTATGAGGGCAAGAGCTCAAATTTTGAATTCGTTCTGTCAAATCCTCACCTTTCTCTTCTCCCTACTCTTTGCTCATTCCCCCAAGAAAAGCTGCCCTGGGTCAGAGTAAGAAAGGCATAATCTTAGGAAGGGAAAAAGAAAAGCCCATTCATTGTTCTCCATGCTCTTTAGCCCTTATAACATGCAACAGACCATACGTAGCATCTAATGTGACCTACGTGCTTCACATCATGTTGTCGGAACGTACTTGGTAACAATCTGGCCAAGCACCGCTAAGGTGAACATTTCTATCCAGTGCAGCGTTCTGTGACTTACACTGTTCAGATTCCCATAGTTGGAATCCTCTCCTCATTTCTGCCTGTGGGATTTTTTACTAATTGCAAAGGATTCTGAGATGTTTCACCTACAGTGACTCATGGCTTGGCTTCCTCCTCTGCACCATCTCTGAGAAGCACCAGTGGCTGTGACTCAACTCCTCAGTTCATCCCCTCTGAGGCTTTCTTCACACTTCATTGACATGGGAAAATGGGGCTTATCGCTCCCAACTTTCTTGTGGACAGAGTATAGATTTCAGAAGCTTTAATCAGAGGAAGAATTCCTGTTGCTTATGCCTGATGATTCTTTAACATGATTTAATCATCACAACAATCCCCTACATCCTCTCACCTGTGACTGGGTATTGATACCTGTGTCTTATAAACTAATTGTTTCAAACCCGGTTGAGGTAGATCAGTGGTTCTCAAACATGGATGCATATTAGCATCACCTGGAGGGCTTCTTAAGCCAGAGGCAGCTGGACCCATGTCTGATTCAGTATGTGCAGTAGGCAGAATGAGGCCCCTCTGATGATGTCTGCACCCTAACAACTGTAACCTATGGTATGATACCTTACACTGCAAGGAGGAGTTAAGTTTACAGATAGAGTTAAGGTCACTAAAGGCAACCTATTGAATGGGAGAAGATATTTGCAAATGACATAGCTGATAAAGGGTTAGTATCCAAAATATATAAAGAACTTATATAGATCAACACCCAAAAACAAATAATCCAAATTACAAATGGGCAGAAGACATGAACAGAGACTTCTCCAAGGAAGACATCCAGATGGCCAACGGACACATGGAAAGATGTTCAACATCACTTATCATCAGGGAAATGCAAATCAAAGCTACCATGAGATACCACCTTACACCTGTAAGAATGGCTAAAATAAAAAACCCAAGAAACAACTAGTGTTGGTGAGGATGTGGAGAAGAGGAACATTGCGCATTGTTGGTGGGAATGCAAACTGGTGCAGCCACTGTGGAAAACAGTATGGAGATTCCTTAAAAAAGTTAAAAATAGAACTACCTCACAATCCAGTAATCGTGCTACTAGGTATTTACCCAGAAAATACAAAAACACTANTACCATGAGATACCACCTTACACCTGTAAGAATGGCTAAAATAAAAAACCCAAGAAACAACTAGTGTTGGCGAGGATGTGGAGAAGAGGAACATTGCGCATTGTTGGTGGGAATGCAAACTGGTGCAGCCACTGTGGAAAACAGTATGGAGATTCCTCAAAAAAGTTAAAAATAGACCTACCTCACAATCCAGTAATCGTGCTACTAGGTATTTACCCAGAAAATACAAAAACACTAATTCAAAGGGATATGTGCACCCTTATATTTATGGTGGCATTATTTACAATAGCCAACTGTGGAAGTAGCTCAAGTGTCCATCAATTCACGAATGGATAAAGATGTGGCGTGTGTGTNGGCTGTCTCTATCTCTGTCAAATAAATAAATAAAATCTTTAAAAAAAAAAAAAAAGAAAATACAAAAACACTAATTCAAAGGGATATGTGCACCCTTATATGTATGGTGGCATTATTTACAATAGCCAACTATGGAAGTAGCTCAAGTGTCCATCAATTCACGAATGGATAAAGATGTGGCGTGTGTGTGTGTGTGTGTGTGTATATATGCATAAATATATATATATACACAATATTATTCAGCCATACAAAAGAACGAAATCCTGCCATTCACAAAAATGAATAAAGCTAGAGAGTATAATGGTAAGCGAAATGAGTAAGAGAAAGACAAATACCATATGGTCTTACTCATACATGGAATTTAACAAACAAAACAAATGAGCAGAGGAAAAAAGAGAGAGACAAACCAAGAAACAGACTCTTAACCATAGAGAACAAACCGATGGTTACCAGAAGGGAGGTGGGTGTGTGATGGGTGAAGAATTAAAAAAAAAAAGGTCACTAATGAGCTGATCTTAAAATAGGGAGGGGCATCTGGGTGGCTCAGTCAATTAAGCATCTGACTCTTGATTTTGGCTCAGGGCCTGATCTCAGGGTTGTGAGATTGAGCACCACATTAGGCTCTGTGCTGGGTATGGAGCTTGCTTGGGATTCGCTCTCTCCCTCTCTATATAAATAAATACAAAAATAAAGCGGGGAGATTATCCTGGATTATCCACATAGCCTAATGTAATCACAAGGATCCTTAAATGTGGAAAGGGAGGCAGAAGAGGTCAGAGTGATTCAATGTGAGAAGAACTCAACTCACGGTTGCTGGCTTTGAAGATAGAGTGATATGGCTGGGAGCCAAAGATGGGAAATTTCTAGAAACTCTAAAGACCAAGAAAACAAATTCTCACCAAGAACCTCCAAAAGGAATGTAGCCCTGCTGACTCCTTGATTTTAGCCCAGTGAGACCTATTTCAGACTTTTTGACCTCAAGACTGTAAGAGAATAAATTTGTGGGTTTTTTTAATCCACTAAGTTTATGGTACTTTGTTACTAATACAGTAGGGCTGGAGTGTGGTCCGTGATGCTGCTGGACGTGGGATCAGACTTTGAGAAGCATAGATGCAGATTCTACCTGTATCTGACTTTCTGAGGCCTTTTCTAGTTGGGGCAGACAGACTTGAGGACTGCCTACAATATCTCGAACTCCTGGCATCCTCCTGTACCAACCCCTCTCATTGTCTGTGAGTAGGACCCATATCTTGTTTCTAACCAAAAGAACAAGGCAAAGTGATGGGATGTCACTGCTGTGATTTTTATAATAGACTCTGTCTTGCTAACAAATTTGTTCTTTTCTCTGTTGCTGTCTTTGCAGAAGCAAGTTGCCATGTTGTGAGAAGGCCCGTGGAGATGGCCACATGGCTAGGAGCTGAAGGTGACCTTTAAGAGCTGAGGGTGGCCTCCAGGAGCTGAGGGTGGGCTCCAGGAGCTAAGGGTGGCCTCCAGGAACTGACATACAGCAGGAAGTTAGGGCCCTCAGTCTTTCAGCTGCAAGGAATTGACATCCACCAACACTGAGTGAAGTTGGAAGTTGATTAGTTTCCAACTGAGCCTCCAGATGAGAACACAGCCTAGCCAACACCCTGATGGCAGAAGGCTAAACAGAAGACCCAGTAAAGCTGTGCCCAGACTCGTGATCCATATACACAACAAGGGAATAAATGCTATTCAGTTTTTGGTCATTTGTAACAGCACAGACAATGAATACAATAGTATCATCCAGAGACTGTACTAAACAGGGGTAACCTTTGGCAAAAAGAAGAGTCAGTGTATCCCAAAGTGGATCATGTCTGTTGTCCTGCAATAATAAAGTTACCATTTATACAGCATGTTCCATGTGCCAGGCATCAAAACTGTCCTGAAAGTTTCATACTCATTACCTTACTGAATCCTTGAACTAGCTATTAGCCCATTGCACAGAGAAAGAACTGGAGGCCCTAAGAGTTTAGGCAACATTCTGATGTCCCAGAGTCAGTAAGCACCGGGACCAGGACTGAAGTACATATTGGTCTGACTCCAAAAGTTATACCCTAGTCATTGGTGCAGGGCTACCACCCTGAAGTGAAGGGGGCCACGGCATTCAGGGTGATCCAGGGCTTCCCCAACAACAACCATGTCCCAGTGGTAACTGTGCATGAGCTGCCTATGGCATGGTTTGGGAAACAGGAAACGGTAAGAGCCACATGCAGAATTTTGCGTCCATTCAACCTGCGATCTTTCCCTTGAATCCTGCTGGCCTCAGGGTATCTGTGATGTGCTCTACGGTCTCCTAAGGTCTGTGTCTGGGAAAGGGGCTGACACCCCCTTCGGAAGTTCAGATCATAAGGGAAGAAATAAGACTTGCCCGCTTTGACAATAAAAAGCACTTTTACAAAAACATTTAAAATCTGGAAAAGGGAGTGTTTGACTAAACCATTTGTCTACATAACATATTTCCCTTAATTTTGCTCGTAATGGATGATTTCTGTACGTTCATGAGTACAGGGATGAGATACCGATTTCAAGCAGCCCCACGTGGTTGTGACTACATTCATAACTGTCTCATTTATGAATCTCAGCAAACCCATTGAGTGTAATGAAGTAGAAAAATTAGGAGCTCAGGAGGTCATCGAGCGCTACCACTGTGTGCAAATACAATTAATGCACATCTCAGTAATGGTGTCGAGGAAGTATTCTCACCTAATATCCGATTCAAGACAACCAACACGACTAACCCAGCGCTTTGTCTGAAGACACATCTGAAATACATCAAAGAAATAAATTAACTGTCAAAAACTTCATTTATTCTCCCGAGATTATGAAGTGCAGCCAGGGAATTCGTCTAAAAGATGGCTGCAGGAGCTTGGAGGGAGCTGTGGTTGGCACCCACCACGGAAGGGCCCCAGGCAGCTGAGGGCAACCTCGGATGAATGGATGCGACCCAGGCCGCCTGCCGCCATGCCTCCAGAGCTCCCAGAAGCCAGAGGCATGGGGCCCGAACTAGGGCAAGCTCTGGCGGGGCCGAATTAGCAGCACGACCAGTGTGGTTGTGGTAAATTTCTCAACTCAGTTTTTATTGAGGAAATAAGTTATGCTCCACCCAGCTTTTTCAAAGTTGTCAACTCTCTCCCCCAATTTTTCCCCAAGATTACTATTTTGTGGGTGGTGTGTCAGAGGAAGTTGGGGATGGGGCAAAGGTTCTCAGTTAATGAATTTCTTTTTCACTGGCATTTTAAATTGCAGTTGTTGAGGGATAAGACCACAGGACAACTGGGTGAGGAGGCTCGTTCCACTAGAAAATGGGATGAGCCACATGTGGCAAAGGGAACCCATGAAGATTGGGTTCCATGATGAAAAAAATGGGTGGTATTAAAAACAGTGGTGTTTTACACTGCATATGCACTTGTAGTCTCCTTACAACAGCCCCTCCCTCCCCTTCCAAGGGAAAGAGAGTTGTCTTCCCACGAATGTTCGAGACTCAGGCCCCTGTTCTCCCACGGCCCAGCCCACCAAGCATGCCCCAGGTAAGCAGCTGACACCTGCCCCTTGCCAGTGCTGAGTTGTCATGTCCCCTAAACCACTTAGGAATGCCGTGAAGACGTAGTATGCCCATTTTGCAGACCAGAACACAACAGCTCGGTAGGTTTAAGCAGCTTCCCCAGGGTCACCCCGTTGGGAAAGATAGAGCATAAATAGTGGGCCTATTAAAAAAGAAGAGCTAAAATACTAGAATGGCCCATCTGAATTAAATTCAAACGTCTTTACAAAAGGACGATGGGCCTGATGTCGAATAATCCTGAAGATTAACATTTGTGGAGAGTCCGTAGAGAAAAACAAACCAGAGGAGAGAAATTCAAAGAAGCTTTTAAAAAATACAAGAAAAGCAGCCTGTGTGTGAATATGCATGTAGAGATGAAGATGGAGGGAAAGAAAATATTTCCAAATGATATCATGCTTTTCAAACTCTGACCAGAGCTAGGGCAAGGGGTCGGGGCAGAAAAACCGACGGACGAGGCAGGAGGAGTGAGGTCGGGTGGGATTCACAGGGAACGTGGGTTTCTTCTTTTGCAGCTTACGCCTTCTCTGGTTCAGCTCGGCACTGAAGACAGACATTCCACAAACTCTTCCTGAGGTAGCTCTGGTTAGACTAGAAGCAGGAAGTGCCAGAAATCTTGGGGGGAAGCCGATTCTCTTGACATTTCCTGCCCTCAAGATTCAAGGAGCTCGGGCTCACCTTTAAACCGGAGGAAGCTTGGTGAACTTCACCAAGTTCAGCCCCAGGGAGAGCCCCGCGGGCTGACAGCCGCTCTCACCAGCAGCAAGGATTTATGTACCACATTGCAAAGGACATGCATTTTAAGGATTTCTTGCTGTGTGAGAAACCATGGGGGCAAAATGGAAGAGAAAAAAGTACACCTGATTGTAATTAATGCTGACAGTAATCTCCAGCTTTCCTTCTGCAAACAGCCAGATGGGAAAGCTGGAACTGTTAATAATAGAAGACGTTGCCATCCACGGTTCGTGGAGTCATAACTCTTTTAAAGACTGTTTGGATTTCAGATCTCTCCAGGCCGGCCCAGGCCAGATGCCTCTCAGACTCTCAGCAGCCGTAGGAAAGGAGTCAGAGGAACGCTGTGCTCTCAGACCCCCGGCCCTGATGAGAAATCTATGCGTGGGAGGCCTGGCGCTGGCGGGAAGGGAGGAAGGCAAGGAAATAGCAAGAAAATGTGGGGTCAGACTGTGGCATTGAAACATCTTCACTAAGAGCCTCCTGGACGGGCCTCGGGGAGGGAGGAGCCCGGGAATTGCGGGGGGTCCCAGGCCAAAGGAGGCTGGAGACACATGTTGGACAAGGATGTCCTTCTCCAAAGGCCCGGTCAGATGTGGCCCAGCAGAGGCCAGGGTGGGGGTGTGTGTGGGCGCCGGTGATTGGGAGCGGGAGGGGGACAAAGGCCAAAGGGAGAGAGCTTCTCAGGGAACAGCAAGCAGCCTTGAGTCACCTTCTGTCCCTCCCTGGCCGGCAAGAGGGCATCTGTGCGCCCGCTGGCTGGGGGCTGCCTGGCGCAGTGAGGAAAAGTGAGAGGGCAGCAGGAATGGAGGCCACCCCCCCTCATGCTCCCTTAAGGCCTCAGAGCAAACAGCTGGGTGCTGAGGGGTTTTATGGCCAGAGAATTCTGAGATCAGAGGTGCAATATCGGGGTCCAAGGCGGCCTCTGGCCCCAGAGGAAGAGTCCTTGGTGAAAGCAGGTGGGAGGCCCATCCTGAAAGCTAGCGAGCTCAGTCCCCTTCCTGCCCTTTTCAAGAGCACCCCAGTGAGCATCCCCAAAGTCCTCCTGACTGGCAGGCTGGCAGAGGTGAACAGGCTGCCTGGGGGGAAGGAGGAGGCCAGCTGATCTGAAGGTCTCATGCTCAGAAAAAAACACTTAGAGAGGCATTGGGAGGGCTGGACGTTCAGCGGTGGGAAGGAGAGGACCAGAATTCAAGCCCAAGAATGAGCTTCCCGAGAAGCCGGGGTATGCAAGAGGGTAAGCGCTGGGCGGGGCAGGCTTCCTCTCCTGCACAACTGCCAAGCTCCTTGCTACAAGGCTGTGCGTGCGGGGAACCCCTGGAAAGATGGAACTCACTAGCAAATGCAGTCATATGGGTAGGCTCTAAGAGGAGGCATGGCAGGTCTGTGAGGCCAGTGGTTTCTGCTGGATGCTGGACGACAAGGTGTCCCAATCCTTGGGACTGAGGGACTGAGGGAACACCAGGAGGAAAAAATGTTTCAACAAATGCTCCCGACAGCCCACACCATCAAAGATGGGATTCTTTTTCCACCAGATAACTAGATTAAACAAAACCCCAACATACCTTTTTTTTATTCCCACAAATACATCCTGATAATGTTCACTGAAAGTTGGGTAGAGATGACAGAAATGTTTGGAAGGTGCTTGGAATGGGGATCAAAGGACATTATGAGTAAAAAGGACGTTAAGGACAAAAGAGTAGCAAGGTTTTAATCATTTTCAGACAGGAGAGAGCTCTCGTTCCCCCCCCCCGCCCCCCGCAAACAGAATCTCATGGGGAAAGTAGGAGAGTGGATCTGGGTTTTCAGTCAGATCCAAGACTCCATGCCTTGGCAGGCTGCCTCCTGGCCTACGAGTGGCCACAAATGTCCCCCGCAGAACCTGATGGCTGGGAGGAGAGGTCTGGAAACCACAGACTTCATGCACCCTTTCATTTTGAAAGTGAGGAGGTTGGAGCAGCTTTTCCAAAAAAAGGGAAGAAAGAGACGTAAGTTAGAGGCCACTTGGACCCCACACTGGGGAGAACTCCTTCGGCCCTCCGGGATATGCTTCCAGCACCTTGGCCCCGGCCTGGGAAACGCAGAGGTCTGTTCCCTCCGCATGGGCACTGGGACCACAGGGAGGAACGGGCACAAACTTGCCTCACGGGTTTGCAGATTCTTCTATTGAAGGCGATTTCCACATCCCGTAAACCCGGCTCAGCCCTCCCATGCAAGGCTGGCCTCGCAGCCGCTCTGCCTGAAATGAGTGTGCAGGGGGCACACGTGGTGCAACCCCATTGGGCCATGCGGCCACCTATGCCTGCGGATGCAGCCTTCTGAGCCAGCGCCCCATAACCCGGGTAATTACAGAGCCCGAGCCCACTCAGGGGAATTAGATGAAGCAACAAGCTATTATTTCCCTTGTTTGCTGAAATAATAATACGTAGTACCTCCCTAGCACCTTTCATCAGGGGACTTCAAGGTACTTCCCAGGCGCTCTTTGATTGTAAACTCTTTCACTGCTGATTTGCAATAAAGAAAATGAAGAATAAGAGAGGAGTCTCTTGTCAATGAACCCGTATTAGCTCAGCAGCGGGAGCGGGGCTGCGCCCGAACAGCACGGCTGAGGCTGCCGCCGGCCGCGTGGGCACACATGCGGGTGAAGAACGCAAACAGCAGTGCTGGAAATTTCTAGAAACACTTAGCATGTGCACGGTGCCTCCTGAGGTCAGTGCCACTGGGCTGAGGGAAACAGGAGAAGGTCCAGGATGTTTAAACAATTTCGCTGAGTTCAGAAAAGGTCCCAGAGGAGAGGAGATGACTAAGGCCAATAAAACAGGGGTTTGATAACGGAGCCCATGGGGACAAACTAGGAAACGGCAGGCCAGTCCATCTGACATGAATTGTGCACCACTTTGAACTTGTTTTAAGAGTCAAAGAGGAGAACACTTGGTAAGATACAGATTGACGGGGGTGACCGGGGCGTCTTCAGGAAGGAAAGGGCATTGGGTTTCAGGAAGTAGGAGAATTCTTTATAGACGTGGCAGGTCTGGAGGACGGAGGGAACAAGGCCTTATGCTTGGGAAACCCACCCCTCAAGGCGGACAGACAGAGCCCACAGAACAGACGCAGCGAGCAAGTTGTAATGAGAAATGAAGACATGTAAAACAAACAGGAAGGATTTTAAAGATTTTGCTACCATGCACAGTCTGTTAACCTTTGCCATCAATCAACTCCGAGAGCAGAGCTACCTGGCCCTTTCTCCACAGCTGCATTCCCAAGATGTGTCTCCCAGAATTGTGTGCGACGGCCCTTGAGAATTGTTCCATACTGAAGTAAATCTTGAAAATGCCGCAGACTGCTTGAATCCCCTCTGGAAGATCAACAACGCATATTAGCTTATTAAAGGCCCTGACAAGTGCTGTAGGAAACAAACATTTTCAATTGTCTTCATCCCTGGGTTCCTAACGCCTAACTGGGACAGCTTTTCCTTTTGCAGGTATTGTGACTGTCCCACACAATGGCTGGTCCGCAGAACACTCCTGGCAAGAACCAGCATGAGCAGAGGACGTGCTGGCCCAGAGTTGTATTCCCTCCTGCAGGACGTCAGAAGGGCAGAGGCTGCTGCTTGAGGCAGTCTGGGACCAGGTGGAACCCTGCGGCAGGGGGAAGATGCACGGAGCTGGGAGGGTAGCTCCAGGAATGGGTTCAGGCTCCCTCTGGGACAACCGACCAATCAGAAAGATAAGGTCCAGAGAGCGGAGCAAAGCCAGGCTTGGGCTGGGCAGGGGCAAGCCCATGGGTCTAGCAGCAGCCACCGGCTAGAGGTGCCAGGCAGAATTGTCACTGGCTGGAAGAGGAAGACTGAGAGTCATTGCTGGTGCTTGTTTATGCTCTTGGAAACCCTCTTCAACACTCTGCATGCACGAATCTCACTGCAGTGTTACAAAAAAAAGCGTGATGTCAATCCCAGTAATACATCTTGGAGAAGTCAAGTAATTTGCCTAAGGCACCACAGAGAGCTCCAGTTTGAAACCAACCGTCTATCTTTAAAGCCTTCCCTTTCAACCTCTGTGTCAGGGGTTGGCAAACTCTGGCCTGTGGGCCAGGTCCAGATCACGGCTTGTATTTGTAATGAGCATTTTATTGGAAGACACCTAAACTCATTCATTTACCTATTGCCTGAGTTGCTGCTGGGTGGTGGGGCGAGGCGGTCTGTGACTTGGAATATCACAGTTGTTGCTCCTTTAAATGACTTTTTATAGTTTATAATGTGTCCGGCACTGCAGGCCCCACAGCCGGGAGACCCTGGGTATATCGCAGAAAATCAGTGAGCCACACTGGCTTTCTGCTGCAGGTAATTTTTGTGATCCTGCCAGGACTACTGAGAGCTGAAATTGTCCTGGCCTGTACTTGATTCCGTAACTGGCCCAAATGCAGCCTGCACTTGGGCCTCGCGGCGGCCTTGGCCCCAGGAAGCCGGGGAAAGGCGGGGCTGAGGCTGGAGGTGGGGGCTTGGCACGGCTCCCTGGTTGGAGCTACAAGCTCCGAGCTTGTGACCTTGGGGGGACGGACTAATGATGAGGGCCCCTTAGCACAGCGGGTGGGGTGCTGCGGATTACCCAGGAGTAATGAGCCTTGTGTTAGACTGAGTGAGTTCTCAGTTTTGAACTTATTCTGTCCCGTGTCCTCTTGGCCCAGGGAAGAGTCTTAGAGGCAGGAGTCTAGGCAGAGGCTGGGAAAATAGGGGACACTTCTTCTTTCTCCTGTCCTCACCCTTCAAATCAGGCTAACTTCCAAAGATTGTGCTCGCAGGTCTAGGTTGGGACACAAGAATTGCATTTCTAACACACATCTCGGGCAATTCTCATTGTGTGGGTTCTTGGACCACACTCTGATATTTTCCGAGGCTGGAACTCTCTAACGTGAGCTAGCTGTCGTCGGGTCTCTCTGGTACCCTCCTGCCCCAGCTGGCATAGCCTGGCCCTCCTGTCCAGGAGCCCTGCTCCGGAGGCCGCCTTGCTGGAAAGCTCCCTCTCATCTCCGACATGCTGTGACCCCTTTGAGCCTGGGTGCTTGAACCAGGGGCCTCCAGATACCTAAGACTTGATAAGCCACGCATGTTAGCATCCTCTGTCCCTGCCAACATAAATTCTTGGCTTCAGACCCTGGCTTTGCGAAATCCTATTTCCAGGTTGCTCCAGTCCCCCTATGTCCTATGAAAGGCAGTGGATCTAGGTAAATACAATTAGGGTCTCTTCTTCCCTGAATCCCCTCTTTTTCCTCACACCTGCCACCCATTGGGCAGCAGGTGAGATCCTAGCCATTTCCAACCCTTAACTGGAGGAAGACCACACCCATCCACCAAGGGACACATGAGGAACTAGGTGCCTCCCCTCACTCTGTGGCCCAGGCATCGCCAGCTCTGCCCCAAATTGTCTCCTGGAGGGAAGTCCTAGTGAGCAAGATACTTCCCAAAATGGGTGCCTGAATCTAGGCATGCGGGTGTGGCATGCAGGGCGCCCGTTCCAGGGACACTGGCCAGGGACAAGTCTCCCCTTCTGGAGCTGTTGTTGGAATTCTGGTGGCCCTAGAGCACAGATGATGCCACTGGCCAAGACGGTCCACCTGGAACGCGTCAACAATTGCAGGCCATCGCAGGGAAGGGTCATGAGGGCCCACAGGACCGTGCTTTTCTGTGTACCTGTACCCTCTTAGAGAGCTTCCAGGACATTCCCAGCGTCACCAGATTTCCTTCAAAATCCAAATATGCATCACTTCACAGAGACACGTAGCAGCTGACTCATGGTCACTTCGGGGGTGGAAATGGAAGATTATTAACTTAGAATGTATAATGCGTGTTCCATTGTAACCTTCACATGTTAAAGTCATATACTAGTAGTCCCATTCCGATTGTCTCTCACCTCCTTCCTTGCAGGGACCCTGCGATACCCAAAGTCATGTTTTTACTGGTGACTGGCATCGTGATTACCCCTTTGGATGCTGCAGGAAGCTAATAAAAAGGTGAGCAGAATGGTTGACTATTATGTTGTTCCAACTCCTGGAAAGGGTTGAGAAATGAGCAAAAGAGCACGAGGCTTGGCCCAGCCAGATCCCACGTTGATTCAGCCAAACTCAAGCCGCCATTTGTTCTTTCTTGTGCCTCTGGGACGAACCTTCAGGAGCAGATCCCTCTGTGTTCTTCCTCTCCCTCTTCCTCAAACACGTGGTCTGAGGTGAGCACCGGCCTCACAAGGCGTGTGGTGTCTGTCGTGCTCTTCCCCGGGCCCAGGGCAATTTGCTTCCGCCGGGGACTCGAGCTGTCCTGTGGTCGGGGAAGGAGTGCGGGCCAGCCAGTCTGCCACGGGGCTGGGACCCAGGCAAGAAGAGAGGCTGACCAAGTTCTTACCTCCTCTGACCCTCAGTTCCTTCATTTCAAAAATGGGAATATTGATAAGAATGGAAAATGAAGGAATATATATAAATGCCTCCCCTGGAACATTTGAGCGGTGAATGTACGATCCAATCCGTTATTTTGGAGGCTCATGCTGTGACTGTCTACTCAGACTTTCTATCTGCTTCCATGCTGCCTCTGGTCTGCTCTGACCCGTCTAAGCTTGTCCTGATCCTCATGCATTTAATGAACAAATTCATTCCTTTCACAAATATTTATTAAACATCTGTTATGTACAGGTCTCTAGGTTAAATACAAAAAATACAGCTATTGGAAGGACAATAAGGCCCTGTTCCTGTCTTCGGGGAGTACATGGGCCGGCGACTTCTGACTGGGGGCTTGCTGTCTCTGCACCGCAGCAGTCAGCCCTTCCCCTCCAGCCACTAGAATGTTCTAGAACTGATCTCTGTATTTCATCTCTATGTGTGGCACAAGGTTATATCTACTAGCCAGCTCTGCCTTGTCTCTATCTGACTTCTCGCCATTTAAGAAATAAAGGCAACGATGGTATCAATGGTGAACATCAGTGAGCCCGCACCGTGGGCCAGGTACTATCTTAAACATTTTGCATCAATAATGCCATTTCTTCTTTTAGCTACTCATTGAGGTAGGTATTATCATTGCAATAAAGAACCAGAAGGTTCTTTGCTTAAGGACCTACAGCTGAACTGCCAGGAGAACCAGGATTTGGAAACAAGCAGTCGGAGGCCAGAGCCTGTGCCTTAAACTCTGCTCTGTGACCTCGCATCAGCATGGGGCACTCCTTCTTAGACAAAGATCTCTTCCAGCAGCCCTTCTGTGTTGTCCTCAGAAGCCTGGGATGTTTGACCAGCTGCCGCTTTGGTCAATTCTTCTCTGTTGAGAAATGCCATGATAGATGATGGTTTTCTCTAAGTCGGTGGAAAAGGTCAAGATCATAGCATCAGTGTTCTATTTTTGTCTAACAGTTTTTTATTTTACTTTTACACAGGCTGACTCCACTGTAAAGCAAGACGAGGGGGGGAACTTTCTTTTATGATGTTGTTCTGTTGACATTCCTTCTCCTGGTTCCCATTAAAATCCCTATGAAAATGAACTTCCCAGAGAAGATGCAGCTAGTTAGGGACATGTTATTTGCTTTCCCAAATTCTCATTGAAATAATTATGGAAATTGAGTGAGAGATAAAAGCTTCCACAGTAATGGAAATTAGGAATACAGACTAATGATTTGCTAGATGCCGGGGGGTATTTCCACCAACTACAGCTTAGATGGTGCCCGAGGTAGACAAGCTGGATCAAGCAGAAAGACATTGAGAAATTTCCACCCCATCTTACTGAGTTTCGTATCCTAGAATTCTGGAGACTTCACCAATTAAATAATGAAGCAACTGCTTTCTGTAGCTAATGTCATTTTATCCAACCACACTCCGTCATTGGCACTTCTCTTTTGATACCCCATTTGGGGAGTACCATTGGTAATACAAGAGGGTCAGGTCAGAAATAGTCAGATGTAGATATGGGACACTGAGAATCATAAATAGAGGGGACAGGAAAGTAGTGAGGGCAATTGTAGGAATTGCAGTCCAAGCCTGCATCTGAAAAGGAAAGACCTACAGACTATCAAAGTATCTATGAATAAGTTGTGTTTCCTGGTATAAGACTATCAGGATGGGGAAACTGACCCCACAAAAATTCAAAAGGGCCATACTATAGATCACTGAATTTTAAAGACTGCACATTTAGATGGAATCCTTCAATACAGCAGCCCTCCAGTTTGGGGGCTGGGAGGAAGGTCCTGATGGTGTTCTTATGATTATTGTTGGAACCAGGTGACTCCCTGCATTTGTAAATATTGGCAAACATCAGGCAAGGAGAGCCCTCAGATCCTTCAAGAATGAGTAAACAGGGGGGAAAAAATCCCTCCTAGGGCAAATGGAAAAAGAAAAGAAATGTATCAGTAATGACAAGTTGCAGAAGGCAGATGGAATTCTGAATCAAGATCTCCTGTAGGAAAAGTTTGTCAAGTCAATCACTTGTATACGCATTCTGTATAATACTTGAAGATGTATGGCAACTGACCCATAAAGGAATTGAAATTAAACAGCTAAAAGCAGGCAAGTAGTGGTGTTATGGGAACCAGGTAAATATTGAGTTAAGTCTAAATGACTGTTGTTGTCATTGTGATTAGAAAATTGAATGGAAATGTTAAAAAAAAAGAGCGAGAATGTAAATAATGTATATAACAGTGATACTTGTAAGCATCACCATAATCGTCAGAGTCATGCTCTGTTCCTCGGGAAGCAGGAAGACGACAGCAAAAGGGACGGGCAGTAAAATAATCCGCATTTCACCATCTTATTTATTAAGTGCAAAGGGTCAGCAATTCTCTCCCTTCCTGAGAAAGGAACGTACACTGGAGCGTTTTAAAATTTACACTTGAATTAACCACCAGTAAAACTAAAATCAGAATATGCATCTTGAAAATTACCAGATTGCAGAATGATTAGAAAACATTTCCCACATAGGAAAAGACTGAAAAACAAAAGGGAAGCAGTCATGAATTACAAACCATATAAAGCATGAAACGAGACAATGGAAGAAATACTCCACATTATTAAGCACAAAGAATGTAAGTAGATTATGTTCAAATATAGACACAGGTTCAGGATACGTAATGAAGACAAGGAAATAGAGATACAAACAAATAAAAATAAAATAGAAGTGGAGAACTTTTTAGGGGCGTGTTTAGAAAATATCCAAGTTTTGAGGAAACTATTTGTTCCATCGTCACAACATGACATCTGTTTTCCTTTCTCACTCAATTAATGGGGACAGTCTTTTAGACAAAAATCAAGATTGAACACCATTTTCTTTGATATGCACAATATTCTGTACCCCAGAAATTAGGCCAATGAAACTTGGCGTAGGTAGGATTTCCAGCCTTCTTCATGTCTCGTCAAGTGAAACCCGACTTTTATTGCCCATGACTGAGGGTAAATGGGTTCTCCTGGTCCCATTTACCATTTTATAAGTCCTCCCTTGGATAATGGTGTGGGGAATTGTTCAAGATCAAACCTTGGTATTGTGATTAAAACTAGACTCACATTAGAGCAATTATACAGTTATTTGCACCTGTGATGTAATCAGCTTAGACAAAAGGTCTTACACAAGTCAAAATGTCAGTCATTATTAATATTATTGTGGTATGCAGTGAATTCTACATTTTTAAATATTCTGTATATTCTTTGCTTATTTCTGTCTCATTCAACATAATCCTTGTAGGCTGAGCAGATCCTGATGTGAGCTGAATGTCACAGTGGTTGTTTTAGGTACACGTGAGGGTGTTTTTGTCATTATTTATTTAAATAAAATCATTTTAACTGAACCAATCTTGTTTTTTAAATGACTGTTAGTATTCTAAAGTGGATGTCTATGTGCAAATATCAAAAACCCAGCCCCAGAGACTGGTGCTGCCTAAGAGTGCCTGTGAGGGAAAAGGGTGGGCTTGCAGCTGTGGCCCCTGGAAACATTAGGAACAGAATTCCTATCTCTGAGGAGGGTGGCTGAGAAAGTACAGTAGAATCATCTCACAGTGGAGGGGGGGATGGAGCTGAGCAAGAGTCTGGGGACAGTCAGATGCAGGCCAGGAGGCGGGCATCTTTTGAGGGTGGCAAAGCCCAGCCTGGAAGTCTGTGTGCCTGCAAACGCTGTCGATGCAAACAGAGCTGGGTGAAATGGAGTTCAGAAAATTATGAGTAGGTTAGATGATCCGAGCACAAACCAGCAAGAAGTGAGGTCAAGAAGGAGGTGAGCAAGGTATGAATAACAAGAATTTGTTCATTCACTTGCCTGTTATTTGTAGGGAATAGGGAGTTTTCGATGAAAGGGATCTAATCAAGACCTGGTTTTAGAAAGGCCCCTTTGAGGGTGGCATGCGGAGAATGGAGAGATGGGAGGGGGAATGGCTGGGGAGAGAAGCAGGAGCTGCTGAGCTCTGCAGGATCCCACACGATGAGCTCCTGAACTCAGGCTCTCTTCCCTGTGAGCAAACACACAGCGGGCTTCCTAGTTCTTTCTCCAACTGGGTCAGAACGTGATCTGCCATCGGGTACACTCTCTTAAATGGCAAAATTAGCAGCCCCCAGTTGAAAAGTTCCAGAAAGGTTACTTCTGCCCTCTCTGCTCACACTCCCACTACATTTCCAACAAGTGGTTGACCCGTAGCTTCTTACGCTTGATCTTAGTCAAAAGGCTGAGAAGCGATGACTTAAAAATATGTTTCTCCAACCTCGATTCCTGGAACTCTCTTAACCAGTCTGCTCCAGATGGTTCAGGAGCTGGTGAAGCTCTTTGTCTGCCCTATGCCTTCACCTGCTGTGTCCCCTCCCCCTGGCCTTCGGGTCTGGACAAATGGTCACCTCCTCCAGAAGCTGTCCCTGACTACCTTTTCCAGCATTTTCACCATCCCCCTTTATTCTCCATTCTCATGCCACGTTCCTTCCCTCGCGCCACTTGCCATAATTGGAAAACGTGATCTACATGTTTTTAGATGTAATTATTATTCTCTTCTCCCCCAATTGTGAGCTATATACAAGGGCAAGGCATATATCTGTTTCACATACTTGTGAATGCTCAGCCCTTTTCCATAGATCCTCATTGTTTGGAAGTTCTTAAATGTGAGCCTAAATATTCTCCCCTCTAGTGTCTGGATCTGCTTTTTGTTATCTGCTTCAAGACAGATCAAAGGCCCTGCCGGGGTCTCTGGGCTCCTGGCCACTGAGGATAGCCCACTGGGCAGTGTGAGCTCTCCCTTGGCGCCTCTCCCGTCTCTTGGGGATCGGCAAGCAGCGATTGGCACCGACACTGGACTCTGCGAGCAGGTCTTGCTAATTGAGATAAAAATGTTTGTCCCTTAGTAATACAACTTATCCTTAAAAAGATGCTAAGTTTTCTAAGGCAGAAGATTCTGGTCTTTTACTTCCCATTTCTCTGAGGTTATATTCAATGTGGAATAGCTAGAATAATGAGATGAATACTACACTGTTTAATTATAGCCCAATAAAAATATAAATAAGATTATCAGTCATTTATAATTACCTCTTGATCTGATCCTTCCGGGGAGGAAGAAGTGAACTAGGTTCCCTTTGGAGGTAAATTAACTCTTTCCGGCTCCGTATTGCGATAGAACTGTAATTTTCCAAGTGCAGTGCTTGCAGCAAAACAGTTCAATTATCATCCAAATGCAGGCAATTTACTCACTGGTAGGATCAGTGCTCTTAGTTCTTACTTACGAGGAGGCAAACATCAGATGGATCCCGTGTCTGTTCTAACCGCCTGTGGCCCACATCCCTGGAGCGGGGTTGAGACTTGTTTAGGGTTCAAATTCTCTCATACGTGAGGATTGAGCCATTAGGACAGAACAGCCCATCAGGGAACAGCCCCACACTCCCTGCTTGCTTGCTAATGGCTTGGAACCTGCCGCTGAGAGGACCCGGGGCACAGATGGGGTCTTTGTGCTCCTTCAGTCTGAACCTATGGGGCCTTGGAGAGTGTGGCCTGGCACTCCGAGAGTGGGGCTCCGTGCATCTGTGGTCATGGCCATGGGAGACCAGTCCCCGGGAGACCAGTGCTGTGGATTCTGCAGGGCGACAGGAGGGCTGGGGGCATGGACCATTTGGCAAAAAAAAGACACGCATCAGAAAAACGGCTTCAAATACTGCAAGGGTTTGGGCTGGGGACCTATAGGGCCTTGATGCAGCATTTCCTATCCACATGCTGTGACATGGCCTCTAACTGGGGGAAAGTGTGCTGAACACCCAGAGTCCGGTCCCCCTGGAAAAGGGTCCATTCTCACGGAGCCCAGAAGCCCATCTGAGTCCACTCAGCTTCCCTGAGAAGTGACTCCTGGTAGGGCTGGGGATGACATTGGATAGCTTTCTCCAGTTCTGTTTGAATTCTTATAACGTGGGCAGAAAAGTCAGATAACGCAGTGCAGTGATAGGAAGCAATGCAATCACGTGGCTCAGGGAGGCTGAGAGGCGACCCGAGCCAGGCTCCCAGCCCCGTGAGGGTTTCATCCCGCTCACCCTGCGGCAGGTGGCTGGTCAAGGAAGACCCCTCACCCTTCTCGGAAAGACCCCAACTTCAGTCAGAGGTGTGGGAGTCGAAGAAGCAGGGGTTGGGGGAAGTGTGGGGTGAGCCCATGGCCCCCAGGGCTCCTCCCCACCGTCTGGCCACTGCATGAGCCCCTCCTGAGCTGTCTCTGCAGAGCTTGCTGCCTCCTGAAGGAGTCGGGGCCTCCCTGGGGCTCCCTGGGCAGCCTCGTCTGGCTCCACCCTCTCCAGCTTCTGGCTTCCCCTGGCTTCTCGTTATGAGGTTATTCACACAGCAAGTGTCTGGTCCCTGGGTAGGAACTGTGAGCACATGGCTTGGAGGTCCATCAAGTGGCTCTTTGCTGGGCTGGGGGGGAGCTGAGGACCGCTGCTCCCCTGGCACTGGCTCAGAGCTGCAGGAAAGCCACACGTCCATCCAGGGTCCTGACCAGAGACTCTCTCGTCTCTCCCACGGGTTCAACTGAGTCTGAAAGTATCATGCGGTGGGGGGAGGCTATCCCCACATGTTTGTGCTCCTGGCTTTTCAGACTTTCCTTTTTCAGGAGCATGAAAACAAGGCAGGCAGGCAGGCAGCAATTTCCCTCTCTCAGCTATGGACATTGGCATCGATTAAATTCCCTTAGGTGTCAGACCCTGAGGAAAAGCTGTGGCAAAATGGCAGGCACTTTACTTGTAAATTCTATCATTTTTAGCTATTCTACTCTCTGCGGACAAAGTACACAAATCAGAATAAACTTCCCTTGAAAGTAAATCTAGGACAGTGAGCTTTGTCCTCAGTGTTAGGTGCAAACAGGAGGCAGAGACTGCTAATTCTCTCCCCTTTGTCTTTCATGCAGAAATCCAGCGGTGGTCTACCAGGCCATGGACCCCTGCAACCGGGCCAGCTGCCTCGGCCCTGGCCAATGAGATCTAAACTGAAGCCTGCCCCAGAAGCTTCCTCAGGGAGTTGATGACTGGAGACATCCTTTCTGCCATGTGAGCTTTCTTTCTTCTTTTAGTCTGCAGGTGGGACCCAGTGGCTGAAGTGACAGCACCTATCTTAGGCCACTGAGCCTGGAAGACACATGTTAGGTTGATAAAGCCGAACACAGGTGTCTGGGTCCCTGAAGACCACCAAACCAGTCCTTCCTTTGGACTCTGGCATGAGAGTGAAATAAATAATGTCTATCTTATTTAAGCCACGGATTAAAAAAAAATGTGTTATTTTCTATTTTGTCTGCCATCTGGCCCTTCAAAAGACTCAGGGGCCTGTGGTGCTCACTCTGTAATCTGTTGGGATATTGACTGCATCTGATTACCTCCAACTGAATCATTTTACTCGGGCCTAAGGGAGTTAGCTGGGCTGTTGTGTCGGCAGTGACCAGTCCGCTGGTTCGACATAAGCTGGAAATAACCTTGTGGCTATTCCCCACGATGCTTTGTCACTCCCCAGTCCAGCCCTGACCGGGAAGGATAGCTTTCTGCAAAAGTGCTAACCAGAAATATCAATTCTCCTTCTGCCTCTCATTTTCTATTAGACTCTTGACTTCATTTTTTAAAAATTTCTTCTAACCCTCTTGCCAAAAATTAGGCACAAATGATAATTTATGCATCTCCATATTGCTGGCGAGAATAATAAATTAGGCAACAATCATAAATTTAAAAGCCGTGTTCATTTATGTGATAATGGTGATAGACTATTCCGCTAGTGATGGGTATTTCATCCATGACTACGGTAGTCCAGTTCAGGGGTCAGCAAATTTCTCCTGTAAAGAGCTCAGATAGTAGATATTTTAGGCTTTGCAGGTCATGTGCTCTCAGTCACAACAGCTACTTAATTTTGCCATCGTAGCATGAGACAAGCCAGAGACCATATGTAAACAAATGAGTCGGGCTGCATGCCAATGAAACCTTACTTGCAAAAACAGTTGACAGGACTGGATTTGGTCCCTACACTGTAGCGTGTTGCCCCTGGATCTACAGGAAAGATTCTGAAGCAGGGAGCCGAGTGAGGAAAGACACTGGTGCAGTGGCGGTTAGAGGGAGTGCGCTGAGGCTGTGATGATACGGGACCGTTCGGATCGTTCCGTATGATGACAGGGATGCCCTATCGTTCTAGAACTGTGTTGGGGTTCAGCAGGGTGGGACAGCTGCTCCAAGTGGGGAACCGAAGATTTTTGGAAGGATACAATGGATAAAGTTATTTTTTTCCCCTGAAAATAAGAGTAAGAGCTTCCGCAAATAAAACTATGACTCTGGAAATAGGGGCTCTCTGTTCTCAGTGCCTCATAGGCATCTCAGGCTCAGAGATTAGCACTGAATCAGAGCTTCATGAGTGTGCCCTCTGCCAGTCACACTGGGTTACGCGTAGCCTCCCATCCAACTAGTCGGAAATACAATGAATACAAAGAGAGCCGGTAAGTTGTGTGCCAAGTCCAGGCTGAATAAGATTGAACACCAGAAGTGCTGGGTGTTATACGCAACGGATGGATTGTTACACACTACATCTGAGACTCACGATGTACTATATGTAGCCTAATTGAATTAAAAAAAAAAAAAAGATTTAACAGCAGAGAAGGGTGACTGCAGCTGGAACAGCCCAGAAAGCCAGATTCAGGGTGGAGAGTAGAATGCAAAACAACAGAGAGAGGGGAGAGGGTGTTCTATGAGGAATTAACACACGGGTGAGGACAAGACCTCCGAGCGAGCCTGAGAGAGAACGGGAGAGCGGCGACAGGGTATCCTTGTTGTTCCAGCCAAAGCATGGAACTACTGCTCAGGGGTTGGGAAGCCAGATATTGGGGGCCCCTCGGGAGAACCAGGGACGTTTCTGAGCCAGGCAGTAGTGTTCTGACATGCGTCTTCCTCGAATACTCTTTGATGTACAGTGTAGACCACATTGATGGAGGGAAATCGCTGGAAGTTGAGGGCAGGGATCAGGAGCTGGGTTGGAAACCAGGATGCCCTGTGTGCACTAAAAGTTTAACACCCCTTCCCACTAATGCTTTACGTTCAGTTTAGCATTTAATTAGTGTGGGGAGGAAGGCAACAGAAATAAGCTGATTTTTCTGAAATCTTAAAAAGGCACCCAGGGTGCCTGGGTAGCGCAGTCATTAAGCGTCTGCCTTTGGCTCAGGGCGTGATCCCAGAGTCCTGGGATCAAGCCCCACATCAGGCTCCTCCGCTGGGAGCCTGCTTCTTCGTCTCCCACTCCCCCTGCTTGTGTTCCCTCTCTCCCTGGCTGTCTCTCTCTTTGTCAAATAAATAAATAAAATCTTTTTAAAAAAATCTCTTTTTAAGTTCAAAACCAGGGATTTACGAAGCGAACTGTACCAAATACAAAGTGAACTTACGGAAAATTATCATTATTTTAGTTTTTATGTTACTCATAATCAAATACTTCAGTCATCTTTATTGACTAAAGATAAATGCATGGATATATTTATAGAGCTGTGCTTAAAATACATTGAAGGTCCCACACCCCAACCCTTGGAGGGTTAGGTAGGGCAGTGAATTTTGCATGGATTCAGGGGATATAATACACTCAGTTTACAGCATATTATACTCACAGAAAAAATGAGAGGTTAAGGGAGAAAATGTAGTGTTTGTGAGGTCTTAGCCTGCAGGTGATCAGTCATCATTACAACCAAATCGAGTAGTCCCGGAGGAGAAGGATACAAAAAATTGACTAGGGAGAGGTGGACAACGTCTGTGCCTGTGTTAAGAGCATCAGGTAGGGCCTGCCTTTGGGGACCTCTAACAGTTACCCTAGTGAGCCCAGGCTGCTGGAGAGGCCCCAGGATGACTTCAGTGGTCCAGATTCCCTCGGTCTTTCCCATCACCACCCTTAGCTTGCGGTGCATGGTCTCAAGTGTTCCCTGCACCTCCAAGCATAGTGTCCACATTCCAGGCAGGAAGGAAGAAGGAAGAGTGGAGGGTTGTCAGATGAATACAAGTACAGACACCCAGTCAAATCTGGGTTTCAGATAGACAATGAATAATTTTTTAGTACAAATCCTGTATTTTCTCTGGCAACCCCAGTGGAAGACAGAACGTGAAGAGCTCAAAAGACACGGAGCTGAGTCCAACCCCTATACCAAGCTTCCACAGGTCTAGCCAAGGGCTCATTGGCCACATGAGAGTCACGTGACCTTCCTTGGCCACAGGGAACTCTGGGACCCTCCATATGTTTGACCAGACTCGCTGGGGTCCTGAACAAAAAAGATCCCGTAAGTGAGGAAGAAGGGAGGATAGGTCCAGGGTAAGCAAGCAGCAGGATCCGCCAGAGGGAGAAACAGTCCACAGGCAGAAGGAAGCAGAGGATTTCAGAAGCGCTAACACTTCTTGAGTACTTCCTGTCAAGTAGTGACTGTTTAAGTACCTTACCAATCATCACAACTACCTCTGAAGGTTAAGTGTTGTTATTATCCCCATGTTTCCGGAAGAAGAGACTGAGGCACAGATGCATTAAACTCCTGGCCCAAGATGCCCCAGCTCTATGGGGCAGGAGCAGAATGTGAGCCTCTCTTATATGGAACAGGCGTCCAGGTGACATCCACATGCATAAGACCAAAAGAGTGGGGGCTGACAAAGCCTTTCTTGTAGCAGATCAAGGGCCAACAGATCTCCCATAAACAAAACATGGGAAGCTGTACTGTTTGGGGGACATGCTCTCAGGGATGGGTGCCCGCGTCCTGGTTTGTCAGGGACTGAAGAATCTCCTGGAATGTGAGAATTTCAGTACTAAACCTAGAGAGTCCTGGACAAACCAGGACAGGGAGACCACCCTATTCTGGAATAAACTGGCTTTCCTTTAGGGGGCCCCACCTTGGTCCTAAACCCAAACAGGGAGCTAAGGGTCAGAGGAAAGATGACTCCAGTCAAATAAAGATCCTTATGATATTATTGACAAAGAAGTTTCCATGTATCTTGTAGAAAGGACAGCAGCCTGGAAGTCCGTGGGCTTACTTCCACGTCTGCCTTCACTCCTGACTTACTCTGGAACCTCGGGCAATTTGCCTGATCATTTGGCCCTCACCTCCTCAATCAGCAAAATGAGGGAAGTAAATTTGATAATTTCTAAGAGTCCTTTAGATTTTCAAAGTTGAGAACCTGATTATTTCTTCAGTCCCTTAACACAGGAGGAGCCCTCTCCGACTATGTGAATCTATGGTGAGAAACGGGTATTCTCGCATACCCTCTAATGCCTTTCGGTATGGATACAAATGTCTTGAGGCCACCAAGAAAGAAAAAAGATGAATTTAATTGTAAAATTTTGGTTAGATCTGATGATCTGGGCGAAGTCACAGCCAGCTCTCCATGGCAATGAATGACTGTGTGTGTTTAAAACTTCCCGTGATACATTTGCTCTCCCTTTCTGTTGGCTCCTTTCCAAACAGCCAGCCTGAAATTATCCCTTTCAGTGAAGTTCTAGCTTACTGTCGGTAGTAAATATTTTATGCTTAATCCATATCCTTTGTGTGATATTTTTAGCTTTGTTGTTTTCAAAGGCTATGTGTGTGTACCGTACTTCTGCTATGAGCCTGCACTGGGGAGAAGCTGTGGGAATACCAGCAGCGCCCAGAGAATCTCTCATCTCAAGGAATTTCTCTGGGAAGGAGCTAAGAGCCATCAACCTTGCAAATAGAGAATATAGAAAAGTATGAAAAAAGTACCAAAAAACGCATTCAATAAGAAGCAAAAATATATATACTGCAAAGACTAAACCCATATTCTGTAATATCAGGGACACTCTTGTTTTCAAAAATACTTTGCCTTTTTGTTCCTACCGAAATATCCCAGGAATGGCAGCATTTTTGGCACTCAAGCGACCGTTTCATTGTTTCCCATATCCAGAAGTAGTACAAAATATTTCTGTCGAATTGTGTTCTGAGTTTCAGGACTGAAATATGGACTTGATTAAGAACAGAAGCGATCAGTATTGGCTGAAGTTATAGGAGTGTCTTCCTGGAAGAATGAGGACTTAGATTTAGAGAGTGTTAGACCTGGATGGAATTTCAGAAATTATGTGGCCCAGCCCTTCTTTGCACAGGCCAGGGAGATGCGCTGACATGTCCAAGCATAATTCTGGGGAGTCACCGAGTCAAGAGCGGAAAGCAAGACGCCCGACTCTGAGTACAGGGTTTCAACTGTGTGCAGAGCTGCCATTTCCAGGATGGGCCGCCTTCATTCTTCTCAAGTGTAGTTACTCTGCCCTCACTGCCCTCCTAATAGGACTCATGGTGGGAACACAGCCTTGTCCTTGCTCGTGAATAATGACAACATGGAACAACAGGCAATGAATGTAAGGGCCCAAGTGGGATGCATTTGGAAGATGAGGAAGGGGGATGATGGAGGTTGGGAGTGGGAGGATATAGTGGGGAGGCCGGCAGAGTAAGGAAGACTGGATGGTGGTTGCAGATAACGTCAGACCGTGCAGGGAAGCTTACTACAGAGACCCAGGAACCCCAGCTGAGGAGCTGGGACCAGACTGCCCAAGCAAGATAGGAAGGCTTATTAGCAGAAGGCAGAGTTAAATGATCTGGTTCTATTCCTGGTTCTGACCTTGGTTTAAAGACCTAGTTTGCTCATGCATAAAATAGGTCCAATAGTATTCTTCCAAAGGAGGACCTAAGGAAAAGCTAGATATTATGGCGTGATGCCTGGCACACAGGAGACTCAATAAACGTGCATCATTATTATTATCATCTAATATTATGATTACATTTATAAGTAGTAGTAGTTTTGCCTGTGTTGAGGTTGGGGACGACACAGTCAATATCGTCTCTTAGAAAGAGACTTTTGAAGTGAAAATGCCCAATGTTGCCTAACAGAAAGGGGTATAATCCTTAGAAAGAAATCGTGTGGGGTGCACTATCCTTGTTGTGGTTGTGGTTTGTATTGTATCCCCCCCACAAGATAGGATATGACAGTGGCCATGTCAGGCAAACTTCCACCTCTCAGTTTACTTGTGGAGAGGAGGAAATGCCGTCCTTCCAGGGCCATTGGAAAATCAAATGATTTAATGTATATACAAAAGCTCTTGATGAACTTGAACTTGTCATATAAATGTAACAGGTTATTGAATTATAATTTTTTTTTTTAGTTTTCAAAAGGATTATGTTTGGAAGCTACCTGAAGGAGTAACTCTTGAAATACTACTGGATATGGACCTTGCAAATAATGGCTCCTTCGCGTGAGAAGAAATTTCAATGCCAGTGGATTATAGAATGCAGGGATTCTGTGGGTGGTGGAAGGACGGAGAAGAGAAGGGATTTTTGGTGAAGGGATCTTTGTACCCTTGAGGGAAGGGGTTTTGGAGATAGTATGATGTCTGTCTCCAGGGTCTGTGAGAGCACTGCTTGAGGCATCTCTGTGAGATGTTAGGGCCAGCGCACCAGGGTGTGGCACCAAGGGGCAAGGAATCTGCCCACTCCTACAGAGTAGCTTTGGCCTAGTTACATGCACAGAGCAGTTCAGCGGGAGGGGGGGGTGACTCTCAGGAAGCAACACCAGGGACACGGAGAATGTGCCCGTGTGCCAGCCCATGATGTGCCCGACCCGAAGGGTGCTGAATCAGAACAGGAGACGAAGCGGTTGGCCAACCCCACACCACGACTGAAAGGTTAGTCTAGTGACAATGGCGATTCTGAGGCACCTTTGGAGAAAAGACTAGAATGTAAAGTAGGGACGAATGAGAGTGAGTTGGGCAAGAGAAGGCGGCCGTCTGCAGGCCAAGGACAGAGGCCTCAGAGGAGCGCAAACCTGCCGATGTGTCGATCGCAGATTTCCAGCATCCAGAACCGTGGGGAAGTAAACGTCTGTTGTTTCAGCCGCCAGTCTGTGGTATTTTGCTATGGAAGCCCGAGCAAACTCATACACCACTTCATCCTTGTTCTGTGTTACAGCCCAAAGGAGATTTTCTTCTCAGAAGGAAAACAAAAACAAAAACCATTCCAAACAATGATGAGATCAGCACCGTCCCTTTCCTTGCAGACCGTCTCTGAGATGTCAAGAGGAGCTGTTGGTCTCCTCATTGCCTGTGACGGTGCCCAGAATGAAGTTAGCATTCCAGGGGACTGTAAACACGAGTCAGGCCCCAGCAAGAGGAGCCCAGGGTGGTGAGCAGCCACAAGTAACTTTCTGATTTGGGAACAGTGTTGCCTGGTTCTACAATTAACAAGAGCGGGAAGGAATTTCATGAATACTTTTAGAATGGTATATCTTTTACCCTTCGGGACACATGTTTAAGTTTCATCTCCAAACCTGCTGTTGGTAAGAGGTATACCTGGCCGTCCACTCCTAGAACTGGCTACATTGGGAAGGGGCAGGTGACCTTTTTTGCCTGACTTTAGGGAATTCTGATGCCCCCTTTTCTAGTCTGGTAATCAATTGCTTTTCTTCTTAGGATGTCAGAAAGGAATACAGCTTTGAGATTGGGGATTGCAAAGATGATCCCAGGAAGCAGAAGTGAGGGAGTGGAGAGGAGAGATGGGCACAGGAGGAACGCCAACAGAGGGTGCGTCCATGGCTGCTTACTGCTGTGCACAACTGGGGTGTAATTCCTCAGAGCCCCTTGGAGGACCCATGTAAAATCCAACCAGAGGATGGGAGTTTGGGCATTAATTCACCAATTCCCTCTGGTTGGGGGTGCCACTGGCCCATTAATTTCCCCGTGGGACCAAGTTGCTCTGTATTTGGGCTTTCTGTGGTTTCAGAGAAGGTTCTGTGGTAATCAGGCAGGGGGTTATAGTGGCACGCCCACGATGAAGGGGCTGGTGACATACGTGGAACAGCCCATCAGAGCTGTGAAATCAGGTGGGCTGAAGGCATGGGGCATGGTACAGAGTATTCCAGGCAGAGCAAACAGCCAGTGCAAAGGCCCTGAGGTGAGAGCATCCTGAGGCATTCAAAGAACACCAGAAGGCCAGTGTGGCTGAATGGAACAAGCAAGGAAGAGTAGTAGGAGTTGCAGTCAGAGAGGCAGAAGGGGCTGTCCTAAGGGAAGACTCCGCTTTTACGCTGAGAGTTGCAGTGTAACATGGTCTGATTTATGTTGTGCTGCTAATGCACTTGGGTTGGGGTAAGGGTGGAAGCGGAGGCTGTTTCCATAATCCAGGTGAGAGATGACAATGATGGCGTATCCCAGGGCAGCAGTGGTGGTGGGGTGGGAAATGGTGTACGATCCCTGATTCTCTCAACAACCCAGCAAGGTGATTCTTATTTTTAATCCTCAGAGGTTAAGTCTTTTGAGAGTTTGAAATCTCTGTGAATCCTGTAGGTTAAGGAGCTTGTCTGCCCCCAATAAGGGTGTAAAACTGGGTCCTGAGCCTCCATTCTTCCTGAGTCTTCCCCCGATGATCTCAGAAAGGCTGGTCACTCTGTGTGTCCTCCTGCATCAGCCACAGGCCTGGGTATACTTACCGAGGAGGAAGGATAAGAAGAGGCAAGAAAGGAACAAAAAGGCCATATGGCCTTTCTAACAGAGAGCCTACTTTTCTCGTCACATTCCAAGATGCTGAGCAAACTAGATGCAAGACTTCAGAGACTATAGAACAGCAAATTATTGGGTTGGGAAGCAATAATTAGAAAGGAAATGAAGAACATGGACGTTGGGGGCCTTAATGTGAAGTATGACATTGATAAATCAAAGGAAGCCTTGAATTAGAGATGTGGATATTTCAACTGATTATCCAAGATAACTCATATCCTCCATTAACCTCGTCCATCTTGTTTTGCCTTTGTGAGGACAAAGACAGTCTTTGCAAATTGCCAGGCCACAGGATTGTGTCTCCCAAATGTTTATTCAAAGAGGGCGGGGAGGAAGGGGATGAAACACTTGAAAAATAATTTGCTTGTTAAGCAGCCCAGAGGAATGTTCTCCTTTCCACCAAGTCTGGTGTATTTACGGGAAAGATAATAAGAGAAGCTTGTGATGGATTTTGACAGTAAGGCAAAAGTAAACAATCAGGCCAGGCCAGAAAAAGTTAGATTCACATACCTTTACTTTTGATGCTTATCCTCAAAGTTGAGTATAAACAAAGTACCACATGACTGTGGAGAAGAGTAAAAATCACTCAGCTGCCTTCTCTTTCCCGATGATTCCAGAGCAAATGGTGTTTATTTGGGGGACTTTATTTTTATGTCTTTTTTCCTGACAAAGATGCCACGAGGGACAAAAGGCATGTTGGGACATAAGCATGACCACGTGTCTCCAGATCATTTTGATTCATGTGATGATGAGATGAGAGTCTGAAGGAGACCACAGAAGGGGGAATGGAAAAGACCCGATTGGATTATTCCATGTCAGCCACTCCACCCTTCCTGGCAGGACAGAGTCCCTCGACAGAAGATGTACGGGCCGGTCTCAGCCAAATATCCCGGTTGTCTGGAAACTCTGACGATATGACAGGAATTTGAACTGGAGCCATGAGGCACCTCAAAAACCCTGTGGGCAGAGGAAGAGGGCTGGGTTCACGTGTTACTTGGGCGTTTGACGAGTGCTCTGGTGCTTGTTTTATGGCAGGTGACCTTGTGCAAGAGCCAAGAGAATCCCTTCTGTCCTTTTTCTAGACCTGTGACTCCTCCCTTCTTCTAGGATCAGCTGTTGCTTTCGCAAGTAGAGCCGTCCGATGCCAGTCCCCCCAGGAGTGGGTCTGGTTTTCCCTGTGACCCGGCAATAATTCAAGAGTCTTTGTTTTCTGCTTGGCTCTGGGAGCCGGGGTCTGGTTCTACAAAGAGCATGGAAGCCTGAAGCCTCTAGAACTAACGTATTATGACACAAGGGCTACCTGTTGGCTGCTGAGACTCTTGCTCACTCATTCACGAGTTAGCTCTCACCTAGCCTCGAGCAGGCTCCTTACCATCCCTTACATATGCCATTCCTACCTCCACCTTCAATCTTTAAAAAAATGGTTCACGTGATTCCACCTTCCTAAATTGCCCCTTACTTCCTTCCTTATTATTTAAAATACCCCCCAAAAAATTTCTTGAGGATTGTTTTTGCAAATGTGTAATAAATATTGAGAATTATGTAACCCATCCTATCTCCCATTCTGACCTTCACTGCTTAAAAATTCAGAGCTAAAATTAATACTTATTTTTAGATTCCCAGGTCGTTTTTGGTTGATATGTTTGCTTCCTTTTTTCTATGTTTTCTCTGATTTCCCTTGTGAAGTTTTAAATATGTACATCGTTTATTATAAGCTTTCTTCTATTTTTTTTTTTATTGGAAGCAGCAGAGACATAAAGTAAAAATGATCACATGGTATGGTTTACTTGCCTCAAGCTCTCCTAAAGAAACTAACTCCACCAAGTCAGGAACAGGAGTGATGTCCTGTAATGGGCAGCCTTGGCCACCTGTCAGCACAAGTGTGCCCGCGGCCAGAGGAAGGCTGTAACAAGAGGACCCATGGCTACTGTCCCAGGATAACAGGCATCTTCCAACGACGCTGCTTGGTGAATCTGCCAACCGTATGGTTCTCGGAGTGGGCCCCCAGACCAGCAACATCAGCATCCACAGAGTACTTATTACAGATTCAGCTTCTCAGGTCCCCCTAAGATCTACTGAATCAACATGTCTAAGGAAGGGCTCAGCCATCTGAGTTTTACTGAGTCCTCTAGCTGATTCTGATCCATGCTGAAGTCTGAGAACCCCTTGCCAACCCATACGTTGCATGAGGGTGGAGACCATCCGAGAAAGTTCCCTTTTGATTCATTCTGCTCAGTTTGAACTTCGATGGACAAGACAGGTTGTAGTTCTTCTTGTACTTTCTTGCTCAGCCTGAGTCTCATTTGACCCTTTTATGCAATGAGGGGCCATTTCTCAGTATCCCTTCTGCGTGGCCCATGAGATTGGACACTGACCTTAAATATCTTCTTGGACCCAGAAACTTGCTTTTTCCCCCTTCAGCTTACTCATTAGTAAGACATTGAGTGAACTCTTCATTTCTTTGCACATACCTGTCATTAATTCATTTGCTGGTGGCCCTGCTGATTCATACTATTATTACTCACCGCTCCTGTCATTTTGAACTTTAACAGAGAGGTATAAACAGGCAGGGAACTTCCATGTAAGTGTCTCTGAGACAACGAGCAGCAAAATTCCAACAAAGCAGCAAAATTCCAACAAGAACGTGAGCCTTGTTTTCTCCTGGCATGGGCGTTTTGCTGTGGGTGCAGGAAACCACAGGTGAATGAAGAGTTTCTGAAAATGGGGGGGAAGTGAAGTAACACTCAGCCTTGAAGTTAGCTCTTTCCTGCTCCAAACCAAGGATATTTATAAGACCTTTCCTACCACATAAATGCAAAGAAGAAGGCTTCATTTTTTTCTCAGCAGACATTTGACAGAGAATAGTCACAGTGGAAGAGAATTACAATCCCCCCTGGTCATGCATTGCTCAAATATATTGAGATGTTTATTACTTTATTTGGGGTTCTGAACAAATAGGCATTGCTGACTGGAATCAAACTGGCAATCAAGGCCAGGAATAGACTGAAGCCTGTACAAGAGAGGGCAGTGAGAAGGGGGCGCTTGGATCACCTGCTGCATGGCAGGGCCTATTGCTGTTTGAACGTGTTGCCAACTGTGCAATCCCTGCTCTGGTTACCCGTGCTGTTGAATGTCCTCCTCCCAGCTTCTCATCAGGCTTCCGACTTCCTCCCCTTCACTAGGTCGGCCCAGTCCTATCAGCACATTATCCACAGTTCACCGTACTCTGAACAGCTCGATGCCAACTTTGTTGTGAGTTCATGAGAATTGCAATAGTTAGTATTAATCTAGATAATTCCAATGAACCTACAGTGATCAAATTGTGGCAAGTAAGAGTAATCCCATCTTGCCCGATTAGGCTTTTTTAAGGCTAGCCTTCTAAGGCTGGGTGTCCTGAGACATTGCCATCATCACATCCAACTCCCAGCATTTTTTTGAGGTTTAAGTGAGATAATGATTGGGACCTACTATTGCAGGATGCACTTAATAATGTTAACATCCCTTCCCTCCAATCTTCAAGCACCAAACAGTGATATATGAACATTTCTTGTCAAGCCATGAAATTAATGGAATCATAAGGCCTACAGGGCATTGAGGCCCAGTTGATCCTGCCATGAAAAGGGCCATCAGGGAATATTTCTCTTGCAAAATTGGCATTGGCCTTCCCATGAAGGCCATATTTTCCTTTCAACTGTTTTCATCTCAGACTCTCAGTTCAACACAGACATCTAGATGCCAAAGGCAAGATTTCTACTCTTTTTTGCTTGTAACTTTGCCCAAAGCAATCTAAATAGTAGTCAGGGGGAGAAGGAAGAATGTCATTATTTTATTTCAGGTCCTGAACAAGTCGGCATCAATGTCTTGAATAACTAAGGTAACTTGTGTTTAGGCAAAACTGTACTTAAGAAATCTAGTGCATGTGAGATGTCACCATTCCTGTCATTAACCTGAGCATATGTGGAATAGCACGTATGAAACACAATAAGGGATCAGGAATGTGGTCTGCTTCCCAGCTAAATATGTAAATCTTGTATCCTTTTTCTTCTGTACATAAAAATATTCACTAAACCTTTATTAACAAATAGGTACAGGGGCGCCTGGGTGGCACAGCGGTTAAGCGTCTGCCTTCGGCTCAGGGCATGATCCCGGCATTGTGGGATCGAGCCCCACATCAGGCTCCTCTGCTGTGAGCCTGCTTCTTCCTCCCACTACCCCTGCTTGTGTTCCCTCTCTCGCTGGCTGTCTCTATCTCTATCGAATAAATAAATAAAATCTTAAAAAAAAAAACAAATAGGTACAAACTAGCTTATACAGCCATCCTGGTCTGTAGGCTCAATGATATTGATTTGACTCAAGGCAGACATGCCAACCTTCCAGAAACAGTATTCTTTACCTTAAATGTTCATCAGGCAAATAGAATCCCTTCTCATTCAATAGTTGCTCCTAGGATTTTAGGCATAAAGTCTTGGTGCCATCCCTGTGTTATAACCTTTCTCCTCCACTCTCTCCTGAGTGACACTCTCAACCTAAGAGTGTTTCCCGGTGGGCAGTCACAGGTAGAAGATTTGTCTCATGGACAAGGAGAGAACACAGGAACCCATAGGCATATTAGGGGTTTCTAAAGGGGTTTACTGTGAATAGAAGGGCTGGGGCACTGCAACTCCTTCTTGAACTAGGAATACAGACAGAATGAGGCATTCCGCTGCTCTTCAATGAGAGTCGAAGTTCACAGAATGTCATGTAGTCATGGAAATTTGATTTGGGGTGGGCATCATGACTCATATGTAAACTCAACTGGCCAGGGACAGAAGCAGAAGATATGTGATTCAGAAAACATACAGGATATAAGGTATAGAAGTCAGCTGATACCAGAATAACAAAAACAAAAGCAAAAACAAAAACAAAACACAAATGTCCAGAGGGTCTCAGTTGTATGAATACAGGACCACCAGCGCCGAGATGTGGACTCTTGCTGCTGCGGTCTTTAGAAAACACTTAGACCCAAAGCCCCCTTCTGGTCTAGTGTCCATGAAATTTGCTCTAATTATAGATTCTTGTTACCCACTCTCCCTCTTTTGCTCTCCATGAGATTCTGTATCTCATCACTCCATGCGTGTCCTTAATCAATAGCCCTTTTAGTTCAACTAACTTGAGTCTCTGAAACTTAGAACCAAATAAGTTAACCACATTTCAGGTCTTCTCTGTGTTTGCCACATTCAAATACTGCATTTCATCACAGATTTAGCCTATGAGCTTCTCCTCACCCCTTTCTGTTAAACAAAGAAGGATGCTTCTCCTGGCTTCTAGAAAGTAGCATAACAAAATTGTAACTGGTAATCTACTAAGAGTTTTCTCACTTTTCACAAAGAGTAATCTCCATTTTACCATGCTTCTGCAAATTGGGCTCTGTGAATTTATTTATTTTTTTATTATGTTCAATTAGCCAACTCTGAATTTTGTCAGCTCTGGTTCTAGCTGACTTACCCACTTTTTTTTTTAAATTTTATTTATGTATTTGAGAGAGAGAGAGAGAGAGCGATGAGCACAAGAGAGCACAAGCAGAGGGACGGGCAGAGGAAGAGGGAGAAGCAGGCTCCCAGGCTCCCAGCAGGATCGATCCCAGGACCCTGGGAGCATGACCTGAGCTGAAGGCAGATGCTTAACTGACTGAGCCACCCAGGGGCCCCTGACCCACCCATCTTGTTTCGATGGCTTTGTGCCCTTCTGTTCTCAATGTCATGTTGGCTCATGCCTGGGAGGACCAGTGAAGTCAAGGGAAATCACATTTTAAAGAAAGGTCTTATATTTTTCTTATTAGAAAAACTATATGCTTCCTGGAAAAAATAAAGCAGAAAAGTAAAGGAAAAAAATCACTTATAATCTCATAGAAAAAAATCACAGTAAAATTTATATATGTTTTATCTTCAATTCTTTGTACATGTAAGAAATAATTGAGATCATATGGCACATACGTTGTGGAAGCTTCATAATTCACTTAGCGTTGTAATGTAAATATCTTCCCAAGTTTTAAAAAGCTCTTTGTAAACATCAGTTTTATTAGCTGCGCGATAGCCCATCGAATGCGATTTCATCACTTGCAGTACAGCTAATAATTCCACCGTGTTGAATATTTGTTTACAATATTGGGCTAATATAAATGATTGTGTAATGGATATTTAGTCCATGTTTTTGGATGATTGTTTTCAGATGGATTTCCGAATGTGCAATCACTGGGAAAGAGTTTGTTTTGGCACATGTAAGACCCTTTAAAGGCTTTCTTCAAACTTAGAAACTTTTGGGATTAAACAGCCTGTCCTCTACGGACTCCATCAACTATCATAAAAATTCAATAGCTGCATAGATATCATGACACCTGGATGTCGGATCCCCTGATGACTAAGTCTGCTTCCGTGCCTACCTACCTCTGTGGTTTAGAAATGTCACAGTAATAACCCGATTTCCTACTCAGGAAGTCTGTCTACTCAGCTAAACTCAAGTTGGCGGATTAGACCGCTGTGTTCGGTCCCGAATCGATTGCTATTGAGAGTAAAACAAAGTATCAAAAGTGTATACATACACTTATAACATACGTGTGTGTGTGTGTGTGTGTGTGTGTGTAAAATACTCCCCTCTCTCTTTAAGACCACCTGCTTGGCAGAAGGTGGGGAGAGCCAGAATGGAGAAGCATATGCCCTCTGCCTGCCCAACCCTACCTCTGCTTCAACAAGAGGACTCTGACTCTGTCTTCTGTATGTTTGCCCTCTGCATGAACTCTTTTGAAGAATGGTACTTGGAGGGTGGGGGAGGGACGAATTCACGAGTGCCACTCTTAAGGGTAATATAAATTCACAAGAGAGAAGTTGAAAAAGTTTAGCCTTTTTCTGAGTTCTATTGTAGTAGCACAACTTTGAGGCACAGAACATTTTCAGACTATCTGACAAATATAACTTATAATGCAGGTGTCAAAATCCATAAAGGGAAATATAAATGAAAGAGGATTTGTTACCTGTCATTCAATTTTCTTTCCAATGCTCATGTTTACATGATGTTAAAAACATCCCATGTTATAGATAGGGACCCTTTTAAATATATACCTCTAGAAATTCTGGAAATACTGACCTATTGTGGTACTCGTGGTCTTTTAGAACTGTTCTTAAAACCAAGCAAGCAAGCAAGCAAACAACCAAATCAGTAAATATAAAATGAAACAAAACAAAGATATAACAACACCATCCCACGGAAAAGAAGCTGCAGAAGGTGGGGTAGCTCAGTGATCAGGGAGTGTGGGCAGTCAGCAAATCCATCATGAGGACCTACTGTGTACCGTGTGCTTTGCTAGATGTTGACTATACGACATTAACTAAGGCTCAGTGTCTGCCTTGGGAAGTTATAGCCTCGTAAGGAAATGTGCACACCAAAAATGAAGATACCATGGGATGACCGGCAGAATGGAGATGTCTGTGGAGTATAGTGGGAAAAGAGAAGACATCTAAATCTTATGGAGAAAATAGGAAGAAATTCAGAGGAAGAGAAAATGAAGCTGAGGACAGGGCTGCCTTTATGGGCCTGAGGATGTTATCCAGGCCCCATGCTTCGAAGGGCTCTGTGCTTGGTTTAAATGCTCTACCAAATATTGCCATTTTGAAATTCTTGATAATTTTTAAACAAGCCCATATTTTCATTTTACACTGGGCCCTGCAAATTATGTAACTCGTCTTGGCTGAGGGCTTTGTCAGGTGACAAAATGAGGGAAGGTATTTCAAGCAGATGGAGGAACACAGCAAAAGACATGAATCTGAAAGAACAGGAAATATAAAGTCTACTGAGAGTCATACAGTTGGACAAAATTACATGTTGGGGAGGGGTAGAGAATGTATGTGAAGATAAGGGAAAGCAAGTTGTAAGACCTGGATCCTGAAGTTTATTGAAAAGAATCTTGATTTTATCCCACGAGTAATACAAAATCATTCAAAATTTTGACCAGGTGAGTAGCAAGATAACATTTTTACACCTGCAAGGCCATTTATGTAGCAGAGTGGAGATAAATTGTCGAAGGTCAGCATAAGAGGTAGGGTAGACGGCTACGAATTCCTTGGAAACAGAAACTGAATGGTAGTATAGGAGATTTTTAGGAGACACAGGATGAAGATGAATGGACATAGAAACAATGGAAGCAGGTAAATGTTGGTTGGATCTAGGAGTTTAGGGAGCGGGAAGAAACAACGAATGAGTGCTAGACTTCTGACTTGAACAAATGGATGGACTGGGATGTGGTCACCTGAGATGGGGACTAGAAAAGCATACAGTTGCAGAGTAGAGATGATGGTCTCAACTGTGAATATGTTAACTATGAGTCCATAGAAGATTGATATGCCAGGACAGAATTGGGTACAGTGGTCTGGCTGGAGATACAAGTGTGGAAGGCACTAGGAATTGAAGATCAGTGCATGGCTGAAAGCACCCACTAGAGTATACAGAGTGAAAAGAGTATGTAGGAGTGAGCTCTGGAGAAAGTCAAACACAAGGCTCAGGTAGAGAAACTGGAATCCACAAAGCAAAGGGATAGAGAACAGGTGAAAGGCAGCACGAGCCAGCCAGAGTGTCACCTGCTAGCCTAAAGAACAAGTTTCAAGAGGAAAGGGTAGTCAACAACATCAGGGAAAGGGAGGGTTCCTCACTCTACTCCAGACCCCAGTTCAGCTGCAACATTAACCGTGACTTTGTCCTAGTCCTCTCTCCTTCCTTTTTCCACATCTCATAATGGACTTTTATTTTTTTCCCTCTGACTTGTTCAGGTTTTATACTAGCAGCTTCCTTGCCGACATCAGATTCTTGACCACTACTCAAAGACTGGTTTCCCTTTACAATTCCAAAGTCATCCTTCACATGAGAAAGACACGCCCCTGTTCTGCAGCAAGAGTTGGGCAAGAACAGATGAAAATTCAGAATGGAGAATGATTGAGCCCGTCTTTGCCATGACGCCATGACTTTAAACCAGACCAAATCACCCCTGAGCCAAGCACTGGCTTCAGACTCTTACGTATTTATGCTGTTGTGTTCGATTTTCTCTTCAGCCTCTCCTCATATGTCACCTCTTGCTTTGTCTCTGTAGCACCCTAGTCTC
>NC_048218.1:119175287-119221900 GCF_002007445.2 Ailuropoda melanoleuca | reverse complement strand
CCTCTCCCACTACCCCTGCTTGTGTTCCCTCTCTCGCTGGCTGTCTCTATCTCTATCGAATAAATAAATAAAATCTTAAAAAAAAAAACAAATAGGTACAAACTAGCTTATACAGCCATCCTGGTCTGTAGGCTCAATGATATTGATTTGACTCAAGGCAGACATGCCAACCTTCCAGAAACAGTATTCTTTACCTTAAATGTTCATCAGGCAAATAGAATCCCTTCTCATTCAATAGTTGCTCCTAGGATTTTAGGCATAAAGTCTTGGTGCCATCCCTGTGTTATAACCTTTCTCCTCCACTCTCTCCTGAGTGACACTCTCAACCTAAGAGTGTTTCCCGGTGGGCAGTCACAGGTAGAAGATTTGTCTCATGGACAAGGAGAGAACACAGGAACCCATAGGCATATTAGGGGTTTCTAAAGGGGTTTACTGTGAATAGAAGGGCTGGGGCACTGCAACTCCTTCTTGAACTAGGAATACAGACAGAATGAGGCATTCCGCTGCTCTTCAATGAGAGTCGAAGTTCACAGAATGTCATGTAGTCATGGAAATTTGATTTGGGGTGGGCATCATGACTCATATGTAAACTCAACTGGCCAGGGACAGAAGCAGAAGATATGTGATTCAGAAAACATACAGGATATAAGGTATAGAAGTCAGCTGATACCAGAATAACAAAAACAAAAGCAAAAACAAAAACAAAACACAAATGTCCAGAGGGTCTCAGTTGTATGAATACAGGACCACCAGCGCCGAGATGTGGACTCTTGCTGCTGCGGTCTTTAGAAAACACTTAGACCCAAAGCCCCCTTCTGGTCTAGTGTCCATGAAATTTGCTCTAATTATAGATTCTTGTTACCCACTCTCCCTCTTTTGCTCTCCATGAGATTCTGTATCTCATCACTCCATGCGTGTCCTTAATCAATAGCCCTTTTAGTTCAACTAACTTGAGTCTCTGAAACTTAGAACCAAATAAGTTAACCACATTTCAGGTCTTCTCTGTGTTTGCCACATTCAAATACTGCATTTCATCACAGATTTAGCCTATGAGCTTCTCCTCACCCCTTTCTGTTAAACAAAGAAGGATGCTTCTCCTGGCTTCTAGAAAGTAGCATAACAAAATTGTAACTGGTAATCTACTAAGAGTTTTCTCACTTTTCACAAAGAGTAATCTCCATTTTACCATGCTTCTGCAAATTGGGCTCTGTGAATTTATTTATTTTTTTATTATGTTCAATTAGCCAACTCTGAATTTTGTCAGCTCTGGTTCTAGCTGACTTACCCACTTTTTTTTTTAAATTTTATTTATGTATTTGATTGAGAGAGAGAGAGAGCGATGAGCACAAGAGAGCACAAGCAGAGGGACGGGCAGAGGAAGAGGGAGAAGCAGGCTCCCAGGCTCCCAGCAGGATCGATCCCAGGACCCTGGGAGCATGACCTGAGCTGAAGGCAGATGCTTAACTGACTGAGCCACCCAGGGGCCCCTGACCCACCCATCTTGTTTCGATGGCTTTGTGCCCTTCTGTTCTCAATGTCATGTTGGCTCATGCCTGGGAGGACCAGTGAAGTCAAGGGAAATCACATTTTAAAGAAAGGTCTTATATTTTTCTTATTAGAAAAACTATATGCTTCCTGGAAAAAATAAAGCAGAAAAGTAAAGGAAAAAAATCACTTATAATCTCATAGAAAAAAATCACAGTAAAATTTATATATGTTTTATCTTCAATTCTTTGTACATGTAAGAAATAATTGAGATCATATGGCACATACGTTGTGGAAGCTTCATAATTCACTTAGCGTTGTAATGTAAATATCTTCCCAAGTTTTAAAAAGCTCTTTGTAAACATCAGTTTTATTAGCTGCGCGATAGCCCATCGAATGCGATTTCATCACTTGCAGTACAGCTAATAATTCCACCGTGTTGAACATTTGTTTACAATATTGGGCTAATATAAATGATTGTGTAATGGATATTTAGTCCATGTTTTTGGATGATTGTTTTCAGATGGATTTCCGAATGTGCAATCACTGGGAAAGAGTTTGTTTTGGCACATGTAAGACCCTTTAAAGGCTTTCTTCAAACTTAGAAACTTTTGGGATTAAACAGCCTGTCCTCTACGGACTCCATCAACTATCATAAAAATTCAATAGCTGCATAGATATCATGACACCTGGATGTCGGATCCCCTGATGACTAAGTCTGCTTCCGTGCCTACCTACCTCTGTGGTTTAGAAATGTCACAGTAATAACCCGATTTCCTACTCAGGAAGTCTGTCTACTCAGCTAAACTCAAGTTGGCGGATTAGACCGCTGTGTTCGGTCCCGAATCGATTGCTATTGAGAGTAAAACAAAGTATCAAAAGTGTATACACACAGTTATAACATACGTGTGTGTGTGTGTGTGTGTGTGTGTGTGTGTGTGTGTAAAATACTCCCCTCTCTCTTTAAGACCACCTGCTTGGCAGAAGGTGGGGAGAGCCAGAATGGAGAAGCATATGCCCTCTGCCTGCCCAACCCTACCTCTGCTTCAACAAGAGGACTCTGACTCTGTCTTCTGTATGTTTGCCCTCTGCATGAACTCTTTTGAAGAATGGAACTTGGAGGGTGGGGGAGGGACGAATTCACGAGTGCCACTCTTAAGGGTAATATAAATTCACAAGAGAGAAGTTGAAAAAGTTTAGCCTTTTTCTGAGTTCTATTGTAGTAGCACAACTTTGAGGCACAGAACATTTTCAGACTATCTGACAAATATAACTTATAATGCAGGTGTCAAAATCCATAAAGGGAAATATAAATGAAACAGGATTTGTTACCTGTCATTCAATTTTCTTTCCAATGCTCATGTTTACATGATGTTAAGAACATCCCATGTTATAGATAGGGACCCTTTTAAATATATACCTCTAGAAATTCTAGAAATACTGACCCATTGTGGTACTCGTGGTCTTTTAGAACTGTTCTTACNAACTGTTCTTAAAACCAAGCAAGCAAGCAAGCAAACAACCAAATCAGTAAATATAAAATGAAACAAAACAAAGATATAACAACACCATCCCACGGAAAAGAAGCTGCAGAAGGTGGGGTAGCTCAGTGATCAGGGAGTGTGGGCAGTCAGCAAATCCATCATGAGGACCTACTGTGTACCGTGTGCTTTGCTAGATGTTGACTATACGACATTAACTAAGGTTCAGTGTCTGCCTTGGGAAGTTATAGCCTCGTAAGGAAATGTGCACACCAAACATGAAGATACCACAGGATGACCGGCAGAATGGAGATGTCTGTGGAGTATAGTGGAAAAAGAGAAGACATCTAAATCTTATGGAGAAAATAGGAAGAAATTCAGAGGAAGAGAAAATGAAGCTGAGGACAGGGCTGCCTTTATGGGCCTGAGGATGTTATCCAGGCCCCATGCTTCGAAGGGCTCTGTGCTTGGTTTAAATGCTCTACCAAATATTGCCATTTTGAAATTCTTGATAATTTTTGAACAAGCCCATATTTTCATTTTAAACTGGGTCCTGCAAATTATGTAACTCGTCTTGGCTGAAGGCTTTGTCAGGTGACAAAATGAGGGAAGGTATTTCAAGCAGATGGAGGAACATAGCAAAAGACATGAATCTGAAAGAAGAGGAAATATAAAGTCTACTGAGAGTCATACAGTTGGACAAAATTACATGTTGGGGAGGGGTAGGGAATGTATGTGAAGATAAGGGAAAGCAAGTTGTAGGACCTGGATCCTGAAGTTTGTTGAAAAGAATCTTGATTTTATCCCACGAGTAATACAAAATCATTCAAAATTTTGACCAGGTGAGTAGCAAGATAACATTTTTACACCTGCAAGGCCATTTATGTAGCAGAGTGGAGATAAATTGTCGAAGGTCAGCATAAGAGGTAGGGTAGACGGCTAAGAATTCCTTGGAAACAGAAACTGAATGGTAGTATAGGAGATTTTTAGGAGACACAGGATGAAGATGAATGGACATAGAAACAATGGAAGCAGGTAAATGTTGGTTGGATCTAGGAGTTAGGGAGCGGGAAGAAACAACGAATGAGTGCTAGACTTCTGACTTGAACAAATGGATGGACTGGGATGTGGTCACCTGAGATGGGGACTAGAAAAGCATACAGTTGCAGAGTAGAGATGATGGTCTCAACTGTGAATATGTTAACTATGAGTCCATAGAAGATTGATATGCCAGGACAGAATTGGGTACAGTGGTCTGGCTGGAGATACAAGTGTGGAAGGCACTAGGAATTGAAGATCAGTGCATGGCTGAAAGCACCCACTAGAGTATACAGAGTGAAAAGAGTATGTAGGAGTGAGCTCTGGAGAAAGTCAAACACAAGGCTCAGGTAGAGAAACTGGAATCCACAAAGCAAAGGGATAGAGAACAGGTGAAAGGCAGCACGAGCCAGCCGGAGTGTCACCTGCTAACCCAAAGAACGAGTTTCAAGAGGAAAGGGTAGTCAACAATATCAGGGAAAGGGAGGGTTCCTCACTCTACTCCAGACCCCAGTTCAGCTGCAACATTAACCGTGACTTTGTCCTAGTCCTCTCTCCTTCCTTTTTCCACATCTCATAATGGACTTTTATTTTTTTCCCTCTGACTTGTTCAGGTTTTATACTAGCAGCTTCCTTGCCGACATCAGATTCTTGACCACTACTCAAAGACTGGTTTCCCTTTACAATTCCAAAGTCATCCTTCACATGAGAAAGACACGCCCCTGTTCTGCAGCAAGAGTTGGGCAAGAACAGATGAAAATTCAGAATGGAGAATGATTGAGCCCGTCTTTGCCATGACGCCATGACTTTAAACCAGACCAAATCACCCCTGAGCCAAGCACTGGCTTCAGACTCTTACGTATTTATGCTGTTGTGTTCGATTTTCTCTTCAGCCTCTCCTCATATGTCACCTCTTGCTTTGTCTCTGTAGCACCCTAGTCTCTTGGCCTCCCGGTCTTGTCATCCTTCTGCATCCAAACTTTGCCTTTGGACTTGACGGCAGAAGCAGCTAGCTACCATTGGCGCTCCTTAGAACACACCTTGCACTCATCTTCTGGCNACCTGGCTGAACTGAGTCCTGGGATCCTGCTGGAATGATTGTTCACCCAGCTGGAATCCCCCCACTTGGTTTTCCGCTATAAACCGTGCCTGCCATCTTGGTGATGGGCGTTACCTTGTTCTTGACCTTCCCCCCCCCCAGACTTAAGCCCACCGTTTGAAGTCAATAATACAAGAACTATGGGATGCCCTTCTTTTCTACTCTTTGACATGCTCCAGAATGGTCCTTTGTTGAAGTCCCTTCAAATGACAGAGACTGAATAGGATAGTGAGGTTGCCCTGAGTGTACTTGAGGTGGGAATTCTATGTAGTAAATGTCAACTTTGTATCCACTTACTCTATCATCCGAATTCTTCAGTGATTCTGCTGGGTAGATTCCCTGTACAATGGTGTGCTCTTGTACGAACCATTTCTCAAGCCAAAAAGCATTTCCAAATGGTTCTTTTTTAAGCTTTATATATAATTTTAAGAGATATGTGTGTGTATATGTATATATGTATTTTATATACGAGGTAGATAATTTCAAGAATCTTTAATTATTTCTCAAGTATTTGTTTGGCAGTAATGTTAAGGGATTTTGCAAACATTTTCATCAAACACAGATCCGAAAAGGAAAAAAAATAAAGAGGAAAAACATTATAGAAAGTCCTGGCAAGGCACGAGGTAGCAAGTGCCTGGTATCCATCTATCCAGACTAGTATGTATGTCTGGATATCATACACACTCTGCCTTCCTAAAAAAGGTTTGGAACTTTTTCGCTGGGAAGGAATGCAAGACAAGATCTTGGTTTCTTAGTTTGGACAAGCATCCTGTTCAGTGGCGGGGGCTGTGTAAGAAGCTGCTTTGAGAGTGTGTATGTGTGCGAGAGGGTGAAGGGCCAGGAAGTGGGAGAGGAACTGAGGGACAGGCAGAGGTTATGACAATGGAGGATTCACTGGGATTTGCTACGCTGGCCTCAGCTGGCGGGGCCTCCAGAGGTCATATTAGGGGCATCTGCTTCATTGGATTTAGAACAATAAAAAGGCTATGCTCTCTTAATAATTACTTGCCTAAAAAAAACCCCCAAACACACACACACACACACACACACACACACACACACAATGAGCTAAATCCTGGCTTTCCAGAAATAGTATCATCTCCTGGTTCTTTCTAAGACAAAATAGAATGCAGAATAGAAGAAAACTCTATTCGGGGTTCCTTTGGCCTGAAATTTTTTATCAATTCTAACTGTTCTCAGGGGCTTTTTCTAGTAGCCACTGGGCCAATTATGGTGTCCTGGAAGAGAGTAAGGGGAGAGTTGGCAAATGCCCCCGGGGGATCCGCATTGACTCACCCCTCAGAGATAGCAGAGGGCAGGTCCTTATGTTCTGAATGTCTCACCGCCAAACCTCTCTGGGTGCCCGAGCCAGGGAAACATGCCTGATCCGTGCGTGGGTGGGAGCATCTAATTCGGTCTTCATTTCTTTCAGTTGTGTGTTTTAAGCAGCTCCTGTTGCCATGTTTGGCCCTGTAACTGGATACTCTGATCTCCCTGAACTTCCAATATCTTTCATTCATTCAACAAGCTGTTATTAGGCACCTACAATATTCTCAAGGAATTAATCATATAATTTGAGTCAACGGGCATGTGAGATGTAACATATAAAAATTATGAGCCATTTGGTCAGTATGTGGCCCTTCACACATAAAGTAGCTGCTATGATCTGGTTAAAATATGTATTTGGAAAGTCCATAGGGTATCACTGAATTCATACGAGTAAGTGATCTGGTTCTCAAATTACTTATAGCCAAAATGAACTTATTAGCTCCCTAAACATGGTGCTTAATAAATGACTGCCTGTGGGTAAATTATCCCACAAAAAACACTTTTTAAAAAAACCTTAATTTTTGTTTTGCCTTTAATTGTATATTTATTATAGGTTAATGCTCATGGTAAGAATGGAAGACATGACCTTTGGGAAAAAGATAATTGCTTAATAGTTTCTACTCACTGATTATCAAGGAGGACTCTTCCCCGATGCTCTGTACCTTGTTCGTCTATGAAACAAATTACAAGAGAGAATATAGAATGCACAATGGAGAAGCCATCAAGCTCAGTTACCGGTGATTCGTGTCTGAACTCAGTGCCCTGGAGTGAGTCTACTTTCCCTTCTACAAAATGGGAACAATATGGTTTCCATCATTTTTAAATCCCTTTTGAATTCTCAGATTAAAGTACTGAGTTAGTGCAAAATGCCTACCCAAACAAAACAAAATAAAGCAAAACAAGACAAACCCTGTGAGTTCAGTATGCCTCAGAAGTAAAGTTTAATTTTTGAGGGGGTGGCATCATCTACTAAAGTACGCAAGAAATTTTGCTGAATTAAAATTAACTTATTTCCATAGTCCCACTCTATCAGCAACCAGAAGACACAGGTCTGCCGATTGCTTGTGCCTGTTGAGCCAAAGCCGATGGCAGACACCAGAATAGGTCACTTGGGCAGGCTGGGACTTGGGCAGAAGACCAGCAGCAGGTCACAGGTCCCTGTCATCACGTGTTTGGGTTCCAGCCTTTGGGGCTCTGCTTCAGAAGAGGGACCCTGATTCTCTTGCTGCTTTCTCTTTAAAGTAGAATGACAGTGGGCATGACCTGGTGGGTAGGGGATTAACACTTGGGCTCAGACATCAAGCAATCTGAACCCAGATGCCAGCTGCCTCGGGGAAGGCTGAGAAACGCCAACAGCCCAAGCCTAGAGCCATGAAAGACCCAGGGCTTGATGGAAACTGAATGGGGTGCAGCCCTCCCCCTGACTGGGGGGAGACGGGGAGACCGGGGAGACGGGGCCTCCAGCACCAGGGCATTTCCAGGCAACCTGGATGTGATGTTCCACTGTGATGCATACAATTTTGAGGGATTCTCATCTTACCAGATATATTCATACTGCTGATTCCTTAACTGATTTTTTAAGGTTTCTAATTTTCAAGAAATAGGCAGTAATTTCCATTCAATCTAAAATCCAACCCCTCATGGCTTTAAAGAAGGACACTTTTTTTTTTTATTTTAAGATTTTATTTATTTGAGAGAAGAGAGAGCAAGCATGAGCTGGGGGAGAGGCAGAGGAGAAACAGACACTCTGCTTAGCAGGGAGCCCCACATGGGGGTGGATCCCAGAACCCTGGGATCATGACCGGAGCTGAAGGCAGACACTTGACCGACTGAGCCCTAAATGTAAAACTTTTATCAGTATAGATAGATAACAGACAAAAAGACTGTCAAAGAAATTGACCTGAAAGAGATGGATATTTACATTCTTGTGAGGTTCCTGTAGTTGGTTAATCAATTACATAGGTGAACACTTTTGAGCACCCCTTAACCAGCCAGCTGCTGGTGATGCTACATCAGTAAACATACTCCCAGCTCAGGAGGGGCTGAGGTATGTGTGTGTGTTGGGGAAAAACGACAAGCAGATAGAAGACGGGGGTCCAGTGAGATGAATTCTATTAGAGAGAGAGGCACAGTGTGGAAAGTGACTGGAGGACAGGGAAAAGCAGTCAGGCAAGGTTTTCCAGAGGACGTAACATGAACCAAGTCGAAAGGTCATTTTTAGGTAGTTAAGTCATTCATTACTGTGAATAAAATATTTTTATCCATGATATTTCCTAAGGTGTTATAGAGATCGTATATGAAAATATTGGTTTTTAATANTTTTATCCATGATATTTCCTAAGGTGTTATAGAGATCGTATATGAAATCTTGGTTTTTAATATATTTATCTTTTATAGATCCTAAATGTTACAATAGTTCTAATTTTTTTCAATGATTACCTTTAGTGATCTAAAAAGAAAAATGCCGTCTGTGAAAATACTTGGTGTTCTTTCCAGTAGCCTTTTATGTAGTATTTACAGAGTTATATAATACATATTATATGGCTGATATTATCCTTCCTTTTTGTTTATCTCATTTTAATAGAAATGCTTTTAGGTTAACATAGCCCAAAATGTGTTTATTAAATTGTTTGATAGAAATTTAATATGGGTGTCGTGAAAGAATATCCCATGCTCAAATAAAAGTGGTGGAAAAACTGGGTTTAAGAATTAAGCTCAGTCCTTGGATTTCTCAGAGCCTTTATTTAATATGCTAATTAAGATTCTAAAGGGGAATCTCCAAGGGGAACTGGTCTTAGTGTTTTTCAAATTTATTTGACCTCAGGACATACACTTACATTAGAAACTTTGTGTTCTTTCTTCCTAGGTACCAGATCATGGCCATCTTCCTTTGTTGTTAAATATTCGCTTATACCTATTTCTAGTCAAATAAGAAAGCTTAATTTATTTAACTTCCTTAAACTTCTAACAGTTTTTGCTTTATGTTTTCAGGGGCACAGTCCGGTTGTGAGGCTGGAATTTCGCACAATTTCAAAAGTAATTTTTAAGAAAGTGTTTACAAAATTAGAAACATAAAATTGTTGGCATCTCTGTTTTCTACTGTTAAACTTCAATGTAGATGTTGTCTTTAATGAACACAAAAAATGACTGTCTTCCCTTAATATCTATGCCCTGTTTGACATTAAAATTGATCATCCTGCCTTTGTTTTTCTGCTACTGAGTCTCTTTGCTTTAATTCATTAGTCTTTGTCAGTTTCTCTTGTATTTCATCAGAAAAATATGAAAACCAAAAGGATTTGCTTATAAGATACTTTACTTCTGAAAAGGTTTCGAGTAGCTCACCAATTAAGCGAACTCGAAAGATTGTAATTGCCATAGTATCTATGGAAGAAGTAATTACAATAACAGCTAACTAACATTGACTATTTACTGTGCCAAGCCTTGAGCTAAGTGCTTAACATGGGTGATCTTTTTTAACAGGAAAAGCAGGTACTATGAAAACAAGTATTATTAATAGTCCCACTGCATAGATGAGAAAACTGAGGCATGAAGCGCTGAACAGCTCCGAGTGAGGAGTCAACTTCACACCTGTGCAGGCTCCAGACTTGTCCTCGCGGGATGCTTCACCGAAGTCCCAGTGCACAAGGCCCATGGGACAGAATGTGCAGACTGTCGATGTGGTAACAAAATGGGACTATTTTGTATATGACCTTGAGCATTCTCATGAGAAATGGGACAGCTTCACATCAGGAACTGCTAGCATGACATTCTGTTAACCCCACCCATAAGTGCCCAGGCAGGTGGGTGCTCAGGCCACACCTTGGCAGCGCTCCCCCGGGGTAATGGCAAGCCCCCCCGTCCCCCCTGCAGGGTCTGAAATATGCGGGGGGGGGGCCTGAGAGCAGCGGCAGCAGCAGCTCCTGCAGAAACAAAGCCGAAGGGACACTGTTTGATGGCACCGTCTAAGGCCCACGGAGGCGAAGTCCAGGACGCGTGGGCGCGGTGACAGGTGACCAGCGAGGGGCCCGCTGGCGGCGACGGCCGCGGACCTGGGGGCGGGGCGGTGAGCGGGGAGGGTCACTTCGGGGAGAAGGAAAACAGGGGTCTGCGGTTGCTCTGCCCGGCAGCCGGGGCGGGGCCTGGAGCGAGCTGCGTCCCCACCGCTTCTAGGAATGTCCGCCCGCTGGGCAGCCGGCCCCCAAGGGCTTTGAGGGGGAGCCGCGTTTACGGAAAACTCGTCTCCGGGCACACCCCGGCTGGCTCCGACCGCAGGCCGCTGGCCCCGTCCGGTTGGTTGGTCCAGCCCCGGGCGAGCGCACCAGCCCTCACTCATAGCCGGGCTCCGGTGCTCTCGCCCCTGGTGCCCCGGGGCCCCCAGTCCCCCTCCCCAGGGCCACCTGCCCTCTTGCGGAGTGAGTACTGCCAGCTGTCGGGCAGAGCTGCCAGCCCCCCGCCAGGGCATCAAGCTTTCAGCACCCCGAATCACAGCACCCCCCCTTCAGCCCGCAGTCTCTCGTAGAGGGGCGTGCGGCTTGGTGCAATGCATGGAAGCTTCGAGAAAAAGTTCAGCTCTTCACTTGAAATATTACCTTTTCAAGTATGGTGAATGCAACCGCAAGTAGAGGCTTTCCCTGGACATTTTCAAATCCTGTGGGTTTTCTCAGGCTCTCTGAACACGGAGATGAACTCCGAACTCTCTTTTTCATGATGTGTCTCTGAGCAAGGGAACCACGGGAAGCCCAGGCTGGCAATGCTTCCCATCAGACAACTCTGACTCGAGCCACCATTTGAAACTATCCCCAAGGCTGTTGTCTTCAACCTTTACTTAAAGATCATTTCTGTGAAGCATCCAATTTCTGCTGCTCCTTTGGGCTGCGGTTTAAGACAGACTTCGCAGTATTTACTGTTTCTAGTTTTGAGCTGACAACTATTTAAGGGCAAGAGATTTCAGCTGCCACCACCCTTCACAGCTTTTGCCACCAACACGTTTGCCAGACAGAACTAGCTGGAGCTCCGGGAAGCTGAGGAAACCAGTTTCATATGGTACAAGGAGAAAGATTTTAGAATTTGGAGTTGTTTTGCTGCTGTTACGGTCTGTGTTCTCTGTCCCACTTGGAATGTGGGGCGCTGTGAACTGTGGCGTCTGTGTGGCCTACAGGAATAATCAGTGTCACTCATCTTAGGGTAGTCAGCTCTGCTGGGGTCACTCACATTCCTGGCTGTGGTGACTCCGCTCTGCTCCCCATACCTCTTCTCTAGAAGGCTAGCCTGGGCATGTTATCAGAGTGAAGGCACAAATGCACCAGAAACTCACAGCCTCTGGAGGCCTAGACTTAGAGCTGGAACAGGGTCAAGACCAGTGAATTCTAGGGGCCCAGGAAAGTCTCAAGGTCGCCCCCATTTTTAAGGCATTGGGAAGTAAACTCTGCAAAGAACTGTAAAGTCACAAGACAAAATGGATTGAGAGGGGGAGTGCTGCAGAATGGGGCCATCCAAGCGACCCGCCGCAGCCCTACACTGAGGTGCGGGTCCCCTCCTCCCTGGAGTTCTCTCACGGTGCCTGTTCATCGTGCCATCTGCCAGCCCTACGACAGCACTCGCATGTAAGTAATCTTGTTTGTTTGAGCACAACTGCACCCACTTGTAACAAACACAACAGCCCTAGAGGTGCGTCATTGCCCTCCGGCCACATCTACTTCTGGCATTTTCTCTTCACATTTCCCTCTGATGAGTCTAGGACTGGATTCTTTTTGTTTATCTACTCACCCAAAGGGCTTTTCATATACGTCCTCTTTAACTACTTTCTCTTTGACTATTTCTTCACAGTTGTTTCTAGTAAGTTCTTTAATGAAGTACTTCATAGTCCTGGCTACATCTTAGAATCATCCTGAAGATTAAATATATGTCAAGGCCTGGTCCTGCCCCCAGAGCTTCTAGTTTGATTGGTGTGGGTCAGGACATGCACATCAGTATTGGGTGAAGCCTGACGGTGATTATGACGTTGTAACCAGAGTTAAGAACCATCACAGAAAACTTTTTTTTTTTTTTTTGGAATTTTTTTTCTCAGTGACCATATTTCTCACACCCAAGACTTTTTTTTTTTTTTTTAAGATTTTATTTATTTATGTGACAGACAGAGAGACACAGGGAGAGAGGGAACACAAGCAGGGGGAGTGGGAGAGGGAGAAGCAGGCTTCCCGCTGAGCAGGGAGCCTGATGCAGGGCTCGATCCCAGTTTCCTTACTTTTTACCTGTGTCCTTTTTCTGTCCCAGGATCCCATCCAAAATACCAATGTTACATTCAGTCCTGTCGTCTTAGGCTTCTCTTGGCTGTGATAATTCACTAGACATTTCTTGTTCTTGATGACCTTGACAGTTTTAAAGAGTACTGGTATTTTTATAGAATTTCCTTCAACTGGGTTTTGTATGATGTTTGTCTCATAACTAAATGGGGTTGTGGGTGTTTGGAAGGAAGACCACAGAGATAGCCGTGACATTCTCATCACATCATATCAAAGGTACATACGCTGTCAAGATGACGTATTAATATTGATGTCGACCTCGATCTCCTGGTGGGAGGTAGTGTCTGTTAGGTTTCTGCACTGTAAAATTACTCAGTTTACCCTGTGCAGATTGTCCTCTTGGGAAGGAAGTCACAGTGTCCAGCAAACACTGAAGAAGTGGGGAGTTGTGAGGGGCGCCTGGGTGGATCAGTCATTTGAGCAGCGACCCTTGGTTTCAATTCAGGTCATGATCTCCTGGGTTGTGGGATCGAGCCCCACATCCAGCTCTGCACGTGGTGCTCATTGTGCAGTCCGCTTGGGATTCTCTCTCTCTCTTTCTCTGCCCCTGCCCTGCTCATGTACTCTCTTTCTTTCTCTCTCAAATGAATAAATAAAATCTTAAAAAAAAAAAAAAAGAAGTGGGGATTTATGTTATGTGAACACGCTGCAGTGGGGAATAGCTGCATGAATTATTTGGAATTCTTTCCNTGAACACGCTGCAGTGGGGAATAGCTGCATGAATTATTTGTAATTCTTTCACATAGAAAATTTTGTCTATTCTTCCCTAATCAATTAATCAAGCAATTAATTCAATCATTTATTTATATCAGTATGGTCTCATGAATATTTATCTTATACTTTGGGTTATAATCCAGTCCTGTATTACTTATTTTGTTACTCAAAGTGCAATGGCTTTGGCTCTTGGAAGCTCCTTCAGTTGGCTCCTGGATCTCTTTGGCATTTTTTGTTTGTTTTTGAGAATTTACTTACTTTTTGGCACAAGATGCTCCAGACGCATCCTATATATTCTCTTAGTCCTAGAGTCAGCCATTTCTCCAGGGATCCCCGGTGTCTTCTACTGGAGAATGGTACTAGATCTGGGTTGCTAGGTGTGCTTGTTGTTACTGGGGTTTGTTGCTTCTAGACCCTCCCAGATGACAGAGCGAGGATATATATGTGTAAATATTTCTATATGTATCCATTTCAATCTGTATTAAGCTAAAGAGGAGCTCATATTGGATGACTCCAACTCCAGTCCATTGCTACATGGATCATTCTAGTCTCCTCTGGCATGTCTGTACCTCCTGTCTGGTTCCTGCCATCCACCATCCATTTACTTAATTGTACAATTCCAGGAGATGTGTGTAGGGTTTCAGAATTATTAACCTGTTTCCCATGGGAAATAACTTTATCAACTAGAGTACAGCACATATATACAGTTCCCTTTGCTTTGGTCTTATAGACTCCACTTGTTTGTTTCTTTGTTTGTTTCTTTCTTTCTATTTTTTTAAAGATTTTATTTATTTATTTGGTGGGGGTGTGGAGGGAGAGAGAGGGAACCTGAAGCAGACTCCTACACAGAGTTCAGGGCTCTATGCTGGGCTGGACCCCATGACCCTGAGATCATGACCTGAGCCAAAACCAAGAGTTGGACACTCAGCCAACTGAGCCACCCAGGTGCCCCTCCTCTCATTTCTAAAGTTGCTTACCCATCCCCTTCAAAGAGGTTATTCCATACATTTATAATAGAGTTAGATTTCCTTGTCACAATTCCATACCTGAGATCTCAGACCTCCTAAATAATTTTTTAAATTTGCATTCATGAGGGTTCACTCTGTGCTGTGAAGTCCTATAGGTTTTGACAAATTCACAGTCATGTATCCGCCATTGTAGTGTCACACAGAATATTTTCACCATTCTACAGAACTCCTTCAATCTTCAACCTGGCTTCAACCTTTTTTTTTTTTTTAAGATTTTATTTATTTATTTGTCAGAGAGAGAGAGTGAGTACAAGTAGGGGAAGCGGCAGGCAGAGCAGGCAGAGGGAGAAGCAAACTCCCTGCTGAGCACAGCTGGCTTCCACCTTCTCTTCCACCCAAGTTCCTGGCAACCACCGTTCTGTTTACTGTCTCTACGGTTTTCCAAAATGTCATGTAAATGGAATCATGCAGTATGTAACCTTCTCAGACTGGCTTCCTTCACTTAATAATATGTGTTCAAGGTGCGTCAGGATGGCTCCTGGGCTAAATGTCTTTCTCTTGATCTCAGCTCAGGTCCCGATCTCAGGGTTATGGGTTCAAGCCTTGGGTGGGCTCCATGCCAGGCACAGAGCCTGCTTAAAAAGGGAAAAAAAAAATATGTATTCAAGATTCATCCATATTTGGGGGTAACTTGATCCACAGATTTTTAAAGAATCTTCTTTATCACTGAATAGTATTCTGTTGTATGACACAACACAATTTGTTTTCTGTCCACCTATGGAAGGACATTTTGGTTCCTTTCAGTTTTTGGCAATTATGAAAAAAGCTTCTGTAAACATTCGTGTGCGGGTTTTTGTCTGTATATATACTTATGAAATGTACATAGACAGATATTTCTTTAGTAGTTTTTGTATGTTTCTGTGAAATTTAATCCTGTGTTTAATCTAGCGTCTTGATACAGAAGCCCCTGAGAATTAGCCCAACAACCAGATCCTGAAAGCTTAAAAAAAGCTTAAAAAAGTTTCATGGTCCATCACCAATGGACAGAGTAAACTATTTCAATGTGGAGAACCACATTCCGGCGTTGAAGGTATCATGTCGCCACCCATTTAAGCGCGGTCACGTTGAGCACGCAGACCTGTGTGTAGACCAGACCACTCTGTAGTGGGAGAATCATGGGCATAGAAGGAGAATCACGGGCATAGAAGGAGAATCAGGGCATAGAAGGAGAAGCAAGACAGAGAGAGAAAGGAGCAGAGAAGGCATCTCTGCTCAGTTTTTGCTTCACTTTCCACTTCCTTTCCTCGGGTGTCCTGTTATACTTTCTGTTTAGATTCTGTATGATTCCCTGTCGTTCGTTCAGTAATCTTCCTTTTCCCTTGAGCTAGCTTGTATTCCTTGGAGCCAACTTCCCCTCCCCAATCAAAAATCCAAACAAAGCCTTGAGAAGACTAATTCTGTTGGTTGCATTTTGGATAAAAAAAAGAGAGAGAGAGAGAGCGAGATTACCAGAACCTCAAATCCCCAAATCCTTACCAGTTGCTAATTATGGTTAGAACTACCTCACCAGGTCCCTGGGACTGGCTCAAAGAGATTCCTCCAGGGACACCGTTAATAGAAATCAAAGCATTGACCTTGGCCTGAGTGATATTCTTCCTTTGCTGTCTTGGTTGGGCTACTTTTGTACTTCAAGAGGCTGATGCATATACTTTCTCTAATCTCTTCCCTCTGGCCCCAGATTAGTTCTGTTAGGACAGGAAACCCCTTTTCTAAGAAAAGGGTACCAGTCCCTTAACACAAAGCTGCTTAAGCTGAGCAAGAAAAGCCAAGAAAAGGAACCACGAGGAGGAAAAGATTTTTACATTTTTGAAACTCCTGTGAGTAATCTCCAACCCCTGAACACATCCTACACTTCTTTGCTTTATGTTATGTTATTTTATGTTATCATTTTATTTTCTATTGAGGAATAACTAACGCGAAGTCCACTAATATTAAGAGTAGAGCTTGGTGGATTTTTACATATGTACACACCAATGTAAGATGAAGATATAGAAAATTATCATCACTGCAGAAGTTCCCTGAACTTCATGTAAATGGAATCCCATAGTATGTAAGCATTTGAAATTTCTTCTATGTTGTTGCATATGTCAGTAATTTCTTATAACTTGTAGGGTGTGTAGTGTGCACCATGTGCACTACCACAACTTATCCATTCTTCTATAATCGTATATTTGGCTATTATGAATAAAGTTGTTCTTTTTTTTTTTAAAGATTTTATTTATTTATTTGAGATAGAGGGAGCGGGAGCAAGTGAGAGAGAGAGAGAGAGAGAGAGAAAGAGAGAGAGAGCATGAGCAGGGAGGAGGGGCAGAGGGAGAGGGAGAAGCAGGCTTTCCCCTGAGCAGGGAGCCCGACGCAGGGCTCAATGCAAGGACCCTGGGATCATGATCTCAGCCGAAGGCAGATGGTTAACTGACTGAGCTACCCAGGTGTTCCATGAATATAGTTGTTCTGAGTATTTACCTAAAAGTCTTTTTTCTTTTTTGGTAGGTATATGTGATCATTTCTCTTCTATATATACGTACGAATGGAATTTTTGGACATAGGATAAGTGTACGTTTAGTTTCTATTTCTAGTTTTCCAAAGTGGTACCACAAATGAATGAGAGTTCCAGTTGCTTCACATTTTTGCCAATATTGGTAGTTTTAGTCTTTTTAACTTTAAACATTATAGTAGTTGTATAGAGGTATTTTTTCTCTTTTGTCCTTAATCTATATCATGACTCCTCCTCCTCACACTTTCTATCCCCAAAGTCAGTTTGGCAAATGGCATTCTCCCCTGACAATTTTCTTGGATTAATAGTGACTTCCTGAAGTAAGCATTGGAAAGAGAGAAAGGATTAATTAATAATATATTTCATCAGCTCAAAAGGAACTTTGGAATACTTATGAGGTGTTTAATGCCCTGAGATTAAAGAATGCCACCAACAAATTTCGAGGTGTCATAATGCAATCTGTTCTCCTTTTCTCCCCTAGTACATGAAAGCACAGAATCAGCTCTAAATCCATGACACCTTGTTGGATTAGTTAATGAACATCTCAGGGATATGTTCTATATTGCAGGAATTGAATCATTAATAAATGAGTGAAGAATGACCCCTGCCATTGTCAGGACACTCATTGAAGAGCATACCATAGTGCAGTTACTCATTTATCTCTTGATGCTGCATGGTAGCTCTTCCTATTAGATCAAAGCAAATTTTCTCTATTGAACACAATGCTTATTACACTCCCAGACTGAGTGAAGCTGGGCCATTATAGTCAAAGGTAAATTGGAAGTAATCAAATAAAACTAAGAAACTTAATGCAGTTTAAGTAATTAAGCTTTTAAAAAATATATGTACTAAATAATCATGGCTTTTCCCTCCAATTCTGGGTGATATTTTTATGTGTGTCTATTTATGTGTGTCATGTTAGGTCTAATAATTAGCATAATGAAGTAATATTCTATAGACCTTCAATATTCCTGAGGGACTGAATCCATGACTTTTAGCAAATAGGGAAATTTGTGATTTGGAAATAATTTGGAAACCAACACAAATCTTTTTTATGTTTGTTTCTAAATCACTTCATGGAGATTTTTGCTCATATTCTCACAGTGTTAGTAAACCACGTTTTAACTTTGATGATAGACTTTTTTGGGGGGGGAATCATATCATGGCACAAAACTAGTATTGTTCCACAAAATTCATGATGTAAGTTGTAAAGAATGAAGAAAGGCACATTCTAGATGGTTGATTGGGTTGCTTCTGAGAGTAATGCTCACTCTATATGACCACCAAAAAATATTCAAATCCATGCCTCAGGAAAATTTAAATAATTACAGTTCCAGAAATATTTGCTGAATGAAATAATAAAATATATCTCAGGGGACTTCCTCCGGGCTCAGATACAACTGCCCTGAGAAACCCAAACAGGTGACCTTATCCTGACCTCTCCCCACTCATAGCTGATTCACCATCTTGGCAGTGATTCACACCCTCACAGACACAGCACAGGTCATCTGTTGATCATTAATGATCACCACCCCCATTCGTATGAGGTACTGCTACATTAATCATATAACATAATTTCTACTGTATAGGGTTTGATGCATTTTTCTGTATTGTGAGCTGCAAAAATCCCCGTCTTACATCACTTCATCTTTATTACAAATATGGTATGTTTTAGCCTCTCCACAATTTTCCTTGGCATGAATGTCACTGGGTAGCTCGGTAGAGGCCCATTTTCCTCCATAGATCCACAAAACTAGACTCTTCTAAGAAGGAAGCTGGGCATACGTGGCTCTAACAAGCATTCTAGATAATAGTTATGATGTGCTAAGTTTTGGAAACACTTGTATAATGGGAAGACTATCATTTTTCTATGAATTTTACATATAGTGCAGTTGAACCATGGCTCGATGAGATTTTTTAAAAATTACTTTACCAATCATCTTTCTATTTGTTACTTCATCTGTTTACCCATCTCTCCATTGACACATTGATTGTTTATTTGGGCAGTTAAAAAGCCCTGACCAGATAGTAGGTAACTAGACAAATATTCATACTTTTCACCTCTTTTCCTAAAGAACTGTAAAACTTTACAGAAGCATTTCAAACAGTGGTCCACATTTATTGGTTAGGTTTTCTGATGTGAGCTTTTAATGTGATAAATCTTCCTCTAGGCATTGATTAACTGCATTTCACAAATTTTGGTATGTGTATTTTAATTTTTGTTCAGTTCAAAATATTTTCGGATTTCCCTTGTGATTTTCTTTTTGACCCACAGATTATTTAGGAGCGTTGTTTTATTTCCATGTATTTGAAAATTTTCCATTTGTCTTTACTTTATTGATTTCTAGTTTAAATCGTTAAAGTCATATAACATACTTTATGATTTAAATTCTTTTATACTTATTAAGGTTTGACCCATTACATCATCTACCTTGGTAAAAGTTACATGTGCACTTAAAAAGAATGTGTATTCAGCTGTTATTGGGAGGACTGTTCCATAAACATCAAATAGCTCCAGTTGGAGAATGGTTTTTCTCCAATATCTTTGATTTTCTACCAACTAGTTCCATCAATCACTGAAAGAGGAGTTTTGAAGTCTCCTACATAATGTGTGTATTTTTCTATTTCTCTTGAAGTTCTTTAAGCTTTTTGTTTCATTTTTTTGAAAGCTGTGTTGTTAGCTACCTACATATTTAGCATTTTATGTCATCTTGATAAATTGACCCTTTTATCAATTTCAAGGTCTCTCTTTATTCCTGGTAATTATTTTTGCTCTGAAGACTACTTTGTCTGATATTAGTATATCCAATCCAATTTTCTTTTGGTTGTGTTTGCAGAGTACACCTTTACCAGTTATTTAACTTTTATCCTACCTCTATCACTGTATGTGAAGTGAGTTTTTCGAGAGCATGTGGTCATCTTGACAATCTGTCTTTTAAGTGGTATGTTTTCTTTTAAAGATTTTATTTTTAAGTAATCTCTACAGTCAGCGTTGGGCTTGAACTTATAACCCTGAGGTCAAGAATCACATGCTTTACCGACTGAGCCAGCCAGGTGCCCCTAAGTGGTATGTTTTGACCATTTATATTTAATGTAACTATTAACTTGGATCTATGACTACTGTTGTAATATTTATTTTCTGTTTGTTCCCTATTTTTTTTGTTGCTCTGTTGCCTTCTGCTTTTTTTCTCCTTTTTAGTACTCCATTTAAATGCAATCTATTCTCCTTTTCTCCCCTAGTACATGAAAGCACAGAATCAGCTCTAAATCCATGACACCTTGTTGGATTAGTTAATGAACATCTCAGGGATATATTCTATATTGCAGGAATTGAATCATTAATAAATGAGTGAAGAATGACCCCTGCCATTGTCAGGACACTCATTGAAGAGCATACTGTAGTGCAGTTACTCATTATCTCTTCTATATATATTTATCAATATTTTTACTCTATTTTTTTTGTATAATTTTCTAGTGGTTGTTGTAGAAAACACAATATACATATTTAACTTTTCACAGTCGATTTAGAATCAATTTTTACTACTTCAAATGGAATGTAGACATCTGACAACCATATATAGGTTCCCTGTACCCTCTTCATTTTGTTTTAAATTTTCTTATGTATTATACTTACATACACTGAAATCTCCATCAGACACTTATAATTTCTGCTGTCATCATCCAAAACTATTTTAACAATCCCTAGAAGAAAAGAGTAGTCACTTATATTTACCTATATATTTACCATTTTTGTTCCTCTTTATTACTGATGTTCTGGTATAATTTCTCTTTTATCAGAAGAAGTTCCTTTAGTAATTCTTTTAAAACAAAATTGCTGGTAATGAATTCACAGTTTACCTCAATTTATTTCACCTTAATTTCTGAAGGATATTTCTGCTGGATATAGAATTCTGGGTTGGTCTTTCTGTTCTTTAAACACTTTAAAAATATTATTCCAAATCTTTTTGTACTCACTGGTTTCTTATGAGAAATCATAATATTTCAGAGTATTGTCCTATAAGTAATATATCATTTTTCTTTAGCTGTTTTCAAGACATTTTTTTTCTTTAATTTTAATTGATGTGATTATGATAAGTGTGAGTGTTGTTATTATTTTGTTACATGTGTGTGGTTTATCTTCTTTAGGATTCATTCAACTTCCTTAAACTTTGTGTTTATATCTTTCAAAAAATTGGGAAAGTTCTAAGTCATTATTTCTTTTATTTTCCTGTACTGTGTTCTTTCTCCTCTCCTTCTGGAACTCCAGTACCACAAATGTTAGGCCTTTTGGTATCTTCCCAAAGCTCTCTAGGACACTGTTCATCCCCCCCAATTCTTTTGTTCTATGTGTTATTCAGATTGGATAATCTCTGTTGCTCTATCTTCAAGTTTATTGCTTTTCTTCTAACATCTCCATTCCATCCAATAAGTCTTTAATTTTTATTATTGTATTTTTTGGCTAATATTTGTTTTGGTTCTTGTTTGTATCTCTGTTTCTTTGCTGAAACTTTTTAATCTTTCCATTTGTTACTTCTTTGAGCATTTTTATGAAAGCTCATTTAAAGTCCTTGCTAAATAATATCAACATCTGTGTCTTCTCAGTGTTGGTGTCTCTTGATGTCTTTTACCATATAAGTTGAGATTTTCCTGACTACCTTATGATGAGTAATTTTGGATTGTATCCTGCATATCTTGAATATTAGGTTATGAGGTTCTGGGCTTTATTTAAATCCTATGGAGAAAAAATTTTCCCCCCAGGCAATCAATCTTGTTTGGTTCAGGCTGCATTTTATAACCAGCCTTCTGTGGAGTGTGGCTTTGGTGTCATCTCTGTCCCTTATGTGTGCCATTCATTTTTAGTTTGGGACTGATGTGCTGGCCTGTCCCTTAGTGCGGTACTCAATGTACTGGTATGCTGTTTAATATCAGATCCACACAGGTACAGTTCTGGAGTGATCCCAGTCTTTCCTCTCCACTATCTCCCTGGTACTTTCTGGTTCCCTGAGGCTCCCTCTTTTGTTCTTCCAGACAAAAAGGTGAGATTTTAGCTTCAAGGCTGATATCCACTTCTTTTAATCACACTCCTACCTAGGGCCAAGCAGCAGGAGGACACAGGGAGAAAAATAGCAGTGGATTTGGCTGACCCTCTTGGAATCATATCTTATCTGATCACAGAAGAAGGTTACTCTCCAGAGATGCAGGGCCCATGGCCCTCTGGTGCTGTTGCTGTTGCTGCCATCATTGCCATGGGATGACTGGACTCTGAAGGGATTCAAAAAAACCTTGAAAGAAAAACAGTTTCCTTCCATACTCTGTGTGTTAGGAGCTCCCATTTCACTTCTCAAAGCAGAACCAGAAGGCTTCTTCTTGCGTTTTTTCAGTTTGTGCTCACGTATCCACCTCCTTGGTACCACTTTTGAATTTGAGGGTGTGTTGAGATTGTGGGATACTAGAGGAAAAAATCTGCTAAACTCACTGCTAGTCCAGGTTTTATAGCTGCATTCCTTGTAGGAGACAGGGTGCAGTGTGCTTACTCTGCTTTACCCTGAAAAAATGCCCATCTTATTGTGTTAGCCCTTGTTTCTCCCTCCAGGCATTGGTGAGGTAGCCTATCAGCTGCTGGGCAGCAGAGCATGCCCCCCCCCATTGCGAGAGGTGTGGAAGTTCCAGCTTTAGTGATAGCTGGCAGTGACGGCAGCTTATCTCTTTATTTTTAGACTTTCTCGAAGATTTCGTTCAAATGAGTCATGTTTGTACATCACATAGTTAGATCANATTGCGAGAGGTGTGGAAGTTCCAGCTTTAGTGATAGCTGGCAGTGACGGCAGCTTCTCTTTATTTTTAGACTTTCTCGAAGATTTCGTTCAAATGAGTCATGTTTGTACATCACATAGTTAGATCATGTTTTGTGAGCCATATTGTAATCTTTTTCTTTCAAGTGTTTAAAGGTCATTCATTTATATTGATACAATGTTGTTAGACTGTATAACACGTAATATACAATATATATTATTCTTTCATTTGTATCTTCATTTTGATTTTAGTTTTAGATCTATTGCTAATTATATTAAATGCTCACTTTTTTTTCTAACTCATCTCCTACAGTCTCTTTGGTAGATGAAGCTCATTCTCTAGTGTATTGTTTAAGAAAGGCTCATGATTGCAGAATTCACCAAGTCCTTGTATATTTAAAACTGTTTATCTATTTAGACTTGATACTTAATATACCCTGACTGGATATAAAATTCTTAATATCTTGATTTTTTTTTTGTATCTTCACTGTTGTCTTGTTTGTGCATTTTTTATGAAAAAGAATCTGAAAATTTATTATTAATATTATTATTGTATTTAAGATCTATTGGCTTTATTAGGATGGGGCTAGGGATTTTACTTTGTGGGCCAAGTTTTCAGGGTACATGATGGGTCCTTCTAATAAACTGGGATATGTCTTCTTTTATTTCCATAATATTTTCCTGCATTATACTTTTAAATATTACTTTTTTTCATTGTTTTTTTTTCCTTCTTTAGTGTCTTGAATTATACACAAATTGGATGCTCTTTTCCTGTCGTCTACTTCAGATGCTTTCTCTCTGAACCTTTTTACTTTCCCTATTTTGTGTTCATCTCTTGGTTATGTTTCAATGTCTCTGGTAAGTTTTGATCAAAATCCATTCTTCCTTGGACAGTTTATAACTTCTTCTTTATTGACATGATTTTGTTTTCATCTTCTATGTATTTCATGCTTTTAATTAAATCTTATTTCCTTTCTTGGTGCTTTTGTTTATTTGCTTGGTTTTTCAATTTCCAATTCAAGGTAGGAATTTTTTTCATATTCCTACGTGCTTGTTGGAGAGTATTTCATTCAGTTTGAAGTGTTGTGTTATGGTTTTTTTCCCACTCTATTACTACTTTTCTTGGAAGGAGGCATGGTTCACCAGCTGGAAATTTTTTGGTTCTCATTTTTATTACATTGTGTTCTCAGTTTTCATTCTAATTTTCTTTTTATGTTAGTTTTGATTAGATGAATACTGCTTTTATCTCTACATTTTCAGGCCAGGTCTGTTGGTATGGAGTGATTTATGAGATTGTTAGTCCAAGATTATCTCTTTGTGAGAATAGGAAAATATGATTTATTTACCTAGCAACTTGCTGGGTGGAAGAATGGAATGGTCCCATGTCCTTGATATTTCAATATTATTTTGTTTTACAGAATCCTAAATATGCCTCTCTTGTCTCTTTTTCTCTTTCCCTGAAAGTTTCCAAAGAGCCACTATAGCTTCCATTTTACCATTTTCTGTTCTGAAGTATTGCCTTTGGAGAACTGCTTCCTTGAGATTTTTAAGGCTCTTTCCCTGTAATCTGTACTTACCCATCAGGATTCTCTCTCAATCTTAACACACTTAGGCTGTACTTTCTCTTCTGTCAGTGATTTTATGCCATTTCTGGGCTTCCCAACATCTCTTCTTTTATTTTGCACAGTTTTTCCCAAACAACCCTTGCTCTCCAGTGAGGCTCACGGTGAGAATGTTAAAAATAGCTTATAGAGATTTGTGTTTGTGTTTCTATTTACAGGCAATTTGAAGTTTTGGTGTTCCTTTTCTTTTTTTTTCTTATGATGAAGGTAGGTTTTGTGCAGTTTTATTTGTTCTTCTTATTTTTTTCCCTTAGAGAATACCCTTGCAAATTGGGATATATACAGCTGCTATTACCTTGGTAACTCAGATTTCCTTATAGCCTACATAGTGGTGAATATTGAACATTTCCTTCTTAACATCAGAAACAACATATGAATATTTACTCTCATCACTTTTACTTAATATTTTACTGGAGGACTTTCAGAGCAATAAAATAATACAAAGAATTAAAAGCACTTTTATTGCAAAAGAAGATGTAAACTGACTTTATCCAGGGATTGAATGATTTTTTACATAGAATAACTCTTGAGAAATATTCAAAATTAAGGCCAATATGTAAAAATCAGCTATTTATCTGTACATTAGAAGCAAATACTTAGAAAATGAAATTTAAAAGACAATTCAATTTATGATATCATCGAAAATATAAAATGTCTAGAACAAGTTTAACAAGACTTTTAAGAACTATACACAGAAAACTATAGAACATTCCTGAGAGAAATTAAATAAGACCTAGATAATGGAGTGACTTTCATGTTCTTGTACTGGGAAACTTGTTAAGATGTCATTGTTTTTTTCCCAATTGATCTGTAGATTTAATGCAATAGCAATCCAAATCTCAACACTTTTTTGGGGGAAAAGTTAAGTTAATTCTAAAATTGATATGGAAGTGCAAAGGATCTTGAGTATTTTGATAAATAAGAACAGAATTAGAGGATTCATTCTACCTGATTTCTGACTTCACACTTAATATAAGATGATAATAATAAGACAGTATGCTAATGACCTAAGGAAAGACAAATAGATCAATGGTACAAGAACAGAGAATCCAGAAATAGAACCACATACTTTCAGATCATTTTTGACAAGGCATTAGGGAATTTCTATGTGGTAAGGAAAGTCTTTACAATGAGTGGTATTAGAACAAATGGATAAGTGTAGAGGAAAAAAATGAACATTGACACAAAGCTTACACCTCACCCAACCAGAGACCTATGTGTAAAAACTAAAATTATAAAGCCTTTAGAAGAAAACGTAGGAAAAAAACTCAATGACCTTAGGGATAGCAAAGATATCTTTAAGAGGACACAAAATGCAGTAAACATTTAAAAATCTGATAAACTGGACTTCATGAAAATTAGAAATTTCTGCTCAGTAAAATACAGAATTAAGAAGATGAATAAGCAAGTCACAGACAGAAAATATTCACCATATATCTCTGTCATCTATATATCTCTATCTATATATCTGACAACAGTATTAAATCCAGAATATATAAGGAAATTAATAACAAAAGACAAATATCTCAATTATAAATGGATAAAATAATTGAACAAGCCAAACAAAAGAAGGTATAAGAATAGCCAATAAGCACATGAAAATTTGCTCAATATCATAGTCTTGTAAATACAAATTAAAGCCATAATAAGGCTTTACTTTACATCCACCACAGTGACTCAAATTAAGAAGACTGATAATGATTGTTGAGAGGGTGAACTGGTACAACCACTTTGGAAAATTGTTTGGCTCTTCTTAGAAGATTAAACATACGCCTACATTAAAAAACAATTTCACTCTAAAATATTTACCCAAGATAAGTGAAAACATATGTCCACAAGAGACTTTTATATACACTTTAATCCTAGTGGACCCAAATTAGAAATAACCCAAATGTGTCTTCACAGGAAAGTGGATAAACAGCTGTGGTGTGTTCGGAGAGTGGAATACTATTGAGCAATCGAGAGGGATGAACTGATGACACATGCTTCACAGATAAAACTTACATACTGTAGACTGAGGGAAGCCAGGCACACAAGAATACGTAATGTACAGAACGGGATAGGCCGGTGATGGGTAGTAAGGAGGGCACGTATTGCATGGTGCACTGGGTGTTATACGCAAGTAACGNATAATGTACAGAATGGGATAGGCCGGTGATGGGTAGTAAGGAGGGCACGTATTGCATGGTGCACTGGGTGTTATACGCAAGTAACGAATCATGGAACTTTACATCAAAAACTAGGGATGTACTGTATGGTGACTAACATAATAAAAAATTATTACAAAAAAATAAAATAATCTAAAAATTCATTTATATCAAGGTCAGGCATAGTCAAAACTAATCTTTTTTTTTTTTTTAACTAAGTGTTACAATTTATTCCATCTTCATGATTACAGACATTACAGGGCAGGGTGGCTACCTAAGGCAAATAAAACAAACTTCTCCCTTTTAGCTTGATGCAGCATTTTGGCAGTTTTGTGATAATACAGGTTGACTTAATTAATTAATTAAAGCTGGCAACAGCAAATCTTTGCAATTTAGGATCTTCCTCCATTGTTACTCCAAGGATCTTCATTCCTAAACTACACCCCGAGCTCGGAGGCAAAATGAATGTAACATGACAGATATTCAGAACTGTGGTCGCAATGGGAAGCGAGGATTGCCTGGGAAGGCCATGAGGGAACTTTCTGAGTTGCTAGAAATGTTCTGTATCTTGGCTGTGGTGGTAGATACAATGGTTTACACATGACTCAAATCTCGTTGGAGTGTTCACCTGGTATTTCTGTATAAAATAAAATAATATCAGGGGCGCCTGGGTGGCACAGCAGTTAGGCGTCTGCCTTCGGCTCAGGGCATGATCCCGCCGTTATGGGATCGAGCCCCACATCAGGCTCCTCCGCTATGAGCCTGCTTCTTCCTCTCCCACTCCCCCTGCCTGTGTTCCCTCTCTCACTGGCTGTCTCTATCTCTGTCAAATAAATAAGTAAAATTTTTTTAAAAAATAAATAAAATATCAGAGTGAGTTTTCATACCAAAGAACTTTGCCACAAATGAAGACGTAGAAAGGATACTCACTAGTTGTGTGACCTCATGCAAGTTTTTAAAAATTATTTTTATTTTTTAATTTTTTTTGACAGAGAGTGGAGCGGGGGGCAGAGAGAGAGGGAGAGAAAGAATCTCAAGCAGGCTCCATGCTCAGGAGTGCAGAGCCTGACTCAGGACTCAGTCTCGTGGGCCTGAGATCTTGACCTGAGCCGAAATCAAGAGTCAGGTGCTTAACCAGTTGAGCCACCCAGGGGCCCCTCTCATGCACGTTTCTTAACTGTTCTGAGCCTGAGTTTCTTCTTCTGTAAATTGAGGACATATACCTCATGGGATTAAGAGAATTACTGAATTACCTGTGACGAGGAATATAAAGTATTTCTCAGAGGTTTAAAAGAAGTGAGTGATCAGTATGTAGTTTATAAAATATTCTGCCTTTTACTTTCTAAAATTGTTAAATGTAACACTGGCATTTTCAAAATACTTTCCCTGTGCCCTTTCTGCAACTATACTTACTACTTTGCTTCTTTTCGTCAGTCCAGGTGTGAACCCAATCCTAGTCACTGGTTTCACAAAATTCTACTCACATTAAATATTTTGTAAAGTTGCTAATATTCCTCACCTCTTCTCTTTCTCCTCCTTTCTCTTTTCTCCTATTTTTGGAGGAACCAGAAAATTTCTCCTATCTGTGATATGCCAGGTGTTCTAACCACATGAGGACCCCTAGGCATATCATCTTCTGTTACCGTGTGTGTGTGTGTGTCTGCACATGTGCATTTTAGAAAAGTATGGTTTTCTTCAGAATGTTGAATCTATCTACTTGTTTTCTACTGCATCTCTGTTCCCATATATTATACTGTCTTCGTAACAGAGGGGCATGCCACTCCAAGTGACTGACATGCCCATGGTCCCCTACTGACAAAGCAAGACTCACAAGCAGTTCATTACAATAGGGGTGGCCACAGCTGAATGGCAGGATTAGCTGTTGATGGCTCTAAACATTCTTACTGAGCGTACAGATCCAAACTTTAAGGGAGCTTACATGGTAGACTCTAGAAGACAGTTGTGGAACAAGTGACAGACAGAGAAGATACTAAGGGGAAGCCATGAAGTGAGCAGAAATTAGTTCGAGTGGACTGGTCACCAAGTAGCTGCAAGCTGGAATAGAAGGGCATGGAGCAGCCATAACTGTCAACTACAAAAAAGACAACTGGAGAGCTAGGTCACTGGAGCCGGTGACCCCTTAATGACGCTCTACTTCTTTAGAAGGTCTGATTCCCAGTTGCCAGTGTTTCTATTACTCTGTGAGACCCAGCTCTAAATCTGTTGCTCTCTTATATCTTCTAGCTCGATTCCTCTACATCCTGCCACCTAAGATGTCATGAGAGTCTTACTCTGTCCTTTGGAACAAGAAAAGATCTGATTAAGGCAGGAATAGAAGAGATACTGAGATTTAGAACATCAGACAAGTCTGTCCATTTCTAGTGATTCTGGTTTATCCAAGTGGAAGAGGATATCTCAATCTCTTTGCCTCTCTGCCTCTTTGTCTTTGTCTCTCTCTCTCTCCCTCTCTCGTTCTTCTTTCTTAGAAGAAGACTCTTTCCCATAGTTTCTTAGGACTTTCTTCTATGGCAAGATATGATCAGCAGGGAAGTCCCCTTACCAGGAGATATGTCTCCCATCGCCGGCTGGGATATCATCCTGGAATTGTTCAGGTTCGAGGGAGGCAGCATGAACTCTGACGAAACAGAGCAAACATTATCCCCCTGTGCTTTCCTCAGAGCTTGGACACTCAGGCTCTTGCTTCTGCTTGATGGAGCCTCATCTGTCTCTGTTGAAATGGTAGAGCACACATGTTCTCTATGTTCCCTCAACCCCAAACACAGACATGAGCACTCAGCATGCAGGTTCTGGGCCCCTTCCTTGCAGATGAATGAAGTTCTCATCCCATTATCTTCAGCTCTGATTTCTTCCTCATTGGTCATTGCTGGTCCTTGCTGGTCCTTGTTTGCTGCTTCAGTTCTGTGTGGCTCTGCCCATTCCCTATTCCCTCTGGTCCTACTAATATTGGGTCCAGAGGTGACTGGACTTCACCAGGGAATAATGGCCCCTTTAGACAAGTAACTTAAGGTCACTGCGTTTACGTGTTCACCCAATTTGATGCAATGCCACAAGCTCCTGGGACTTCTGAGGACTGTCCCCATACCAACAACCTTCAACTGTCCAAATGAGAGAACTGAGTCTAAGGCTCCCTGAGTATCACCCACTGGGAAATGTGAGCCCCCTTTCTCTGTATGCATGGAGTGGGGCACAAACCAACTCACTCAGGTAAGGCTCAGTTTGCTAAGTGTTTAAAGTCCTTGGAATCCTTTTCCTAAAACATTTGCTAATAGCTCTTCCTGAGGCCTGGGCCCATTTTTAAATGAACCTTAGGTATCTGATTATGACCTTCCTCTGCTCTTTTCTCTGATGGGCTGGTGTGTCTAGTCCTATCAGGACTGTTTATCGTGATCTTGTCCCAAGATACCACACATAAATGGAGTTCAGGTGAATATCTGGTACAACTCGAGTTCCTAGAAGATATAAATCTTGTGAGTTTCCTATTAAATGTTTTTGCATAACAAGAACAAATAGAAGGCCTGTAGGGGAAAAAAACTCAAAATGAAAATTGATCAATGTGGCTAGGGAAGCTTCTGTAATGCCACAGGAGAATTACTGCACTTTCCCCGCCCACTCTAATTATTACCTTCCATTTTACTACAGAAGCTAAATTATTGTTGTCACACCACATGACATCAAATTATCATTGGATGCCAGCCAACTAGGCAGAAATACCAAGTGAGTAAATATTCCAAGCTTCAGGAGAAGCAAAGGCAAATGTGAAATGACCTTGAGTTCAGGCATGTTTACTTGGACCTTTGGTTTGTACAAGATGGATTCCTACTCATCACCTGAGTACTGCCCACCAGAAGTTAGGTCATGCTAACTTGTCAGTCCACAGACATTCTTTGAAGGGGGCATGGGTAAGGGGTACTTTGGGAATTCTTTATGCCACTCACTCTATTAACAATAAATAATCACAGTGGCCTTTTAGACCTGCTCTTACATCAAGACCTCACATGTACTCTATCTACTAACTTGAACATGAGTCATTCAGGTGATTCCTACTCATTTTTCAAGTTCCAACTGAGATGTCTCTTCTTTCAGGAGGTCTTCCCTGACAATCTCAGTTTGCGTAGTTTGCTCAAAACCCTTCCTATTTGCCCTCTTAGCCACACATATTTTCCTCTTCATTTCCCACTTATATCATAGTCCACTTAAAATTATGCCATTCTGACCAGACTGTAAGCAATTTGAAAGCAGAGACAGTGCCTATTCTTTTCATTGTTCCTGGCACTGGGTTGGTATATTCTGTTCTATTCCACAGAAAAAGGGGTTGAATAGAATGCAGTGTCTCTCATGAGTACTGATTTATCACCAGGATCCAAGCATGCAGCCCTTGGGGGACTTTGGAGGAGAGAGAGGATTTGGTGTGGAGAGAGGGAGGTGACTTGGATAAGAAATCAGCTGTACCAGGCAGCTTGCAAAATGCTTTACACATCCTGTTTACTCTTCACAGCAACCTTTAGAGGTCATCTAATCCAACTTTTCGCCGAGGAGAAACCAGAGGGAAACAGTCTCAGTGGTAACAAGAATGCCCTATTTATGTACGTAGGTCTGTTTTTATGCCCTATTGAATCACACCCAGGGTAGCTTCCTCATCTGGTGTGCCCTTCACCTAGTAGTCACTCATAGAGTTCAGCTTATCCCTCAAAATCCACTCCAAGCATTTCCTCTACCTTAAATCTTCCCAGGAGAGGGCTTCCTACTTCGCCACCAATTCTTTCAATCAGAATTAAAGATTGCTCCCTTTGAACCTTTCTTGCACTGGAATTTCTAGCAGATACATGAATATAGTTCTAGCACAGTAGCTTTGCACTTAGACTCCCTGAGTTTCAGTCTTCCTCCTCCAAGCATTGGCTCTCTGACCTTGGGCAAGTTACTTAACCTCTCTGGCTTTGTTTACTCTCTTATTGTATCAGCCAGGGTTCAACCAGAAAAGCAGAGCCAGTATGAGATATATATTAAGAGATTTACTGCAAGGGATTGGTTTATGTGACTGAGAGGGCTGTTTATCCAAGTCTAAAATCCATCAAACAAGGCCATCAGGAGGGGCAGGTTGAAACTCTGGGGTATCAGATAAAGCTGTTGTCCGAAGTCAGAATTTCTTTTTCATCAGGGAAACCTCAGCTTCCCTCTTAAGACCTTTCAACTGATGGAAGCTGGTCCACCCAGTTTATCTAGGATAATATCTCTTGAAGTCAACTGATTAAGGGCTTTATTCATATCTGCAAAATATCACCATGGCAACACCTAGATTAGTGTTTGATTGGATAACTGAGGACTATAGCCTTGCAGAGTTGACACATCAAAAGTCCATTGCACTTATAAAGGGAGTCAGGGGAGCATAACAATGGAATCTATCTACATCAGAGGGACATTTCAGAGATTAAATGGGTTTATCCATATCATGCATTTAGAATAGTGTTTGATAGGTGATAAGGCCCCCATAAATGTTGACTCTTAATGCAATATTTGTTACATTATATTAAAATAATTTTTACGTGCTTACTTTCTCTTCTAGACTTTGAATTCTTATACTCATGTAGGTACCCAAAGCTTTGTATAGAGCCTGACCTATAGTATGGTTTGTTAAGTTCTGCAAATGAATAATTAATTTCTTTCAGTCTTGAAATGGCTTACAAACAACCTGAAAGAATGCCATATAAGGGATCCATTAATGGAGGCCTCTCCTCTGCATTGATTTTTCCCTTGCACTGGAAGACTAAGGAATATAACATTTTGGGACATTTTCTAAAGAAGGACGGAGAATGGTGGTACCTACAAACCAAGTTCCACAGCTTCTGTTTAAGTATTAATTTCTAACAGTAGCACAGACCATGTTATAGTTTGACACCGGGCCAGATAGGAGAAGCGTCACCAAATGGTCCACGACTTGGAAATGTATTAAGCCTAAGAATAGAAGTAATTTGATGTCCTGCTGATTCACTATGTAAAGATGTAAGAAAAAGTGTTTTAGTTCCTCTTATGTCCCAGAAAGAAGTTCATGTTTACAATAAAGGGATTTTCGTTCCACAAAAATTCAGATAATGACTGAGATCTAAGTTCACATATCTGTAAGATAAGAAAATTAAGCTAAAATCCACTGAGGCACCCAAACCATGTAGACTGTCATTTCCTATACTCCCTCTGTCCACATCTGGAGGTAGAGTTGTTTTACACAGTATAACCTAATACGGTAGGAGAGTGAAACTCTTCAGTAATCTCTCCTTTTGTGTGGTGAGGATGTTGCGATATCTAAGATCCAAAGACTGTGGTTGCAGCATAAGGGGATTGGCGTTAACGCTTTATTTTTTGCTTTCTTTGGATTTTTTTTTTCATCTGTACAAGTTACTTAGACTTAGCACTTGCGTGCAAATATCACACTTAAGCACAGTTGCAAAGAAAGCTCAACTGGGATGGCTTTAGAATGATCCTGTTTGGAAGGCTAAGTGTAAGCAGTGTTGAACGTTTAAGAAATGAGGATAAAATTCGGGTGCTGGTAAACAGTTTGTGTGCTTACTTGAGCTAAAAGATCAGATAAGAGAGTCGAGTTAACTTTTTATCACCCAACAGTTTGCAGCAGTTCAGATAGCTGGCCTATGCTCCACACCAATGTAGGAATGACTTGTTATGAAAGGATTGAAAGCACGGTTGGGTTTATTCAATTCGTGTGTAAACACCATTCTTCACAAAATCTTTGCGTATTATATATCTATAAATAAACACATAAAGTTTAGTGTGATATAGTTCCTAATTTGCTTTGTCTTAAATGAAATTACTTTCACCCCCAAATTTTCATGGTGGCCAGGTTTTTATTAAATTTGGTTTGAGAAAGAGCATTCATGACGTCATGAGTGGATCATTCATTTACTCATTTACTTATTAGACATTTATCAAATGCCTGCAGTTGCAAGAAATGCGGTAAGCACCAGTGTTACAAAGAGAAAATGGAAATTCCAGTCTAGTAGACAAGCTATCCGGACAGAGTTTGGGAAAGATGGGATGCTAGGGAAGAGCACTGGGGAGGTGCCCAGGCTCTAAATATTGTAGAACGCTTCCTGGAGAAAACGACATCCCCACTGAAACCTGAACAAATTCATCAGGTGAAGGATGTGTACGTGCGTAGTTGTGTGTCTACGGAGAAAGGGATCGTACGCAAGCTCAAAGTGTTGCAGACAAAGAGAATAGAATATGTGAGGGTTCTGTGGCCAGTAGAAGCATGGCACATTCCAGTTGTATTATATTTAATTTTAGTACAATTAAAACTAAAATAAAGAATATTTCTGGCAGGCTTGTTATAGGAGGGGGACAGAGGGCATGAATGGCAAGAAGCTGGAAAAGTAGAAGTCAAAAAATGGAGCGTGGTAGATGGATTCAGGAGATATTTAAGAGGTATATTTCACAATAGGACAAAATTGTTGTTCATCATCATATGCGTTAGGGTTTAACAGCTTTGATGCCATTGACATTCTGGGCCACGTAATTCTGGGCTGTGAGGAGCAGTCTGTGCATTATGGGATACTTACCGACATCCTTGACCTCTGAATGCGGTGGCACATCCCCCAAGTTGTTACAATGGAATAGTTACCAGATATTGACAAAATTGCTCCCAGCTGAGAAGCACTGATATGGATGGTACCTAATCCATGAACACGGGTGAGGGTAGAAAGTGAGAGGTGAACAGGTCTCAAGGTAGAACACTTAAAGACACTTTTAGGGACCAAGAAGGGAAAGAAAACCCCAAAAAAGAGACTGACAAGGAGTGGTCAGAGAAGTAAGGGATAAAAATCCCACAGAAGCCAAGGGGAAACACATTTCAGTAAGAAAGATGTGCTCCATGAGGGCAAATGTGGCTGAGAAATTCACTCAAATGAAGTCTGAAAAGTAGCCTTCTTTTTGGCTGCAAATGTGTCATTGACGACTTCAATAAAATAATTGTTGGAGTTAGGGGGCAGAAGCCAAGGGGAAATGAAGTGAGAATATGAGTTCATATTGAGTTGTGTTATTTTATCTAACTAAGCATGACAGCCCAGGTAGGAGAGCCTGGGCCACTAAAAAGATATTGGGTTAGAGTTTTGAAAGGGGTTCAAGGGATGGTCCAGGGCAAATGGAAGCTGATGATATTGACAAAGGAGCGATTGAAGTGGGGGACTATGGAAGGTAAACTGGATAGTGACAGAAATGAATAAAAGGCAGACTTGACGGGCACAGAGACGGTAGAGAGCTGAGAGTCAAGGTCTCTATGAGTAAGTGAGTAGGGAATTGAGAATTTCTAAGGGGAAAATTTGAAAGTCAGTAGAATAGTTATTAAACAGATTGGGCCTTGGTTTCTTTGTCAATAAGCTTGGGGCTTAGCTTATATGCCCCTAGTATGGCTTCAGACTTGTTTGAGATCAGTAAGAATCTTTCTGATTCTTACATGTTAGAAATATAACTCTAGAAATGAAAAACATATATATATGTATAATATATGTTTATGTTTAATATATATGTGTGTATATATATGTTTATGTTTATCATATATATATTTATCTTTAGCTTAGATATATGAGAGAGTTTTTGGTGGTTCAACAGCTTTACATTAGAGAGAAGCATAAGTTTTCAAGAAGTACAAAGATCAGGGAACCTTTGTTTTTGTGGGCTTTCTCCCCTATTAGCATACTTTTCTTTGGGGTGGTATCCTCCTCTCTCTTCTGATCCTTTTTGACAGGTCAGCAATAATAAGGGCTTAAAAAGTTGTGTCTTATAGGAAATGGGAAGCCGATAAAACAAGGTCAGAAAATGCAGGACATACACTTCTGCTTTGCCTTCAGACACTCCAAGCAGACATCACTAATTGATTTAAGCAATCTTCTTCCAGAATCTGGACATGTGATTATAGCTGTGATCTTACCTCTGACTGAGCATCACAATCACTTGTGGAGATTTAAACAGTAATAAGAGTTTCTCAGGACTCATCCTAAATTTACTCAATCGACATCTTCGGTGTGCTTGCCTAAGACTGATTTTCTGTGCGTGGCTTCGGGCAGACAGTTTGGAGTTGGCACTAGAGATGAAAGGCATAATCTCAGCTAGAGAATAACTGCCAGCTCTCACCCTCCTTCCTGTTCCCTGAATTTCCACTTTCCAAAGTGGAGATGCATTTCACTTCCAAAAGTTGCCAATTCTGAATTAGAACAAGACTTAATCAATAAAGGAGCTAGAGCAAGATCTCAAGGGATTCTTCCAACCCCTCCCCCATCTACTTCTTTTTTTTTTTTTTAAGATTTTATTTATTTATTTGACAGAGAGAGAGAGAGAGACAGGGAACACAAGTGGGGGGGGGGANATGGGAGAAGAAGAAGCAGGCTCCAGCAGAGGAGCCCGATGTGGGGCTCGATCCCAGAACACCGGGATCACACCCTGAGCCGAAGACAGACACTTAACGACTGCGCCACCCAGGTGCCCCTCCCCCATCTACTTCTTGTCCTTAATGTTAAGAAAGCGTCAACCAACTCATGGGAGAATCATTCCCTTGTGATTGGTCATGGATTCATTTATTCCAAAAACATTTATTAAGAGCTGGTGTACTCTAAAGATGGCATAGTTTCCAGGCTATGAGCAGACTAGGTGATAAAACCATGTACTGAAGAAATTAATCAGCTCTTGCTCACACGCACTTTCCCAACAAGCCTAACATCCAACAAAACTTTACGTCAAAATACCAATCATCACATTTTCCCTAAATGAGGAATGTATGAAAAGCAGGAGCAGAAAGTGTGATTACAGTCCGTTCGTCTGAGGTTGTGTTCCAAGAAGAGTTTCCTAATGATGTCCCTGATTTTAACAGAGAAGCTCTAGCTGAAGCCAGGATGGGAGCGAGGACATGCTTCTGGCTCCTTCGTTCATCATCCCATGTGGCATCTTCTTGTTGGGGTATTACAATTTCTTTGCTGTGCAGAGAGGCCAGTGCCCATTTCTTGAACTTTTCTTAAGTTACACTTTTATTGGACCCTCTTTAGTACTGTCTTCCGAATCTTTGCCTACATTTTTCTAAGCTGACAAATTATAAGATCCTGTTCTTAGCAAGTGTCTCTTCTGAGATAAGAGGTTCTCAGTTNTCTTTGCTGTGCAGAGAGGCCAGTGCCCATTTCTTGATGAACTTTTTTTAAGTTACACTTTTATTGGACCCTCTTTAGTACTGTCTTCCAAATCTTTGCCTACGTTTTTCTAAGCTGACAAATTATAAGATCCTGTTCTTAGCAAGTGTCTCTTCTGAGATAAGAGGTTCTCAGTTTAGTGTTTCTCCTCCTTTCAGGAGAGAAAGCCGAGGTGGATTTGACAAATGGTTGGCAGGCTGCTCTACGGAGCTCCTTGAGTCTGGGTGGGTGTTGGAGCCTCGGGAGGGAACAGACAAGAAGGAAGCCAAAGGAATAGGGCTCCCCAGCTCCCCTGAAGCAAGCTCTGGTTTGTACTTTACCTACTAATACGTCCAATAAAATGTGAATAAATATGTACTCTCCTTAAAACATCTGAGAACAACAGTAACAACAAAAGGAATCCTGAAGCTAAAGAGAATGTAATCTAGAACAGTGGTTCTTGTGCTTCGGTTGTGTGGGAACACTGGCAGGCTTGTTAAAACACAGGATCCTGGGCTCCACTCCTGAATTTTCAGATTCACTAGGTCTAGGGTGAGGCCCAAGAATTTGCATTTTCACTAGGTCCCCGGTGAGGTCCTGACGGTGCTAACTCTTTGACTGCTCTCTGAGACCACTGCCCTGTGATCTTAGGATCCCACGGTTTCAATAAGCGATATCTTTTGGTGCCACGTGAGACCTTTATGTGCAGAGACATCACCACTTTTGGTAGCCAGATCCTCTGTCCTCTCAATCGGGTGCCAGAAACTCATTTGCCAAATGCCAACGTTCACATTTTTAAAATTAGACACCACCATGTTCTATTAGGACATTTCACTTAGACATCTGGATTTCTAGCTGCTTTTGAAAAAATCTGGATAGCTAGCACCGTGGGCCTGCTTTGCCACCTGGCAGCCCTCTGCTGGAGAGGAAGTGGTGGCTATCCGTCTTGGGCAGTCATGTACCTCCCCTCACCTTAGCTTTCTCTCAGGATCCCCAGATTATCAGGAAATCAGACGCACTCATGTTTAAATCTCACAGTCCGTTCGAAGCGTTTTTGGAGTTACGCAGCTGATCACTTAGGGCTATGTCTCCCTTACTGCCCTTGTTTGAAAGGCCTTGGAATGAGGAATGAATGAAGGCTGTTTCCTATTGTGTTTGCTCTCTATGCACAATATGATATAACAGAGTGTTAAATGAGGGATATATTTGCAGGAAATCAAGCTCACTTAAATTTACATGAAACCTATTATTCTAGATGAAAATAATACCCCAAGATCCTTACCTTGGCTTAGAAGTGTGAACTATGACCCGATGAAATACTTCACTAGGGAGTTTTAAAGTCCATTTCCCTGAAGTTATTTCATCTGCCAATGCTGACTACTTCCCAAGTTTCTATAAAAATTGAATCTGTAGCATGATGGCTGGAAAAACAAACATATTTAAAATTCTTTGACTCTTTAGAGAGTCTACTGCTGCCTTTGACTCTGTGATATTTCTCTAAATTCTTTGGAACAAAGTCCTAGCCTCCGGATCTTTCAAAGAAGGGATTTGCACTCAAACTAATACTCCTAGTCCAGGCTCGTCAGGGTCAGAGGCTGCCTTTCGCGCTGAGATCCCTCAATATTCACAATCATTTCACACTTTAATTGGGACGGTTTCCCTAAATTCAAAGGCAGAAAGTCTTGTAGAACTTGCTTTGTTTAACAAAGGAGGCTTTCTTTCCCAAACCCCTCTGGCTTTGGTGACTTGGAAAATCTTATTAGCCAGATGAAAAAAAAAAATTCCAATACCAACTCTGGGACTCGAACAGCTATTTGGAGGCTTGCGAAGAGCAAGAACCCAATTAAGCAGCTCAGCTGCACAGGCCCGAGTGTAGCGTGGCGGACCCGGGGTGCCCTCGCACACCTCGTCCAGCTGAGCTGCCTTTAAGCTCTCTGTCAAAATGGCATGAGTCTGACTGATTCATTTCCCCACCACAAGACACCGGTGGAGGGTAAAGCTAATGCAGGCTGGGAGTAACTGGATCAGGGAGATAGGACTCTGATATCTAAACAGGGATTTGGATGGAGCAGAGGCTGGCTTAAAACAACTTTCTCATAACAAAATAGAATGGCTAAACCGAGCTGCAAAAGCATTTTCTTTGACCCTTTTGTCCTTAGTTTCAAGAAGAGCAAAAATGTTCTACTTTCTTCGCTTGACCTCTTATCTAAGAAAAAAATGACCCATCCCCCCAGGAACGGTGCTGACAAATCTTGTATAGGTCTGGTTTGAAAAGAAATGAAGCCCCGGTGGTGGGTGCATTTGCACAGGAATCCGGGGAATTTGAGGATGTCCCTGTTTGGCAGCCCCACGAGAGGGATTCAGGCCGGGAGGAGTTCCTGGATGGAGGACAAGCATCGCACCTCCGCCGCTGAGGTGACGGGAACTGAAGGTGAGCCCACTGAGGCTGGGGGCTGGAGCCAATTCGAATATTCATGTCCCAAGTGATTCCTATATGCTAGTGTTACCTTAAGAACATTTGGCATGAAATTTTAGAAGCAGAGCCACGTAAAACTTTATTAGGATTTAAGTTATCCCTACGCATGCAAAAGTAAGAGTTTCAACTTAATTTTAATCAAAGTCCACTTCTTGTGAAAACCAAGATTCTGAGCCAAAGAAAAGTGAATAATGCTGTAAATATTAGTTACTTGATAACTTGCAAGTTTGGAGAGAGTCTGTTTTTTTATGGTTTTGATCTAATTATGAGGTTAACTCCCAATTATTTTATCTTCTTCTATGTTCTGTCCTAAATGGATTCAGCCAGGAATTTCCATGCCTGGATTCTGTCTCCCAACCTGGCATTTAGCACCCACCTTGTGTCTGTCCCTGAAGCAAACAAAACCAATTTTTTTGGGGGGGGGCCGTGTGTTTTGTTTCTTTTTCTCTCAAAAGGATTACAGTTTAGTTAGGGAAATGAGTCTAACACAGGAGCTTCCAGAAAATTTATAGGCAGTTAAGGATCACTTTACATTTAGGTGTAGTTCAGAGTTCTATCCTGGACCTTTTCCTCTACTCATTTACCCCCTTTCTTTGGACGCTCTTATATGCACTCACAGATATCTCCTACATCATTATGTCCAACCCCAAATTGTCTCCAGATACTTTTTTTATTAATGTATTAACATATAGCATTGCATAAATTTAAGGTATACAAAATTTTAATTTGATACTTTTATATATTGTAATATGATGCCATCATAGCAATATTTAGCACCTTTATCATGTTGAATAATTATCCCTTCTTTCTAGGGGTTGGAATAAGTAAGTTCTAGTCTCTTAGCTAGTCTGATGATAATACAATATTGTTGCCTATATTCACTGTTCTATGCATTAGGTCTCTATGGCTTATTTACTACTTGTTGTAAATTTGTACGCTTTAACGTCTACCTTATCCTCCACTCCCTGTCCCCTGGTAACTACCATTTTACTCTCNAAGGCCTTGGAATGAGGAATGAATGAAGGCTGTTTCCTATTGTGTTTGCTCTCTATGCACAATATGATATAACAGAGTGTTAAATGAGGGATATATTTGCAGGAAATCAAGCTCACTTAAATTTACATGAAACCTATTATTCTAGAAGAAAATAATACCCCAAGATCCTTACCTTGGCTTAGAAGTGTGAACTATGACCCGATGAAATACTTCACTAGGGAGTTTTAAAGTCCATTTCCCTGAAGTTATTTCATCTGCCAATGCTGACTACTTCCCAAGTTTCTATAAAAATTGAATCTGTAGCATGATGGCTGGAAAAACAAACATATTTAAAATTCTGACTCTTTAGAGAGTCTACTGCTGCCTTTGACTCTGTGATATTTCTCTAAATTCTTTGGAACAAAGTCCTAGCCTCCGGATCTTTCAAAGAAGGGATTTGCACTCAAACTAATACTCCTAGTCCAGGCTCGTCAGGGTCAGAGGCTGCCTTTCGCGCTGAGATCCCTCAATATTCACAATCATTTCACACTTTAATTGGGACGGTTTCCCTAAATTCAAAGGCAGAAAGTCTTGTAGAACTTGCTTTGTTTAACAAAGGAGGCTTTCTTTCCCAAACCCCTCTGGCTTTGGTGACTTGGAAAATCTTATTAGCCAGATGAAAAAAAAAAATTCCAATACCAACTCTGGGACTCGAACAGCTATTTGGAGGCTTGCGAAGAGCAAGAACCCAATTAAGCAGCTCAGCTGCACAGGCCCGAGTGTAGCGTGGCGGACCCGGGGTGCCCTCGCACACCTCGTCCAGCTGAGCTGCCTTTAAGCTCTCTGTCAAAATGGCATGAGTCTGACTGATTCATTTCCCCACCACAAGACACCAGTGGAGGGTAAAGCTAATGCAGGCTGGGAGTAACCGGATCAGGGAGATAGGACTCTGATATCTAAACAGGGATTTGGATGGAGCAGAGGCTGGCTTAAAACAACTTTCTCATAACAAAATAGAATGGCTAAACCGAGCTGCAAAAGCATTTTCTTTGACCCTTTTGTCCTTAGTTTCAAGAAGAGCAAAAATGTTCTACTTTCTTCGCTTGACCTCTTATCTAAGAAAAAAATGACCCATCCCCCCAGGAACGGTGCTGACAAATCTTGTATAGGTCTGGTTTGAAAAGAAATGAAGCCCCGGTGGTGGGTGCATTTGTACAGGAATCCGGGGAATTTGAGGATGTCCCTGTTTGGCAGCCCCACGAGAGGGATTCAGGCCGGGAGGAGTTCCTGGATGGAGGACAAGCATCGCACCTCGGCCGCTGAGGTGACGGGAACTGAAGGTGAGCCCACTGAGGCTGGGGGCTGGAGCCAATTCGAATATTCATGTCCCAAGTGATTCCTATATGCTAGTGTTACCTTAAGAACATTTGGCATGAAATTTTAGAAGCAGAGCCACATAAAACTTTATTAGGATTTAAGTTATCCTTACGCATGCAAAAGTAAGAGTTTCAACTTAATTTTAATCAAAGTCCACTTCTTGTGAAAACCAAGATTCTGAGCCAAAGAAAAGTGAATAATGCTGTAAATATTAGTTACTTGATAACTTGCAAGTTTGGAGAGAGTCTGTTTTTTTATGGTTTTGATCTAATTATGAGGTTAACTCCCAATTATTTTATCTTCTTCTATGTTCTCTCCTAAATGGATTCAGCCAGGAATTTCCATGCCTGGATTCTGTCTCCCAACCTGGCATTTAGCACCCACCTTGTGTCTGTCCCTGAAGCAAACAAAACCAATTTTTTTGGGGGGGGGCCGTGTGTTTTGTTTCTTTTTCTCTCAAAAGGATTACATTTTAGTTAGGGAAATGAGTCTAACACAGGAGCTTCCAGAAAATTTATAGGCAGTTAAGGATCACTTTACATTTAGGTGTAGTTCAGAGTTCTATCCTGGACCTTTTCCTCTACTCATTTACCCCCTTTCTTTGGACGCTCTTATATGCACTCACAGATATCTCCTACATCATTATGTCCAACCCCAAATTGTCTCCAGATACTTTTTTTATTAATGTATTAACATATAGCATTGCATAAATTTAAGGTATACAAAATTTTAATTTGATACTTTTATATATTGTAATATGATGCCATCATAGCAATATTTAGCACCTTTATCATGTTGAATAATTATCCCTTCTTTCTAGGGGTTGGAATAAGTAAGTTCTAGTCTCTTAGCTAGTCTGATGATAATACAATATTGTTGCCTATATTCACTGTTCTATGCATTAGGTCTCTATGGCTTATTTACTACTTGTTGTAAATTTGTACGCTTTAACGTCTACCTTATCCTCCACTCCCTGTCCCCTGGTAACTACCATTTTACTCTCTGTTCTTACAAGTTTGGCTTTCTTAGATTTCACATAGAGATGATATCAGACAGTACTTGTCTCTGTCTGACTTATCTTGCTTAGCATAATGCATTCAAAGTTCCTCCGTGTTGTTGCAAATGGCAGGATGTCTTTCTTCCTTATGGCTGAGTCATATGTATACACACCACATCTTCTATATTTATTCATCTATTGATGGGTATTTACATTGTTTCCACATCTTAGCTATTGCAGATAATGCTGCAATAAACATGAGAGTACAGATAGCTCTTCAAAATCCTGTTTTCAGGGGTGCTTAGGTGGCCCAGCTGGTTAAGCATCCAACTCTCGATTTCAGCTCAGGTCATGATCTCAGGGTGGTGGGATCAAGCCCTGCATTAGGCTCCACACTCAGTGGGGTGTCTGCTGGAGATGCTGTCTCTCCCTCTCCCTCCACCCTTTCCCCGGTCTCTCTCTCAAGTAAATAAATAAATCTTTAACAAAAATCCTGTTTTCCTTTCCTATGGGTATAGATCCAGAAGTATAATCGCTGGATCTTCAGTAAATCTAGTTTTTAATTTTTTGAAGGAACCTCCCTATTGTTTTCCATAGTATTTGGACCAATTTACCTTCCCACTAATAATGTAGAGAGGGTCACTTTTCTCCACATCCTCACCAGCACCTGTTGGTTCCTCTTCCTTTTTTTTTTTTTTAAAGATTTTATTTATTTATTTGACAGAGATAGAGACAGCCAGCGAGAGAGGGAACACAAGCAGGGGGAGTGGGAGAGGAAGAAGCAGGCTCATAGCAGAAGAGCCTGATGTGGGGCTTGATCCCACAACGCCAGATCACGCCCTGAGCCGAAGGCAGATGCCTAACCGCTGTGCCACCCAGGCGCCCCTGCCAGTAGCCATTCTAGCAAGTATGATGCGTATCTCATCATGGTTGGATCTGCATGTCGCTGGCGAATAGTCATATTGAGCATCTTTTCATGGGCTTGTTGACCACTTGCATGTGCTCTTCAGAAAAATGTCCCTTTAGTTCTGTCCATTTTTAATCAGATTATTTTTTGTTAGAGTTTAATGAGTTAATATACTTTAGATATGAACCCCTTATCTGATACAGGGTTTGAAAAAACTGTCTCCCATTTTGTAGGTTGCCTTTTCATTCTGTTCATTTGTTTCTTTTGTGGTGCGGAAGCTTTTAAGTTTTGTGTGACCCCATTTGTTGAGTTTTGCTTTTGCCGTTTGTGCTCTTGGCATCATATCCAAAAAAATCATTACCAAAACCAACGTGGAGGAGCTTCTTCCCTGTGTTTTCTTCTAGGAGTTTTATGGTTTCAGGTCTTATGTTTAATTCTTTGACCCATTTTGAGTTAATTTCTGTGCCTTGTGAGATAGGGGTCCAGTTTCATTGTTCTGCATGTGTTTCTCCAGTTTTCCCAGCACTGTCTGTTGAAAAGACTCTCCTTTACCCAGTGGGTGTTCTCAGCTTCCTTGTCAATTATGCCATATATGCAGGAGTTTAATGTTGGTCTCTCTATTCTGTTCCATTGGTCTATGTGTCTATTTTTATGCCAGTATCATGATGTTTTTATTACCATGGCCTTGGAGTAAAGCTTCAAATCAGGAAGTATGATACCTCTGGCTTTGTTCTTTTTCCTCAGGATTGCTTTGGCTATTCAAGGTCTTTTGTAGTGCCATACAAAATTTAGGGCTGTTTGTTTCTTCTCTTTCTGTGAGGAATGTTTTTGGGATTTTGATGGGGATTGTGTTAAATCTATAGGTGGCTTTGGGTAGGATGGGCATTTTAACAATATTAATTCTTCTGATCTATGAACACAGGATATCTCAAGTTGTTCTCCATGGTTCCTTCCTCTACTCTTAGGAGTTTGCTGTTTTCCCGGGGCTTTCCTTGGTTGCATCTGAGGCGGGGCTCCTGGAGCATGCCCTTCTTGGGAGATAAGTAGACCTTGAAGACCTCCCTGCTTATGGAAGTTTGGGGTTGGGAGCAAGGGGGATTTAAAATTCAAACAGCCTGTATAATCCAGGCTTGTGGTATATTTGACAATTCAATGCACTTGAAAATTTAAAAAGCTCCTGATCTATTTGCTTCTGGTCAGTTTCATATGCCAGTAACACACCTGCCATTCTTTAGGGTATAGTTCTCAAATCTGTTGTGTCTTTGCTCTGTTAACTCCACGCTTCTCACCTGATTGAATGGCAGCCAGCCCAAGACCAAACAAAGCCAAGAGTGTCTCACTATATTCTGTTTTCTACTTTTTACAACACAAGTTGAATTGGTACCTATCCTACCTACCAAGTTCTAATGGAAAGATGTTTCGTCAATGTTTTGTCAATGTTTATAATGAATCTATACCTTTCCGGCCTTTCGTAATGGTTTCCCTAGTATGGTCTGCTAAATTCTCCATACGTTATTAGACCTTTTAAGTTAAGAAGAAAACAGACAGAATATTTCCCTAGAAAATGAAAGATATTAAGCTATAGCTATTAGGTAAACATCAAATACAAATTTTTTAAGATAGGAAAAAAGCCCAAATGCCAACACAGCTAAATTTGGCTATTTTGAAATCCTCCAACTCTAAACATCTCCTGACCATAAATAATTAAAATTATAATAATGTGAACTTAGATTGGTGAAGTATTTTCTAATTTATCGAGATCTTTTTGTACAAATTAAATACATACAACTCTTAAAAATTGATAACCTTTTTAAAGAAAAGTTTTAGGTTAACAGAAAAACTAAGCAGAGAGTAGAATTCTCAGATAGCCCTCCAGTCACCTCCAGGCTCCCCTATTATTAACATTTTGCATTAATGTGGCACAGTTATTGTAACAGATGAGTTAATATTGACAAATTATTATTAACTGCAGTCCATGATTTACATTAGAGCTCATTCTTTGTACATTTTTGTCATGGAGGGTAATATATTCCCCAGGTTCCAATGAATAAGATCTTTAAAGGGCCATTATTTTGTTCACCACAATAACCCACAAGTAAAACATGAAATCACAACGGGAATAAGAAAATGCTGTTCGTTGAATGAAAATGAAACAGAACGTATCAAAATACATAGGATTCAATGGAAGCTGTGGTTGAAGGGACATTTATAACCTTATCTGCTTTTTTAAAAAAAAGCAAGGATTCAAATCTATGATTTGTGTCTGCTTTAATACTCTAAAAAAAGAAAAGCAAATTAAAAACAAAGCAAGCAGTAAGAATATAACAATAAAAATAAGTGCAGACATAAGTGAAATTGAAAACACAATTCCAAAAAAAGAAAATTAACAAAAGTGAAAGCTTTTCTTTTAAGTATCAAGAAAATTGTTGAACTTGTAGCCAGACCTACCAAAAAAAAAAGAGAAGACACAAATAACTAATGTCAGAAATAATAGAGGGAGCATTACTACAGATATTGCAGTTGATGAATAGATATTAATGGAATATTTTCAACAGTATTTTGCCAATAAATATGACAAATTCCTTGAGAGACACAGCATACCAAAGGCTGCTCAGGAAGAAATAGATAATTGAATAATCTTATATTTAGAAATCAAATGTGTAGTTGAAAGTCTTCCTACTAGATAGATAGCTGGGTAGGTAGGTACATAGATAAATAAGTAGGTAGATAGATATGGAAAAATAAAAACCTCAGTCTAAGATAGCTACAATGGTGATTTTTACAAAACATTTACAGAAGAAATAGTATCAATCTATACAATTTTTCCCCAGATATTTGAAAAAGATGAAACTTCTTCCCAAGTTATTTTGTGAAGTCACATTATATTGGTAACAAAACTAGATAAAAATATCTCAAGAAAATAAAGCTACATACCAATATCTCTCATGAACATGATGCAAAAATTCTTAGCTAAATATAAGCAAATGAATTCAGCACTGTATAGAGAGTATAATGAAAGTGTAGAGGGGTGCCTGGCTGGCTCAGTCAGTTAAGCATCTGACTCTTGCCCAGCATCTGTCTCTGTGCCCTGTGGGGAGCCTGCTTAAGATTCTCTCTCTTTCTCCTGCCCCTCCCTACCCCTTCCTCTAAAAAACAAAAAAAAAAAAAAAAA
>NC_048218.1:119156745-119175215 GCF_002007445.2 Ailuropoda melanoleuca | reverse complement strand
AAAAAAAAAAAAAAAAAAAAAAATCCACCAAGTGGGGATTAGCCAAAAAATGTTAAGATTGGTTCAACATTCAGAAACATTCAAAAACAAATCATAGTAATTCACCACTATGAATTTTTTAATGTCCTATCTAGAAAACTTTGCCTAGACCCAAAGCTACAGAAAGTTTTGTCTTGTGTTTTGTTCTAGAAAGTGCTGTACTTTTAGGTTTTACAGATAGGTCTCTGATTAATTGAATTAATTTTTGAATGTTGCGAAGTATAGATTATCTTTTTGTATGTAAATATTCAATTGTCCCAGCACCATTTGTTGAAAAGAGTATCTTTAAACCATTGAATTATCTTAGCACTTTTGTCAAAGTGCTAAGATATCTATCTATCTATCTATCTATCTATCTATCTATCTATCTATCTAATCTATATATATATATATCATCTCTCTATCTATCTAATCTATCTATCTAATCTATATATATATATATATATATCATCTCCTGTGAATTTGTACAAAATCATTCAACATCCACTTCTAAAAGCTACAGATATAACTAGAAACAGAAAGAAATTTATTTATTCTGATAGTAGAACTTCTGTAAAATATTTCTTGCTTATTTTATATTTTATGGCAAAGGAATACATGCTGTCCTTTGACAGGCAACAAGACAAAGAACTCTGCTCTCATCATTCTCATCCAGTATTTTTCTTGAGGTTCTACCCAGTGCAAGAAGGAAAGTAAAAAAAAAAAAACAAAAAAGGCATATATATTTGAAAGGAAAAGGCAAATTATTCTTACTTGCATATGATATGATCATGTACATAGAAAAATCCTAAGAAGTCTACCAAAAAAAAAAAACCACTCACATTAATAATTATATTTAGCAAGGTTTGTGTACTAAAACTCTATTGTATCTCCCTGTAGCAGCAGCAAACATTTAAAAAATTAAATTTTAGAAGACAAGTCCATTTAAAATAGTGTCCAAAACATGAAATACTTAGGAATTAATTTAACAAAATATACACAACTTTTCTACACTTGAAACTACAAAAACATTGCTGAAGAGGCTTAAAGGAGATGTAAATAACTGGAGTAGTACAATATGTTATAATTTGAAAGGCTTACGACTTAGATGGCAATTCTCACTCCAAATAATTTATAGATTCCACATAATCCCGGTAAAATAATAGCAGGCTATTTTGTAAAAATTAGTAAGCAAGTTTTAAAATGTACATGGATAAACAAAATCTTGAAAAAGAAACATGCTACCCAATTTCAAGTCTTTCTGTAAACTATATATTAACATGTGGGTAGATATAAAGATCAATGGAATAAAATAAGAGACTCCAAAAATAGAAATACACATATACGATCAATTAATTTTTGACAAAAGTGCTAAGATAATTCAATGGTTTAAAGATACTCTTTTCAACAAATGGTGCTGGGACAATTGAATATTTACATACAAAAAGATAATCTATACTTCGCAACATTCAAAAATTAATTCAATTAATCAGAGACCTATCTGTAAAACCTAAAAGTACAGCACTTTCTAGAACAAAACACAAGACAAAACTTTCTGTAGCTTTGGGTCTAGGCAAAGTTTTCTAGATAGGACATTAAAAAAACATGAAGTATAAAAGAATTAATAGAAGAACTGATTTCATTAAAACTTGAAACATCTGGGAAACAAACTGAGGGCTTCAGAGGGGAGGTGAGTGGGGGACTGGGATAGACCGGTGATGGGTAGTAAGGAGGGCACATATTGCATGGTGCACTGGGTGTTATACGCAAGTAATGAATCATGGAACTTTACATCGAAAACTAGGGATGTACTGTATGGTGACTAACATAATATAATAAAAAAAACTTGAAACATCTGAAAAAAGAAAAGATAAGCCACAAACACATATTTATTTGTTAAAGGAGTTATATTAAAAATATATTTTAAAAAACCTTACAATGCAATAGGAAGACAAATGATTAGATTTTTTTTTACATGGGCGAAAGATAGAGATCGTCATTTAACCAAAATAGATAGGTGATGGCAAATAAGCACATGAGATGTTAATCAACTCTTAGTCATTAAAAAATGCAACATAAAGCTATAATGATATACCACTACATGCCTACTAGAACAGAAAAAAGTAATACCATTGATATTACTGAGTTTTACTAAGTTTATGGTACAACTGAAAATCTATACATTGCTAGTGGGAGTGCAAAATGCTGTAATAACTTTGCAAAAACAATTTGTTGTTTTCTTATAAAAATTAAATATTCACTTGCTACATAACAACCATTTTGTTCCTCAGTATTTATCCAAGAGAAATGAAAACATATGTCTACACAAAGACCTGTATGTGAATGTTTACAGCAGCTTTTTCATCATAAAAATCTAGAAAGAGCCCACTGTCCATTAAATGGTGAATTAAGCTGTGGTTCATCCATATAATGGAATACTAGTCAGTAAAATAGAAAAAAACTAGTGATACAAGTAAAAACAGAGATGAATCTCAAATATGCTAAGTGAAAGAATCCAGACACAAAGTCTTCAGACTGAGTCCGTTATTATGACAATTCTGCAAAATGTGAAACTATTGGGACAGAAAATTGATCAGGGTTTGTCAGGGGCAGGGAGTGGAGAAAAGGGAATGTCTACAAAGGGTGGTGACTCCATGAGGGACCTTTTATGAGGTGATGGAAATGTTCTTTATCTTGATTTTGGTGCTGGTTACATGACACTACACATTTGTCAAAATTTATCAAACTGTACACTTAAAATGAGCAAATTCTATTGGTTATACATTATACCTCAATATACTTGACTGTAGAAAAGCAAGGGAACAATAAACTCAAAATTCAGTATAGTTGTAAAACACATTTGACAATAAACAACATTCTATTCAGATAGGCTCTTTCCTCTGTCTTAAGCTTCAATGATACCAGTTAAGTGATTCTCACCTATGCCTCCCTCTTCTGAAGCACTCAAAGCCTAAACGAATAAAGGTATTGTTAGGACTATGACTGAGACTATATGTATCTGAGAACACGGGGAGAAATTCTAATTGAAAGAATTTAAAGTTAATCCTATTTTAATATAAACTACTAAATAAATGTGCAATCCTCTTAACTGCAAATGGACAGGAGAAGATAAAATAATTGAAAACTGAGAAATCTTCATGAAGAAAGGTGATTATTAGAAATTCTGATTGTTAGAAATTACTAGGATTTTTAGAATAGAGTGTGTGTATGTGAGGGTAGCTTTGGAAAGAAAGATCGGTCCACCTTTCCTTGTGGGCATCAAACGAACAAATCATTTCATGGGAGAGTGGGTCAAAGAGAACTTTGGAGAAAACCAAAAAAATGTGGGAAGTAAGGATATAGTCAGAGGCAAAAGGACAGCAAGGATAGAATGTTTTCAATAGAAGACAGGAATGAGCTGAGAAAATTTAAGAATTAGGAAAAATGCTATTGAAACAAAGACAGTTCTCTAAAGGAAAATAATTTATATTTTCAATATAATGATGATTATCTTGTGCAGAAAATTAGAGTAAATCTACTTAAAATTTTTTAAAGACACTTCAAATTTTATCTTAGTCTGAAGACTCATAAACTGATTTCCTGGTGTGGAAAGCATACATTAGCAAATCACCAGCCTTTTTAAGAGGATTTTGTGGTAACTCATCTTTCTTTTCTGAAGTACGAATTTATCCAAGGAAATGTCAATTAAAATGAAGACTGAGATGAGTACATCTACAATTTTAAGACACTTTTATGAGCACAAGTAGAATTAAGTTGCATGTGCGAAAAGTAACTCATATCTTAATTATTTCTGTTTTTTTGGTTTTGTTGGTTTGTTTTGTTTTGAAAGGAACATTCTCCTACATAACCACAGTATTATTCTCACACCTGGTAAAATTTATTTTATTGAGATATAATTGACACATAACATTGTGTAAGCTTTAACTATATAACATGTTGAGTTGATACATTTGTATATTGCATATTGCATATGATTACCACTGAATCATTAGCTAAAACCTCTATCACTAGCATGCTATCACATCACATTATTATTTTTTTGGAAACAATTAAGATCTAGTTTCTTAACTGCTTTGAAGTTTATAATGCAGTATTAAGGACTATAATCACTACACTGTACATTAGATTTCCAGAGCTTATTTCTCTACTGGTTGCTAATTTGTACCCTTAAGCAACACCTCCCAATTCCTTCCCCCTCCAGCCCTGGTAACCACCACTCTACTCTGGTTTTATGAGTTTGGCTTTTTTGGATTCCACATCCAAGTGATATCATACAGTATTTTTCTGTCTTTGTCTGATGTATTTCACTTAGCATATGCCCTAAATGTCCATCTATGTTGTTGCAATGGCAGGATATCCTTCTTTCTTGTGGCTGAATGATATTTTTTTTCTTTAAACAATATTGCTTCACACACACACACACACACACACCACCTCTTAGGCTATTTCCATCTATTGGCTATTGTGAATAAGCTTCAACAAACATGAAAATGCAGATTTCTCTTCAATATCTGGCTTTCACTTCCTTTGGATGTATACTCAGAAGTGGAATTGCTGGATCATATGGCAGTTTTATTTTTAGTCTTTTTTAGAAACATCCATACTGTTTTCCACAGTGGCTGAGCCAATTTACATTCCCGCCAACAGTACACAAGTGTTCCCTTTTTTCCGCATCCTTGCCAGTGTCTGTTATCCTTTGCCTTCTTGCTGATAGCTGTTCTTACAGGTGTCAGGCTGATCTCTCTCTCAGGTTTCAGTTTGACTTACCCTGATGATTAGTGATGTCGAGCATCTTTTATATGCCTGTTGGTCATTTGGATGTCTTCTTTGGAAAAGTGTCTTTTGAGGCCCTCTGCCCATTTCTTAATAGCATTGTTTTGTTGTTGTTGTTGTTGTGAGTTGTAGGAGTTCTTTATATATTTTGGATACTAACCCCTGATTTGATATATAGTTTAAAAATATTTTCTCCCATTTGGTAGGCTGCCTTTTCATTGTGTTCGCTGTTTCTTTTGCTGTGCAAAATCTTTTTATTTTGATGTAGTCCCACTTATTTATTTTTTTAATTTCCTAGCTTATGCTTTTGGTGTCACATACAAAAAATAAAAAATCATTGCCAAGACTAATGACAAGGAGCTTCTGTATGTTTTTTCAGGAGTTTGATAGTATCAGGCCTTACATTTCGTTTTTTTACTCTTTTGAGTCATGTTTTTATGTGGTATAAGATAGAAGTCCAGTTTATTTCTCTGCATTCAATTATCCAATATCCCAGCACCATTTGTTGAAGAGACTATCCTTTCTTCTTTCAGTGTTCTTGGCTTCCTTGTCAAATATTGATTGACCGTATTTGTGGGGGGTTATTTCTGGGCTTTCTATTCTGTTACATTGATCTATGTGTTCTATTTTTATGCCAGTACCATGTTGTAATTATTATAGCTTTGTAGTATTGTTTGACATCAGGAAGTGTGATGCCTCCAGCTTTGTTCTTTCTTAGGATTGTTCTGGCTATTCAGGGTCTTTGTGGTTCTATACAAATTTTAGAATAATTTTTTCTATTTCTATGAAAAATACTATTGGAATTTGGATAGGGACTGCATTAAATCTACAGGTGGCTTTAAGTAGTATGGGCATTTTAATAATATTAATTCTTCTGATCCATGAACATGGGATATATTTCCATTTGCTTGTATCATCAATTTCTTTCATGAAACTCTTGTAGTTTTCATTGTATAGATTGTTGACTTTGTTTAAATTTATTCCTAAGTATTTTATTGGTTTTGATGCTCTTGTAAATGGGATCATTTTCTTTATTTCTTTTTCAGATATTTCATTATTAGTGGATAGAGATGCAACTGATTTCTCTATGCTGATTTTATATCTTGCAACTTTAGTGAATTTGCTGGTTAGTTCCAATAATTTCTGGTTGAGTCTTTGGGATATTTTTATATACACAATCATATCACCTGCAAAGAATGACAGTTTTACTTCTTCCTTTCTAATTTGGATGCTTTTTATTTCTTTGTCTTTCCTACTTGCTCTAGCTAGGACTTCCAGTACTATGTTGAGTAGCAGTGAGGAGAGTAGGTATCCTGGTCATGTCCTGATCTTAAAGGAATAGGATTTCAATCTTTCACTGTTGAGTCTGTTGTTAGTTTTGGGTTTGTTGTATGTGGCCTTTATTATCTTCAAGTGTGTTCCTTCTATACCCAATTTCATTGAGGGTTTTTTTTTTATCATGGAGGAATGTTGTATTTTATCAAGTGTTTTTTCCACATCTATTGAAATGATCATATAATTTTTATTTTATTTTTTTTACTGTGGTGATCACATTTATTGCTTTGTGTAGAGTGAACTATTCTTGTATCCCAGAGATAAATTCACTTTGGTCACAGTGATGATCTTTTAATGTGTTGTTGAATTCAGTTTGCTAATATTTTGTTGAGAATTTTTGCATCTATGTTCATTAGGGATATTGGTCAACAGTTTTCTTGCAGTGTCCTTGTCTTTCTTTGGTCTCAGGACTTTGGTATGAGGCTTTGGCATCATACAGCGAGTTTGGAAGTATTTCCTCATTTTCAGTTTTTTGGAAGTGTATGAGAAGGATTGGCATTGATTCTTTAAATGTTTGGTAAAATTCACCCGTGAGCTTTCTGCTCCTGGGCTTTCCTGTGTTTGGAAGTTTTTGTGTTACTGATTCAATCTCATTACTCATTATTGGTCTGTTTGTATTTTTTTTCTATTTCAAGTTTTTATTTAAATTCCAACCAGTTAATATATAGTTTAATATTAGTTTCAGGAGTAGGAATTAATGATTCATCACTTACGTATAACACCCAGTACTCATCACAAGTGCCCTCCTTAAAAGCCATTACCCATTTAACTCATCCCCCTGCCTACCTCCCTTCATCAGCCCTCAGTTAGTTCTCTATTGTTAAGAGTCTGTTTTATGCTTTGCCTCTCTTTTTTTTTTCACCTATGTTCATCTGTTTTGTTTCTTAAATTACATATATGAGTGAAATCATATGATATTTGTCTTTTTCTGACTGACTTATTTTGCTTAGCATAATACACTCTAACTCCATCCATATCCTTGCAAGTGGCAAGATTTCATTTTTTTTTACAGCTGAGTAATATCCTATTGCATATATGTATATGTAATATGCACATCTTAATCCATTCTTCAGTCAACAGACTTTGGGCTCTTTCCATAATTTGCCTGTTGTTGATAATGCTATAAACATTGGGTTGCGTGTGTCACTTCAAATCAGTATTTTTATATCCTTTGGGTAAATACCTAGCAGGGCAACTGCAGGATTGCAGGGTAGCTCTATTTTTAACCTTTTTGAGGAACCTCCATACTGTTCTCCAGAATGGCTGCACCAGTTTGCATTCCCACCAACAGTGGAAGAGGGTTCCCTTTCTCCACATCCTTGCCAACATCTGTTGTTTCCTGTGTTATTGATTTTAGCCATTCTGACAGGTGTGAGGTGGTATCTCATCGTGGTTTTGATTCATATTTCCTTGATGATGAATGATGTTGAGCATTTTTTCATCTGTCTGTTAGCCATCTGGATGTCTTCTTTAGAAAAATGTCTATGTCTTCTGTCCATTTCTTAACTGGATTATTTGTTTTTGAGTATTGAGTTTGGTAAGTTCTTTATAGATTTTGGATCCTAACCCTTTATCAGATATGTCATTATGTCATTTGCAAGTATCTTCTCCTATTTCAAAGGTTGCCTTTTAGTTTTGTTGATTGTTTTCTTCACTGCGCCAAAGATTTTTATCTTGATGAAGTCCCAATAGTTCATTTTTGCTTTTGTTTCCCTTGCCTCTGGACATGTATCTAGTAAGAATTTGCTAAAGCCAATGTCAAAGAGGTTGCTGCCTTTTTTCTCCTCTAGGATTTTGATGGTTTTGTCTCTCACATTTAGATCTTTCATCCATTTTGAGTTTATTTTTGTGTATGGTATGATAAAGTGGTCCAGTTTCTTCTTTTGCATGTAGCTGTCCAGTTTTCCCAACCCATTTGTGGAAGAGACTGCCTTTTTTTCCATTGGATAGTCTTCCTGCTTTGTCAAAGTTTAGTTGACCATATAATTATGGGTCCATTTCTGGGTTTTCTGTTCTGGTCCATTAATCTATGTGTCTGTTTTTGTGCCAGTACCATACTGTTTTGATCACTACAAATTTGTAATATAACTTGAAGTCTGGAGTTGTGATGCCTCCTGAATTGCTTTTCTTTTTCAAGACTGCTTTGGCTATTTTGTGGTTCTATACAAATTTATCTGTATTAGGATTGTTTGGTCTAGCTCTGTGGAAAATGCTTTGGGTATTTGGATAGGGATTGCATTAAATGTGTAGATTGCTCTGGGTAGTATAGACATTTTTAACAATATTTAGTCTTCCAATCCATGAATATGGAATGTTTTTCCATTTCTTTGTGTCATCCTCAATTTCTTACTTAAGCGTTCTATAGTTTTCAGAGTACAGATCTTTTACCTCTTTGATTAGGTTTATTCCTAGGTATCTTAAGTTTTTTGGTGCAATTATAAATGGGATAGATTCCTTGATTGCTCTTTCTGCTGCTTCTCTATTGGTATAGAGAAATGCAACAGATTTCTCTATGTTAATTTTGTATTCTGTGACTTCACTGAATTCATGTATCAGTTCTAGCAATTTTTTGGTGGAGTCTTTTGGGTTTGAAACATCATGTCACCTATAAATAGTGAAAGTTTGACTTCTTTCTTGCCGGTTTGGATGCCTTTTATTTATTTTTTTGTTGTTGTCTGATTGCTGAAGATAGCAGTTCCAGTACTGTGTTAAGTAACAATGGTGAGAGTGGTTTCCTGTCTTGCTCTTGACGCTTAGTTTTTCCTCATTGAGGATGATATTGGCTGTGAGTCTTTTGTATATGGCTTTTATGGTAATGAGGTATGTTCCCCCCATCCCTACTTTGTTGAGGGCTTTTATCAAGAATGGATGCTGTAGTTTGTCATATGTTTTTTCTGCATCTATTGAGAGGATCCTATGGTTCATATCCTTTCTTTTATTAATGTGGTGTATCACATTGATTGATTTGCAAATATTGAACCACACCTGTAGTCCAGGAATAAATCCCATTTGATCATGGTGAATGATTCTTTTAATGTAGTACCGTGAGATTTGATATGCTAATATTTTGTTGGGAATTTTTGCATCCACGTTCAGAGATATTGACCTGTAATTCTCTTTTTTAGTAGGGTCTTTGTCTGGTTTTGGAATCAAGGTAAAGCTGGTCTCGTAGAATAAGTTTGGAAGTTTTTCTTCCATTTCTATTTTTTGGAACAATTTGAGAATAGGTATGAATTCTTCTTTAAATGCTTGGTAGAATCCTCCTGGGAAAACATCTGACCCTGGACTTCTGTCCGTTAGGAGATTTTTGATTACTGATTCAATTTCTTTGCTGGTTTTCAGTTTGCTCAAATTTTCTATTTCTTCCTGTTTCAGTTTCGGTAGTTTACGTGTTTCTAGGAATTTGTCCATTTCTTCCAGATTGCCCAATTTGTTGGCATATAATTTTTCATAATATTCTTTTATAATTATTTGTATTTGTGTGCTGTTGGTTGTGATCTCTCCTCTCTCATTCATGATTTTATTTATTTGGGTCCTTTGTCTTTTCTTTTTGATAAATCTGACTTGGGTTTTATCATTTTTTTCCCATTTATTTATTTAATTTTTACTTTTTAAATTTTTTTAGAGAGAGAGAGAACATGAGTGGGGGGAGAGGGGCAGGGAGAGGGGAAGAGAATCCCAAGCAGGCTCCATGCTTGGTGCAGAGCCGATGCAGGTCTCAGTTTCATGACCCTGAGATCATAACCTGAGCCGAAATCAAGAGTCAGATGCTTAACTGACTGAGCCCCCCAGGCCCCCCAGAGGTCTATCAGTTTTATTAATTCTTTCAAAGAACCAGATCCTGGTTTCATTTATCTGTTCTACTGCTTTTTGTTGTTGTTGTTTCTATATCATTTATTTCTGCTCTAATCTTTATTATTTCCCTTCTTCTGCTGGCTTTAGGCTTCATTTGTTGTTCTTTTCCCAGCTCCTTTAGGTGTAAGGTTAGGTCGTATATTTGAGATTTTTCATGCTTCTTGAGCAAGGCCTGTATTGCTATAAACTTCCCTCTTGTCACTGCTTTGGCTGCATTCTAAAGGTTTTGGACCACAGTATTTTCATTATTATTTGTTTCCATGTATTTTTTATCTCTTTTTAAATTTCCTGGTTGAGTCATTCATTCCATGGTAGGATGTTCTTTAACCTCCATGTATTTGAGGTCTTTCCAATTTTTTTCTTGTGGTTCACTTCAAGTTTTGTTGTGTTATGGTCAGAAAATCTGCATGGCATGTTCTCAATCTTTTTGTACCTGTTGAGGCCTGATTTGTATGTGATCTATTCTGGAGAATGTCCCGTGTGCACTTAAAAAGAATGTGTATGTTGCTGCTTTAGGATGAATGTTCTGAATATATCTGTTAAGTCCATCTGGTCCAGTGTGTCATTCAAAGCCATTGTTTCCTTGCTGATTTTCCGTTTAGATAATCCATCCATTGGTATGAGTGGGGTGTTAAAGTCCCCTACTAGTATTGTATCAGTATCAATGAGTTCCTTTATGTTTGTTATTAATTGTTTTATCCATTTGGGTGCTCCCAAGTTGGGGGCATAAACATTTATAATTGTTAGATCTTCTTGTTGGATACACCCTTTTATTATGATATAGTGTCCTTCCTCACCTCTTGTGACAGTCTTTCGTCAATCTAGTTTGTCTGATATGAGTATGACTACTCTGGCTTTCTTCTGATGTCCATCATCATAATAAGTAGTTCTTCATCCCCTCACTTTCAGTCTGTAGGTGTCTTTAGATCTAAAATGAGTCTCTTGTAGGCAGCATATAGATGGGTCTTGTTTTTTTGGTTTTTGTTTTTTGGGTTTTGTTTGTTTGCTTTTGTTTTTGTTTTTTTTTTAGTCCATTCTGACACCCTATGTCTTTTGATTGGAGCATATAGTCCATTACATTCAGAGTAATTATTGATAGATATTAATTTAGTGTCATTTTATTATTTGTTTTGTTGTTTCTGGAGATTTTCTGTTTTCCTTTCTAGTTTTTGTTGCTTTCGGTCTTTCTTTCAAAGAGTCCCCTTTAGTATTTCTTGTGGCACTGGTTTGGTGGTCACAAACTCCTTTAGTTTTCATTTATCAAGGAAACTCTTTATCTCTTCTTTTTATTCAGAATGACAGCCTTGATGGTTAAAGTATTCTTGGCTGCCTGTTTTTCCCATTCATCATGTTAAATATATCATGCCCCTTTCTTCTGGCCTGCCAAGTTTCTGTGGTGAGATATGCTGCTCACCTTCTTTGTCTTCTCTTGTAAGTTAGGAATTTCTTATGTCTTTCTGCTTTTAGGATTTTTCTTTATTTCTATATATTGCAAATTTAACTATGATATGTCTTGGTATTGGCCTGCTTTTGTTGATTTTGATGGGAGTTCTCTGCGCCTCCTGGATTTGGATGTCTGTGTCCTTCCCCTTATTAGGGAAGTTTTCAGCTATGATTTCCTCAAATAAACCTTCTGCTCCTCTTCCCTTCTCTTCTTCTTCTGGGACTCCTATGATATGAATGTTATTATGCTTTACCGAGTCACTGAGTTCCCTAAGTCTACATTTACGATCTAATATTTTTCTTTCCCTCTTTTGTGCAGCTTCATTATTTTCCATAATTCTGTCTTCCGTATCACCTATTCATTCCTCTGCTTCTTCCATCCTTGTGCAGCTTAGAATCTGGGTTATTGCATTTTTCGTTTCAGCCTGATTGGCTTTAAGCTCTTTTATCTCTGCCATACGGGTATCCCTCATGTCTTCCGTGCTTTTCTCAAGCCCAGCTGGTATCCTTAGGACTGTTGCTTTAAATTCTAGGTCAGGCATATTACTTATTTCCATTTTGATTAGATCCCTGGCCATGACCTTTTCTAGTTCTTTCTTTTGGGATGAATTCCTCCATCTTGGCATTTTGTCTAGGTCTCTGTTTTCTTCCTTGTGTTAGGAAAGCCTCTGATGTTTCTTTCTCCTTGGAATATGGCTTTATAATGAAGAGGTCATATACTGTCCAGGGCCTGGCACTTCAGGAAGCATCTCTGATGTATCCTGTATGCACTTTGCTGCTGTGCTTTGGCTTCTCTTTTCCTTAGGTCAGTCCTCTGCAGAGTTTCTCCCTGCCTGGGTGGGAATTGTTTGGATCGTGGCCAGAGTGTGGTGAGCTTTTATTTTATTTTTTTGAAGGTTTGTTTATTTGCTAAAGAGAGTGAAAGCGTGCACGCTCTCAAGAGCCCATGCCTGTGTGTGAGTGGGGGGAAAGGGCAGAAGGAGAGGATTTTCAAGCAGACTCCCCACTGAGCACAGAGCCAACATGGGGCTTGATCCCATGACCCATGAGATCATGACCTGAGCTGAGACCAAGAGTCAGACACTCAACCAACTGAGCCACACAGGCACCTTGAGTGTGGCAAGTTTTAACAAGGTCTGCTCTGGTCTGCTGTTAAAAGTGATCTGATGCTATTTCCACTAGAGCTGAAGCTTTGCAGAACTCTGTGGTCAGTGGACCTGATCCGTTCAAGGGGTTTGTGCTGGTCTTCTGGGGGAGGGTCCCACTGCTCTGGTTCTCAGGCACACTTGCCAGAGAAAAGCAGCACCTGCAGAGTGCAGGGGGTGGGCCTTGGTGGAAGTAGTTTAGGCCACCAATGTTGGTGCTCTGATGCTTACTGAAATTTGTTTATGGTGAGTGGTGGGAAAAGGAATTGTACCAGCCCCTTCCCTTGTCCTCGGAGAGGGGAGTTCACCCCTGCTTCCAGGAAGCCCTCCCAGAAGGACAATCCCCCCCCTTGGGTGTTCCAGGTGTCCCTTGGATCCCTCCCTGCCTTCACCCTGTCTGTGTCTTGGCCATCTGCCCACCAGCAATGTAGTGCACCTGTGTTCTATCCCAGGCAGGTCAGCTGAATCTTAAAAGTCCAAACTAGGTATCTGGCATGGTAGGTACCCATGCTGGTCCTTGGGGAGGGTCTTGATACACTGGGATTAATGCAGGTTTGTTCCAGAAGGGCAGTCACACCACGGTGCAGGGGCATGGAGTTTGGAGTAAAGTGCAGCAAAGAGCTGGTATCCAGGTTAGCCGCCCTCAGCAGGTGTCTCTGTGCCTCTGCTCACAGCGGGTGCAGGGGGTAATGGCACCCACTGGCAATGCCACCTTTCTCAGATGTGCTCTAAGCGGGGGAACTGTCTCTCCCAGTGTGTCCCAGGGGATACACAGATCGCACTGTCTGCCCTGGGACTATCTGTACTCCTTCGCCACAGGAGCACTACAGTGCCTGTAGGGCTCCATGCCAGCTATGCCTCTAAAACTCCAGGCTATGAGCCTTGCTTGTAAAAACTCATGAATATCAGCCCCTCTCGTTTTCTTGGTCAGTGGCTTTGGGGAAGTGTTTTCCTTGTGCAATCCCCTGTGTGCTGCTCTCTCTCACTTCTCTGCATGACCAGGGCAACCCCCCTGTACAGCACCTGTGATCTCTTTCTTCCTCAAACCACGTCTCTATACCTCCTATCTTCCATGATGTGGCCTCTTCTCTGTCTCTAGTTGTGAAGTTTGTTCTGTCGTCTTCAGATCAATTTCTTGGGTATTCAGAATGATTTTACATTTATCTAGCTATGTTCAAGGGAGGAGACAAGCCTAGGGCCCTCCTACTCCTCCATCATCTTAGCTTCTCCGGTCTGTTCATATTTTCGATTTCTTCATGATTCAGTCTTGCTAGGTTGTATGTTTCTAGAAATTTGTCCATTTCCCCTAGGTCGCCCATTTTGTTTGTGTGTAGTCTCATATGATGCTATGTAGTATCCAGTTTCTGTAGTATCAGTTGCAATGTTTCCCCTTTGATTTCTGATTTTATTTATTTGAGTCTTTCTTTTTTTCTTCATCTAGCTAAATGTTCACACCCAGTAAATTTAACTTTAATTTAACTTTAACTTTTATATTATTTAACAGAGTCCATATTCAAATTCCCTAATTGTTTCCAAAATATATCTTTATAGCCTTTCTTTCTTTCTTTCTTTCTTTCTTTCTTTCTTTCTTTCTTTCTTTTTCTTTCTCACAACAACAACAAACCTACAAGCAAACTTCTAGATTTCTCTTTTGTAACCTAAAATATATCCAACTAAAGGTATAGGATGAGACCACCCTGTATGTAGAAATTATATGAATTAATTCTTTATTCTATGGGGTATGGTTTTCCATTTTTTAAAAGATTTTATTTATTTTTTTGAGAGAGAGAGAGCACAAGCAGGGGGAGCAGCAGACAGAGGGAGAGGGAGAAGCAGACTCCCTGTGGAGCAGGAATCCTGACATGGGGCTCGATCCCAGGACTCCAGGATCATGACCTGAGCCAAAGACAGATGCTTAACTGACTGAGCCACCCAGGTGCCCTTGGTTTTCCATTTGATACTGAGTTGAATCGATTTTATTTCTGTAGCATTTACTATTTTAGTAATTTAATTATAATTTTGAACATGTAAAATTTTAAGTTGTTCAAATTCAAAATTATATAAAAAAGTATACTAGAAAAGTCTCATACTCATTCCTTCTCTTTTACCTGATATCCACCCACCTCCTATTGGTAAACATTTACATTAGTTTCTGCTTTATCCTTTGCATGTTTCTTTGGCAAAAACATGTGTTCATAGGTCTGAAATTTATATTTACACATTTGTATTTATGCAAAATGTGTTAAAATACCTAATGCATATACCTTTAATCTTCTCTCTTTCATAAAAGACAGGATACTGTATATAACCTTTTATGTGTTGTTTTTTTCTTTATTCTTCCTGTCTTCTTTTTAATTGTAGCTATATGAGAAGATGGATATTAGCTGAACCTATTGTAGTAATTTCACAATATCCGTAAATCAAACCATCATGCTGTAAGTCTTAACTTATACAGTGGCATATGTTAGTTATTTGTTTAAAGAAACTGAAAAAAATCATACACTTAATAAAATTGCATGACAGGACAAGTTCCAGAGTATTTTATCCAGTTGATCCAGAATTTGATTACAGTGTTTTTATAGATCATCATTAAAATGGAAGAAACACAAAATAAAAAAAATTGTTTATAGAAAACTTGCAGACCCACAAGAATATATCTCTGGACTGCCAAGAGGTCCCAGACTATCTATGGAAATACTATGACTTATATGTAATGGTCTAATTGTGTCAACTTAAGAAATACACATTACATTTTCAGAAGCTGCTTCTAAACATTTAAGTGTTAGATTTCTATGGTTTCATAATTAAGAAAAAAAAATTTTTAAATAATGTACATGCCTTTATTCTTCTTTCATAAAGGATAGCATATTGTACACATTCTCTTACATATTGAGTTTTTTTCCCCTTGACAATAATCTTTCTCATTATTTCAAAACAGTGCATAGAGATTTTCCTCACTTTTCCTTATGGATATATAGTACTCCTTTGTTTAGATACAACATCGATTGAGCCAGTTTCGTAAGGATAAACATTTAGGATGTTTCCAATATTTTGTGATTACAAATAACACCACAATAAATAATATTGTCTGATGTGTAGACAGTTTTTTAATAATGTCTAAAAATCCATTAACAGTAAATGAAAGATGCATTCACCTATGTAGAAATAAAATTAAAAACTTTAGCATGCCAAAAATAAATGAACAAAGACCAATGAGAGAAGATAAATTTGAAGAAAGATATGTACAATCTATATCACACATATGAAGCTAATTTCTCTGATATATAACTAATTTTTATCATTTAAGGGAGAAAGGGCTAACATCAAATAGAAAAATGGTCAAAAGACATAAAAAGACAGCTAATAGAAAACGATGTACAAATGGCCATTAAACATAGGAAGAGATGTTTTCAGCTTAACTACATTGAGAGAAATGTAAATTGAAACTGTACTGAGAAACCATTTATCACACATAAGCCAGGCAAAACTTCAGTAGCTTTACAATACATTCTGATGAGAGGGTGACAGGGAGACTGATGCATTGTTCATGGGAGAGCAGAATGGCATACGCTTTATTGACGGAATATAGCAACCATTAACAATATTACGTATGCATTTACCCTTTGGCTTAACGATCCCACATCAAACAATCTATCCTGAAATTTCACCTCCACAAACATGATTTTAGGTTTAAACTATACTATTTATTTATTTATTTACTTATTTTTATTTCTTATTTCAGTGTAGTTGACATACAATATCACATTAGTTTTGGGAATACAACATAGTGATTTGCCAAGTTTATATGTTATGTTATGCCCACCACAAGGGGAGCTACCATCTGTCACCATACAATGCTGTTATAATATTATCCACTGTACTCCTTACGCTGTGTTTTTATTCCTGTGACTTACTCATTCCCTAACCGGAAACCTGTATCTCCCACTTCTCTTCCAAAAATTGTTACCAATATTATTATATTTAAGCTATGTGGGATGAATACCACGATTTGTTTGAATGAGTGTTGGGTTTTATTGCCTTTCAGTTAAAACACTGGGAGAAAATGTTTGTTTGTGAAGGTACAAAAAGTAATGGGGATCACAAATGTTTTTAACTTCTTTTGGATATATACTTGAATTTAGTATGACTTCAGCTTTCATCAGCTGATGAGGAAAATGTGTTTAAAATATTAGATTGACATTGTACCTCTTTGAGACATTTTGTCGAACCGTCTCTGGGGCATGCTGCGTCCTTCAAGGACTGGGGCTCACTTGGATGGAAAGCCTTTCAATGATTGTAATCCGTTGTGATCTTTCTTCAGAAACTGCTTTTGAAATTGTGACCCCATTTTAAAAATTATTGTACTCACAGATCTTTAATGAGAATGAGGGCCCAAATTAATCTTTTCCAAATTTGTTGTAATGCATAAGCTACGACTGCTTCAGTTATCTGCTACATGGGTTTAACAAGCCATTTTAAAACATAGGGGCTTAAAAGAACAGTACCGTATTCATTTGCTCAAGAACCAGCCACGTCCACTGGACAGAGAATGTTCCCTGAGGAGGCCTCTTCTGCTCTTTCATCCAATGCTCTCTGCGCATCTTGATTTTGCCTTCTACTCTTTTGGTTATATCCTCTGAGAAGTCCTTCACTTCCTGTAACAAATGGTTTTACTTGCAGCTAAAAATAGCTCACCCAACCTGCTTCTTGTACATAGAAAATTGAGACCCCACAGACCTCTTTTTATTTTGAACTGTTCTTGTCCATTTTGGTCCAAGCTGGTGATGCTTTGTCAAAAGTCATTCTCTTAAAAACTTTTTGGGTTTTCCATAAATATTTTTGAGGTTTACTCTAGGCACGAAAGGCCTCATTTGTAAGGCCTCATTCCTGCCAAACAAACCTTTGCCTACTTTGGGTGTGTCAAACTAATATATGGCAATGTCCTTAAGAATTTAGAAGTCATTCGGTCTTGCTGAGAGGGGATAGGAGACTGTTGTAAATCTTTCAGAAATCTTAACAAGCATCTTACAGCCACATCCTTTGTTTGCTTTTTTACCTTGAGATCATATTTTATTCAATGTAACCTGGATTTGATCTTTGCCATGAGGCATTTTCTCGTTTTGAAAATCCTCTGCTGTCTGGAAAGCTATCCAGGGCCTTTGGTACTTCCTCTGCATTTTGCTTGCATAGCTAATACTTCTTTCTTTAGCTCATCTCCATCACAATACCTTCCGAGCTACTGTTGAATGAAGTCAGAGTACTTTAAAACATTCTGCCTAGTAATCTGATGCAAATCTACAAATTCATTAGGTCCATTTTCTATATTTCTCATTACCCCAGGCAGTTGTATTGCCAAAATTTTACCTCTACGTAACAGGTATTGTCCTGTATCCAGCTTCCATTAGGAATTTCCTCATTGCTTTCCAGCCTCCACCAACAGTTTCCTTGTCACCCCACCACCAGCTCATTCCCAACCCTGATCTTACAGTCTTAGGGCATCTATTTATTTATTTTTTAATTACTTAATAGCAGTACATTCATTCCAGGTACCAATTACTGCTTTTTTTTTCTTTTTTATCTATCTCTGTGTAAGAAACTACCCAAAACCTAGTGACTTAGAGCAACAACCATTTATTTGTTCCTGATTTGCTGTCAGTATGAGCTTTGGCAGGGTTGGATTTTCTCTGCTCCCTGTAGTACTGGCCGGGGTGACTCATGATTGTGGAAGATCCAAGATGGCTTCCCTTTCATGTTTGATGCCTCAGCTGACTGTGTAGGAGAGCTGTGTCTCATTGGTCTTCTCTTCTTTTGTAATCTCTCATTCTCCAGAGACTTTCTGCACATGGTTATTCTCTCCAGGAGGGTAATTCTACTTTTTTT
>NC_048218.1:119144274-119156645 GCF_002007445.2 Ailuropoda melanoleuca | reverse complement strand
TTTTTTTTTTTCTGTATAGGTGATGTTATTTCATGGTTAAATTCAAGAATTAGTACATTCAGCACATATTCACCTATGAATTACTGTATAGTAGGTTGTGGGGATTCAGCAGTGAATAAAGTAGACAAAATTCTTGCCTTCCACTGACATGCATGTGGAACCTGAGAGAGAGAAGAGTCAATAAACAAGCAAACACATACTATAACAGGTGGCGGTGCATGTTAAGAGAGAAAAAATAATGGGCAAGAAGGAGCAGGAAGTGCTAGTATAAAGTGGGTGAGGGGTCAGAGTATACCCCCCTGATAATATAATCTTTGAGAAGAGACCTGAAGAAAGTGAGCGAGGAAGTCATGTGAATACCTAGGGAAGGAGCATTCTAAGAAGAAGAAACAGTAAATGCTAGGGTCCTTGTGGATATAATGGTTAATTTTATGGTGTCAACCTTACTGGGCCAAGGAGTACCCACATATTTGGCCACACTTTATTCTGGGTATTTCTGTGAGAGTGTTTTGGACTGAGATTAACCTTTGATTTGGTAGAAAAAGTAAAGCAGATTGCTCTTCCTAACACTAGTGGGCCTTATCCAATCCACTGAAGACCTGAATAGAACAAAGTCTGACCATCTCAAGAGTAGGAGAGAATTCTCTAGACAGGTTATGAATGGAAGCATTAACTCTTCCTGTCTGAAGGCCTTTGAACTGGAACACCAACTCTTCCTAGTTCTACAGTAAGTAGTGTGCTGGGCTTTGGACTCAAATAGGGACAAAGGATCTGCAGATTTTGACCTTACCAGCCTCCATAATAACTTAAGTCTTCCCTTCTAATAAAATACACACATACATAAAATTGGAGATTTTGGAGAAGTCTAACTAATACAATGGGGAAGTGAGGGATTGCGTGTTTGGCTATTTTTGAGAGAAGGTGGAAGAAAGGAAGTCAAAGAAGGAAGGGAAGGGCCTCTTAAGCCATTGTAAGGACTTAGCATTTATTCCAAACAGGTAGTTTCGGGAAGATTCTGAACTGAAGACAACTTACATTTTAAGATCATTCTAACTGCTATGTGATGTATCGTCTGCAGGAGACTGAGAATAGAATGGGAACGACCAGTTCAGACGCTGTTTCAAGAGTCTAGGTGACTAGAATCGCAGTGCTGGTTGGGGAGCTGGTGAAATTTGCAGACATTGCATATTATAGAATGATGGATCTGACAGGAGTTTCTCAGAAGTATGGAGTTCTGAGGTGTAGAGGAAAAATTAAGGTGGATTCCAAATTTGTTGTCCTAGCAGTGGGAAGAATACTATGTTAATTTGTTGAAATGGACAAGAATGTAGGAGAATCAGGTTTGGTGACACAGTGAGTATTAACAATTTGGGGTTAATTCGAGAATCCAAGTAGTCATCCAAATGAAACAGATTTATAGTTATACAGTTAGATATACAAATATGAAATTCTGAGAAGACATAAATTTGGAGGGACCAAGGTACAGGTGGTATTTATTGCTATGAAACTGGATGAGGTCACCAAGTAAGTGACTGAATCCTGGGAAGGCCAGTATTGAAAAGGTCAGAGGGATGAGGATCCAGTAAAGAAGATGGAGAGTGTGCCATCAGTCAAGTGTGAGAAGACTTTTTCAAGTCCCCTTGAATGTAGCCCCCAAGCTATGGATTAGAAAGCTATTTCAAGAAAGAAAGAGTGTTCCAAGCTGTCAAATGCCACTCCTAGGTCAAGTAGGATTAAGAATTGGGCTGATATCTAACCACTGTATCTGACAATGTGGGGGTCAAGGAGGATCTTGGAAAGAACTGTCTTGGGGAAGTAATGTGTGGGAAAGCTTGCCTGGGATCAGTTCAAGAGCAACAGAACAAGAAGAAGTAGAGGCAAAAAGGAAAGACAGTTTTTAAGAGATTTGCTGCAAAGGGGAGCAGGCAAATGGAATGTTAGTAGAAGAGGAAATATTTATCTGTATGCTGATGGGATTGATCTAACAGAGATGGAAATTTGATGATACGGGGGAGTCAGTGCCCAATGGTAAGGATTGGCTTCCAAAAGGAGCTTGGACGATTTATTTGCAGTAACAGGAAATAAAGCAGAGAATATGAATGTTAATATGGGTGAGTTGAGAGGAATTAGAATTTTGAGAAGGAAGTTGTGATATCTAGAGAAAAAAAAAAAGGTGGAAAAGTGACCAGATGAGAGAGTTGTGAAATTCTAATATCACCAACAACTCTAATGTCTGCCTTGAGGTTGTTAACAGTGAATTTACAATGAGGCCAGTAAGTATTGCCATGCCTGTTTCTCTAACTGTGCCCACTTCCTGACGCATGTGTGCACTAGGCAGAGATGAATTAACAAGGCAGGTGAGCACCAGTGAGAACAATGGAGAGGAAGTGAAACAAGGGCGATGAGTATATGCAAAGGAGAGTTTGTCATGATGGGAATGGAGTGTGTGTCATGTGAGAAGGAAAATGGTTTAAGGGAGGTGAGAGTTTTAAAAGGTGGTGGGATCATTGTATCGTTGAACTTGGCAGAGCTGCTGAATTGAGATAGTGAGCTTTCCTTTTACTTCCCTCTCTCTAATTCTCCATCCACTCCACCAGCAAGTGCTATTCATTTGACCTTCCCAATATACGCAGCATCTGAGCACTTCTCGGCATTTTCAAGATGATCGTCTGGGCCCATGCCGTGACCATGTGCAACCTGGACTGTTGTGGTAGCCTCATTACTGAGCTTCCTGCATCCACTCTTGACCCCGCTCTCCCCTGCCCATACTCCATATCAAGGTTAGTTTCCACACAACATCTAGAACAACCTCTTTAAAAAATAAAGGAGATAATTTCTTTTGCCCAAAACCTTCCAGTAACTATCTCGCTCAGAGTAAAGACCAAAGTCCATATGATAATCTGCGAGGCCCCACATGAACTGTAAACTCCCTGGCCTCCACGACCTCATCTCCTACCCCTCTCCCTCCTCTGTCTCTCTCTCTCTTTTTTTTTTAATGTTTTTTTATTATATTATGTTAGTCACCATACAGTACATCCCTGGTTTCTGGTGTAAAGTTCGATGATTGATTAGTTGCGTATAACACCCAGGGCACCATGCAATACGTGCCCTCCTTACTACCCATCACCAGTCTATCCCAGTTCCCCACACCCCTCCCCCCTCTGTCTCTTTGCTGCCCTCACACCCACCTGCCTTAGGGCATTCGCACTTGACCTTTCTTCTGCTTGGATCAGTTTCACCAGCCATCTGCAAGTCTCGCTCCCTCATTTCAAGTCTTTGCTTAAATTTCCCCTTATAAATGAAGCTTTTCTTGACCACCCTGTTTGAAACAGTACTTTTGGAAAACTCAATAGAGACATGCAGTCACTATGCTTTCACATCATTTGGGGCATTGAAGGGCAAGATTCCCTTTATTCTCTAAAATGAAGCGGGCCAGCAAATTGAAAAACAAAGGTGAGTTCTTAACAGGAAATTTGCAAGCATATGTTTGTCCTTCATTTTTTCTCCACTTTGCAGCAACCTGTAGCTAATATTCTGGAGAAAAAGCACACAGATATTGGTGTGATTGGTTTAAAACAATAGTCACATCTATAAATTCCATCTGTTTCTCATAAGAAAGAAAAATGTCTTTCATGGTCATATTTGTGGGTTTAGTATTTTTCTTCAAGAGCCAATTACAAAAACTGTGTTTAAATTCTCAGGCTAGTTTCCCTTTTCCTCAAAAACTTTATAGAATTATTCCATTGTCTTCTGATTTTTTGTAAAAGGAAATATGAGGTCTGTTTTTTTTTTCTTTTTTAGGTTTTACTTGTGCTAGATTTTCTCTTTATCTTTGTAACAAAAAAATGATTCTAGGATTTACCTAGCTGTGATGAATATTTGCATTTATCATACCTATGTTGATGTTTTAAAAATGGTATCCATGGTTTTTTCCCCCTGCCAGCTCATGAAAGTTTTACTCAACTGTACTGTCTTCAACTATTTCTGTTGCAATTGCTCTGGAACCTTCCTTGGAAATATCTATAATTCTTAGATCGTGTCTCTGATACTTATTCTCTGCCTCTATTGTATTCATTTTCTTTTCTTTCATCCCTTTCCTCCAAATCCTGGGAGATCTTTGTCCTCAGCATTGACATCACTCCTTGCGGACTCCAATAAAAATGATATTTCTGTAATTTCACTCTTAGTTGCTCAATATTCTTATCTTCTATATTTTCCTTTTTTTGCTTTGCATTTCAGCAATATCTTTATTCTTTAGGCTCCTCCTGTGTCGTGGAGGCAATGCCAAATAGTTTTCTAAAATTTTCCCCTGGTTTCAGTAATAAATGAGTTTTAGAAGTCTGTGCTTCTGAGTTCCCAGAATAACATTTCTTTTCTGTGGTTCGACAGAATTAGTTCAAGGGTCCTATCACTGCACGTTCTGATGCTTGCACTTAAACAGACCAGACGAGACCAGTCACCCAAAAATAGACAGAGCTGGTGGGTTGTCCTCTGGCTTTGTTTTTGCTCACCTTGGTGCTGGGTGGACACATTACCTGGTTCCTTCTTATTGTCCAGTAGACCCTGCCAGCTCTGAGCTGGTGTGGCGGAACTGTTAGTGCTCACTTATGCCCCCACATTTCTCAGCTGCCCTGGTAATTACAGTGATGATGGTATTGAGTTCTGGGCATATGGAATGATATGCAACACTCTGGTGACCCCACACTTGTGTCTAAGATCTCTCTCACATGCACACATATGTCTGGAAGCTAGAGGATAAAATGGTGGGGCCACATGATGGAAGGGGCGTGGATCCTATGCATTACCACTTGAAACAGTCTTCCAGAAGAGCGTCCTGACTCACATCTACCTGTGATGTGGAAAAGATCCTTACTTTTATGAATATAAAAGTTTCCTCTTCCTGGAGAAACTTAAATATAGACTTTGCCTCTCTCCCTGTGTCTTTCCAATCATGGGGGAATCATCAGATAATCCACGTTGAGGGACAGTCTACAAATAACTGCCCTATCAAGGTTATAAGGGACAGACTGAGAAAATGTCCCAATTTAAAGGAGACTGGAGAGACACAGAAACCAAATGCCAATGTTTGATCAATCTTTGATCATGGAATGTATCCAGAACTGGTAGGTAGGAATATGCACACATGCGTGCGGGGGCTTGCCCCCCCCCACATGCTATAAATATGAGCCATTGGAAATATGTGGATTAGGTTCCCATATGAGATAACAGTGTAATACTGATGATTTCTTTATTTTAGTAGTTATACTATGTTTATGTAAGCGAACGTCCTTGTTCTCAGGAAATACACATGGCAGATTCAGGAGTAGAGAGCCATAATATTTGTAATTCACTTTTAAGAAAAAAATAATCATATGTGTACATACAGAGAGAAAATGATAAAGCATATATGATTAAGTATTAACAATTGAGAAATTTGTGAAGAGTGAACAGGGATTTTTTTTTTTTTAATTCTGGCAACTATTCTGTAGGTGTGAAATCATCTAAAAGTTAAGTTACAAAAAAAAATTACTAAAAAAATCCCAAAGAAGGTATAAAACTTGAAAGAGCTAGATTAAAATACATACTTAGTGGTTCTTCAATCCTGTCTTCCTTAAATTTGGCAGAAAGAAACTTTATTTTTGTTCCCCAATTCAGAACACAAAATCATGACCACCTTAAAATTGCTGTTGTATTCCCCCACCCTTTCCCTATTACCTGTCCCTTGGTACTCAGAAGATACTACATTTTTTTTTTAAAGATTTTATTTATTTATCCAACAGAGATAGAGACAGCCAGTGAGAGAGGGAACACAAGCAGGGGGAGTGGGAGTGGAAGAAGCAGGCTCATAGCAGAAGAGCCTGATGTGGGGCTCGATCCCATAACGCCGGGATCAGGCCCTGAGCCGAAGGCAGATGCTTAACCGCTGTGTCTTCAGACTCAGCCTGGAATTTATACCATTTTGGCTCTCCAGTTCTCAGGCCTTCAAACTGCACCACCAGCTTTCCCCGGTGTCTACCTTGCAGATATTGTGGGACTTCTCAGTCTCCATAGTCATGGGAACCAATTTCTTCCAATAATAACTCTCACATATGTATAATGAGAGATTACCATAGAATTGGTGCTTTGTCCTTCTAACCTTCCAAGTGCATGGTTTCAGAAGGCACATGATGAAATTTATCCCAATTCTGGCTCTTAACTTTTATCATATGGTTCATTCTGCCTGCCTCAGAATTCTGTAAAAATGGAATATGATCTTTATTTTCTGACATATATCACTTAACGTTATGTTTATGAGATTTGTGTATTATTCTCTGTGTGTGTGTGTGTATGCAGCAATAGTTCATTTCTTCCCATTGCTGAGTAGTGTTCTGTTATATGGATCGATCACATTCATTTTTCTTTTTGTAGGCCTCTGGGTAGTTCTAAGTTTTTAATAATTATAAATAATGCAACTATAAGCATTTTTAGTGCATTTTTACATTTTGGGGGGGATATGTATCCGGGAGTGAATTATCTGGATTATTTGATATTTACAAATTCAACAAGTTTTCCAAAGTGGTTGTACCAACTTACATTCCTGCAATCAGTGTCTGAGTAATTCTCATTGCTCCTTATCTTTGCTAACACTTGCTAAGGCCAGTTTTTTAAATTTAGTCATTTCGATGGGTAAGTAGTGGTTCTCACTGTGGCTTTAATTGCTGTTCCCTAATGACATGTAAGATCAAGTGCACATTGTATCCTTATTGTTAATTTGGGTATTTTATTTTGTGATGTGATTGTGTAAGTCCTTTTACTATTTTTAAATTGGATTATCAGTTTTCTCTTATTGATTTGTAGAAGTTCTATATATATCTTGGTAATGCGTCTTTTGTCAACTATAGGATTTACAAATATCTTCTGCCATCTGGGGCTCATATTTACACTTTCTTAAATATGCCTTTTGGTAAAGAGAACATGATTATGTCTCTAAAGGCCCTAAGTAAGGCTCTAAGTAAGATCAGATTCTGGGGTCCTGGGTGTTAAGACTTCAACATACAAATCCAGAGGGGATGGGGCACAAGTTAACTCAGAACGACTTTAAAGATGTCATTCCATTTTCTCCCAGGATCTTTCGTTTCTGTTAAGAATTCTCTCATCAGTTTTACTGTTGCTCCTTTCAAGGTAATAGATTATTTTTTCCTCTGGCTACTTTCATGACATCCTCTTTGACTTTGCCTTTTGGCAGTTTATTTTAATATACATATGTTGTATTTTCTTTCAGTCTTGGAATTCATAAAACTCTTTGAATCTGTGATGTGATGTCTTCTGAAACCTTTGATGTATCACCAGCCATTATGTCTTCAATGACTACTTTTGACTTAGTCTCTCTTTTTCTTCCTGAGTCTCCGATTACCTACATATTAGACCTTTCCCCTGAACTACATGTGGCTCTCACACTCCTGACTGCATTTCTCGTCTTCTTTTTCTGAGTTTCAGTACATTTTCTGTTTACCTACTGTCCAATTTACAGATGACCTCCTCTTTTGCATCCAGCCTGTTATTAAACACATCAGTTCAGTCTTCATTTGATGCATTTTTTTCAGTGCTAAGATTTCCATTACCTGCTTTTAATGGATCTTGGTTGGCAGGTAAAATTATCCATGTTTTTTTCTCTTTTGTTTAGTATTTTCATCCCAGTTACTTTTAAGTTCACATCTGATGACTCCAAACATATTAATTCCATGGGTATGTTTTGATTGTCTGCTTTTCCTCTTGGATTTGGCCATTTGGTCCTGCTTCCTGAAAGGTGTGGTAATTTTTGATTGAGCATCAGATTTTTAAAAAAGATTTTATTTGTTTATTTATTTATTTATTTGAGAGAGGAAGAGAGAGAGTGAGGGCACAGAGGGAGAGCAAGGAGCAGACTCCCCGCTGAGCAGGGAGCCTGACACGGGGCTCGATCCCAGGACCTGGGATCATGACCTGAGCTGAAGACAGACGCTTAGCTGATGAGCCATTCAGGCTCCCTGAGTATCAGATATTTTTAATGAAACTTTACAGAGACTCTGCTTAATGATATTTTCTTCTATAGAGAATTTAATTTTATTGTCAGGGATATACTCAGGATCTCAACTGAATCTATTTGACACTGCTCCATTTCTGACGTTTCTTCCTCTCTGTTACAACCCTTTAAGTAGGTTCAGTTTACACCTTGTGTTGTTGGTTTAGGTCCTGCCAGCTTGGGAGGTTCCGAACTGCAGGTTTTGTCTTCTTGGCCCCTTGAAAACGCTGTAATGTTTAATCATCTTAGCAGCTATATTTGTTTTGGTTTACAGAGTCTCTCTCTGAATTTGCACATTATTGGATTTAGCAGATGTCTAGAGGAAAAGTTGCAAGCGGAATATCTGGCTCACTCATCCACAGTTTATTCTTCTCCAGGATCCTGGCACCTCATGTCCCAGATGTCCTTGTAGTCATCACAGCCCAATGAGACTGCTATAAACTTCAGTCTTGTACTGGTCAATATGGCACTGATTGGCCATATGTGGCCATTGGGCACTCTAAATGTGGCTAATCTGAATTGGCACGTGCTGTTAGTGTAAAATACACACCAGATTTTGAAGTTGTACCAAAAAATGTAAAATGTTGCATTATTTTTTTTTACATCAAATACATGTTGAAATTGTATTTTTTAATCTATTGGATTAAGTAAAATATATTATTAAAATTAGCTTTGCCTGTTTCTTTTAACCTGTTTTAATGTGGTTACCAGATCACCTAAGATCATGTGGTTCACATTATGCTCCTATTGGACAGCCCTGTTCTAAATTACTGCATTCTGTTTGGTTTCCATGCCCCATTCTGTGAATTGGCAATTGTCTCCAAGGGATAAAGTGACTTCACATGTAGAACTTACTTCAATATGCTTCTCTTTTCTCAAGAATTTTAGCCCCTCAAATTCTGACTGTCTTGGTTGCTCTCCAGTGCCACTAAACAGATGTTTTCTTCCTTCTCTCCTTCTTTTCTCCTCCTCCTCCTTCCTTTCTTCCTTCTCCTCCTCTTTCTTTTTAGTCTTCTCATCGTTTACAGTTTTTCTTGGCAGTGGGGCAGTCTAATATCACCCGTGCATGAACCTGAGGCCAGGCTTCTCCATTTGATTATTTTAAAAAGGTTTTTTAGCAGATGTTGTCAATATCCCCACCTATCCTTCGGATAGTATCATTTAGTGTGGTACAAATGAATTCTAACCACTGGTATCTGCATTTTTGTGTCTGCAGATTTTTATGGGATCACAGAATATATCTCTTTTTACTCACATAGCATGCTGGGAATATCCAGAAATTAACAACCTGCATGAATAGCTTCAACCTAAAACCATTGTGAGTAGATATCTAAGTACTCGCTTCTTTTCCCTCAGGAGAATAATGCTGATGCCTGTGTTTTACACTGTTTCCTAGGTCTCTCCAGAACGTTAAGCTCTACATGTCCAATGTGAAACCTGTTTCAAAACATACCCATTACTGGCTGACCTCCTTTCTCTGTTTCATTTCTCCACCTCTGGCAGTGCTCCCTGAACTTGCCACATAGACTACTTATAATTGAATCATTGTCTCAAAGTGTGCTTTTGTAGGAACCCAAATTAAAACAAGTTGTAAGATTCTTGCAAAATTCATCTTTCCTTTTAATTCCTTGAACAAAATAATTATACTTAATGCTTTACTTTTTTCAAAAAGTGAAGTTAATTTAAATACAATGCAATCAAATATTTTAAGAATACATTTTGAGGAGTTTTGGCAAATGCATACACCTGTGTAATCTACACACCAAGATACGGAATATCTACCATGCCAGAAAGTCCTCTTAGGGCCAAAATTCAACTATGATGGTTGAAATTAAGAGAGTACACACTGCAGGTACTATATGTCCTTGTGTCTTCTTTCTTTCTCTTAATATGACATCTGTAAGATTCATGCAAGCTTTCATGAGAAAAAGTAGCTGTTCTCCCCTTCATTGCTGAGCAGTACGCCCCTGAATAAGTGAATACTTAACACTTTCTGTATCTACTATAGGAGTTTTTTAAAAACACTTCTTGTTGTTCTGTTGGGCAATACCTAGAAATGAAATTGCTGGGGCATAGGGTAGACATATGTTTAAATTTTGTAAAGAAATACAGGCTTTCTAAAGTAGTTTCCGTTTATTCCACATCCTCACCAACAGTTAGTGTGGTCATTCTTTCTAATAGCAGCTATTCCAAAGGATGTGGATTTGTATCTCGTTGTGGTTTTAATTTGCATTTCCCTGCTGACTAATGAGCATGCGTAATAGTAATTTGCATATCTTATGCTGCAATGTAATTGTTCAAATTTTTGTTCACTTAATCTAAATACTTATATCTATATTGACATATATGCATATATAAGTGAATATTTTCTTCAGTCTGTAACTTGCATTTCTATATTTTAATGGCATCTTCTGATAAGCAAAAGTTTTAGCTTTCATGAAGTCCAGATTATCAATTTTTTCTTTTATTGCTAATGTTTTTGTGTTCTGGGTAAGAAATCTGGTGAATGTGCTTGTTAATTCAAACCCAGTTGTCATGAGTGTAGAGACCTAATTTTTTTCTTAAAAGGCTCTGATTTGGAATGTTTCTCCATTTCGTGATGTCTCGTGTGGCTGTAAGTGGAGTTTTCTCTTTTTCCTGGTTCTGCCTCATTGAACCCGATCTCAGACACTCACCACTTGGCTGGTGGCCCAGTTAAGTGCCCCTTACTTGAAACTACTTATCTCATCCTCATAATTAGCACACATTTCCCCCAGATTCTGGCAATTGGCTGTTTGCAACTTCCAGTTTTCTCTGCTGTTATGAGTGTTTATGTTTTTCTGTGTCTACAATAGGTCATTTAGAAGGAAGTTGGGAAAGGAGCTGTTTGTTTTTTTAAATATATATATTTTCACTCAATATTGTTTATATAAAAATGAAGGATGATTGGATTAAAAAGAAATGAAGGATTGTGACCCAATTTACAGTGTATTTGAATTTAAAAGTGCTAGGCTCTTCCAATGAATATTTTCAGGCAATAAGTGACTTGCCCCAAGTCATAAATTAAATAGACAATGATCTCTATTTGTTTAGGAAAAAAATGGTCACCCCTGGAAAGCAAATAACTTGCTGTTTTCTAGGTTGTGGTGAAGTAGACAATGTTGCCCTCTTTGAAATAGTCTGCAGAAGCGGGCCCTCGGCTCTTCGGGCAACTAATCTTTGATAAAGCAGGAAAAAGCATCCAGTGGAAAAAAGACAGTCTCTTCAATAAATGGGNAAAAGCATCCAGTGGAAAAAAGACAGTCTCTTCAATAAATGGTGCTGGGAAAATTGGACAGCTACATGCAAAAGAATGAAACGTGACCACTCTCTCACAACATACACAAAGATAAACTCTAAATGGATGAAAGACCTCGATGTGAGACAGGAATCCATCGAAATTCTAGAGGAGAACACAGGCAACAACCTCTACGACATCGGCCAGAGCAACCTTTTCCATGACACATCTCCAAAGGCAAGAGAAACAAAAGATAAAATGAACTTATGGGACTTCATCAAGATAGAAAGCTTCTGCAAAGCCAAGGAAACAGTCAAAAAAACTAAGAGGCAGCCCACGGAATGGGAGAATATATTTGCAAAGGACACTACAGATAAAGGACTGGTATCCAAGATCTACAAAGAACTTCTCAAACTCAATACACGAGAAACAAATAAACAAATCATAAAATGGGCAGAAGATATGAACAGACACTTTTCCAATGAAGACATACAAATGGCTAACAGACACATGAAAAAATGTTCAAAATCATTAGCCATCAGGGAAATTCAAATCAAAACCACACTGAGATACCACCTTACGCCAGTTAGAATGGCAAAGATAGACAAGGCAAGAAACAACAATTGTTGGAGAGGATGTGGAGAAAGGGGATCCCTCCTACATTGTTGGTGGGAATGCAAGTTGGTACAGCCACTCTGGAAAACAGTGTGGAGGTCCCTTAAAAAGTTAAAAATTGAACTACCCTATGACCCAGCCATTGCACTACTGGGTGTTTACCCCAAAGATACAGACGTAGTAAAGAGAAGGGCCATATGCACCCCAATGTTCATAGCTGCATTGTCCACAATAGCCAAATCATGGAAGGAGCCGAGATGCCCTTCAACAGATGACTGGATTAAGAAGCTGTGGTCCATATATACAATGGAATATTACTCAGCTATCAGAAAGAACGAATTCTCAACATTTGCTGCAACATGGACGGCACTGGAGGAGATAATGCTAAGTGAAATAAGTCAAGCAGAGAAAGACAATTATCATATGATTTCTCTCATCTATGGAACATAAGAACTAGGA
>NC_048218.1:118991525-119144094 GCF_002007445.2 Ailuropoda melanoleuca | reverse complement strand
GGGTGGGGGAATGGGATAGGCTGGTGATGGGTAATAAGGAGGGCACGTATTGCATGGTGCACTGGGTGGTATACGCAACTAATGAATCATCGAACTTTACAACAAAAACCAGGGATGTGCTGTATGTATGGTGACTAACATAATATAATAAAAAAATATTTAAAAAATAAATAAATAAAATATAATAGTCTCCTGAGAGTTCAGCCTCTAAGGCATTGAGCATGGCTGGTCTGTCCTTTAAAGTTGGACTACCGGGGCGCCTGGGTGGCACAGCGGTTAAGCGTCTGCCTTCGGCTCAGGGCGTGATCCCGGCGTTGTGGGATCAAGCCCCACATCAGGCTCCTCTGCTATGAGCCTGCTTCTTCCTCTCCCACTCCCCCTGCTTGTGTCCCCTCTCTCGCTGGCTGTCTCTATCTCTGTCGAATAAATAAATAAAATCTTAAAAAAAAAAAAAGTTGGACTACCACCATCAGGATACCTACTTCTCATCTTCCTCTTGGCACTACTGCCTTGGGAACTAAATAGAATTCAGTTGCCTTTAAAGTATAAACGGAGGCTCACGATTCTGTAAACAAGAGACGAATTACCCCGTTAGGGAAACAGGAGAGCATGCGAGTAACCACCTAGGCTAGCTCTGCAGTGCTCAGCCCTCACTCTCTTTGTCATTAGCCGTCCTATGTGCTGACTTCTGCGTCATCAGCAAAAGGACTTTTCTAAATCCCACCGATACGCATAGCTGAAACATAGAGGTATTTCTCAGTAAAGAAATATTTGAGATTTATAGTGTTTTCCAGTGGGACATTTTCAACCAGTAAGAATTAATTCGTGGTGAATCTAATGGTGGTTTTTTGTTTTGTTTTGTTTTGTTTTTAATCAGGGTAAGAACCATTTTAGAGAAAGAAACAGAGGCAATAATATGCCCAAGGTTACATAGCCATTAAGTGTGACATCAAGAAGCTGAACTGTGGCCACCAAATCCTTCACTAACCACCTTCCATCAGCTGTATCTAGAATTTTTTTAACTGTCTTCCAAAATCACTTTATTTATTTTTTTATTATGTTAGTCATCATACAGTACATCATTAGTTTTTGATGTAGTGTTCCATGATTCATTGTTTGCATATAACACCCAGTGCCCCATGCAATATGTGCCCTCCTTACTACCCATCACCAGCCTACCCCAGTCCCCCAGCCCCCTCCCCTCTGAAGCCCTCAGTTTGTTTCCCAGGGTCCACAGTGTCGTGTGGTTCATTCCCCCTTCTGTTTACCCCTTCATTCTTCCCTTCCTTCTCCTACTGATCTCCCTGCTATTTCTTATTATGTTCCACAAATGAGTGAAACCATATGATAATTGTCTTCCTGTATCTAGAATTTAACCTTTTGGAATCTTTTGCCCAGCGTTGGTTAAAAACTCCCCAGTGACTGAAACCATAAATTGGCACAGCACTGAACATGGGTGGCTTCCTCTAAGATTTAATGGGCGGATATATGTCTCCCAAAGATTTGACATGGTGTCTAAAATTAACATATTGCTCAGTATTCTGATTAAGGCACAGAAGGTACCTCTCAAAATGCAAATATTATCTGCCAGAGGATAATATGTTAAATAATGGAGAGCATTAATACTCTAATGAAATGATTTCTCAGAAATTAGATAACAATTCATTTAGCAGAGCCCTGAGGAAATGGGAATATAGCAGATAGTTTAGATAAGAGAGGAGTGATTGAACAAGATCTGGAATATTGAGGCTCCAAGAGGTGATTTTAGCCTGATAAATTAAGTCTTTAATTTATTTACTAATGTATCTTTGGTCAATTTCCCCAGCCTTTCCCATCTGTTCCTTTTTTTTTTTTTTTTTTTGCTTTCATTTATGTACTTTTTTTAAATCTAACCACAGGATAAACCTTGAGTTAACATACCATGGAATTAAAAAATCAGGAAAAGATGGCTCAACAGGAATTGAAAAGGTCCTGTCATTATTTCCCAGAGCCTTGGTGTTGTAAATTACAATGCAAAAAAAGAAAAAAAAAAAGACTGTCAGGAATTATTCTTCAGAAATGGTGCATGTGGGAGAGGCCTGTTCAGAAATGACACCTACGCTTAAAGGTACACGTGTGTTGTTTAAGATCTGTCTCCACAGACCAGCCTATTGGAGAAACAGGTGGTTTGGCATATGCCCCCTGGTGTGCACTGGGAGATGAGGCGGCAGGGGACTTGGGCCGAAGAGGGAACTGCAGGTGAACTTTGCAACTTAATGGTTTCCATACTGTTGGACGACAACCCCGCTGAGGGCCTGCTGTACGATCAGTCAGGCGCTGTAGGCAAAGCCAGCCGAGGCTCATGCCATGTTACTTCAATCTTTATTTAATCTGCTGGAGGCTTATTATCCAATGATCATCATTTTAAAATTTCCTAAATGGAAAACAACTTAATCCCGTTAAAAAAAATCTACTTTCTCTTAAAATAATAAAAATCATAGCTATTCCACCAAATATAACAAAGGGCTCATAGATGAGTATCTTCAAGGTTTCGACCTTGAGATTCCACATTACCCCTAAGATATTTTTTCAGGCCTAAAATTATATGTCTATGAGATACAGACATATAAATCATCAGAATCAAAATTTTACTGCCGGCTCAGAAATAGCCTTCAATATCAACTGATGAGTCCACCCCAAATATGATGGTTTAATCTGATTTGCACTTGGATAACTGTAGTGATGGGAAGCTCACCTCATCCCATTCCTTATGGGGATAGGCTCCATTCTTAGGAAGACATAATTTATTTAAACCTTCTATCCATTCATCTTAGGCCTATGCCTTGAGCATTAATTGGATAGTTTTTTCAGCAGGCCTAAGACTTAAGATACACAATTCCAACCATAAAACTAAAATGCCTGTACTGAAAATACAGTCATTTTAAATGGTCAATAATTATCTTCAAGAATATGGTACCCTGAGCAGAAACAGTATCATTACCTATAGGCAGATATTTAATCAGTTTAAAGCAGAATAGCTTATTCATTAACTCAATAAAAATTCCTTCTGCCAGGCCCTGTGCTTTGTCTTGGGAAGAAGACACAGCTATACCGTCAAGGAGCTATTCTTGTGGAAAATGCCAGAACAGGCAATTATAGTACAGTGTGGAAGATTATAAAAGGAGGTGTGCAGGGAAGCAGATAACCATCTTAACAGAGGTAAGGGGACAGATGTCAGGGGATGGGTGTGTAGGATTTAGCTGCTGAAGTGGGCCGTGGTGGTGATGTGTTTGGCAGAGTTGTGAGGCATGGAGATTACCAAGAAGAGAGGCTGCTGGGACAAAGTTTTGCAAATGAGCGAAATGACATGTTCAGAAAACTGCAATTGCGTACACATGATCTGAAACAGGGAGGAGGGGGAGGAGGAGAAAGAGGTGGGAGAAGCTGAAAGTCAGGATGGAGTGCTAAGGCCATCTTTATGACAGTTCTGGTAAACCATGCCACGGACTTTAGGCTTGATTCTAGAAGCATGAGGGAGCACTGAAGGGAACTAAAGCAATTTTCACTTTAGAAGGATTACAAGGTTGACACGTCGAGAAAGGCGAAAGGGGATTGAGACCGGGTATAGGGACATCATTTAGGGATCTGTAGGAACAATGCAGGCAAGGAATGATGGCGGCCTGAGCCAGGGTAGCAGCCATGAGAGGAAGAGGTACGGGAGAACTCAAGGTGTACTATGAAGAGTGCAGGAGGAGGAGGGGAAAAAAGGAGTGTCAATGCTGACACTCAGGTTTTGGCTTGAGGAAGCAAAGGTGTCAAGACTGACTTGGGACCCAGGGGGCAAGTGATGGGTCAGGAGGAAGATGAGGATTGTTGTGGTTGTAGGTGGGTTTAGTCTGATGGGCACTGGGAGAAATATGAGTCAAAGTATATGGTGGCAGTGCAAATATAGGAGGCCAAAGTCCTGGAGAAAGTTTTAGGATAGAGTTGAATTTTAGAATTCTTACCTTTGGAGTAGAAATTAAAGCCCACGGGTGGATCTCATTACCCAGGAAAAGTATGAAAAGTGAGTAGCTGAGGGACCCAATGAAGGGCCCCTAGGGAAAGACCAAAGAAAGAGGAATCACCAAAAGAGTCTAGGAAAGACGAGTAATAGAACTAAAGAAAAATGTGCCCTCAAATGAAGAGAAAAAGAAGTTTCCAGCAAAGGCAGGCATAGCTAAGAGTGCCAACTGCTCCAAAGAGGCTGGATCTGTGTAAGTACCATAAGGACAGAAATATAAGGATTATAAGGTAACATAAGGCAGCCGTTGGACTTAGTGACCAGGGGCCCCCAGGACCCTGGATGTGGGTTTTTTTCCTGGAGACAGTGAGGTCCTTGCCATTGATATGGAAGTAGTTAGTGGCCAGTCCCCACCTGAAGACCCTGGCTGCGAGAAGGAGAGAGAGAAGGCAGGAAAGCTTGGGAGGGACTGGGGACGGAGGGGAGGGCCTTTGGGAATGGATGGGGCTCCGCTGAGGAAGAAACAGAGAGGGTGGAAGTGGAGAGACACGAGAGAAAAGGGTAAACGTGATGGAGAAAGGAGGGAAGGCAGGGCTTCAGAGGGCCGTGGAGGCCAAGACTGAGGAGAGAGACTCGCACTGTCGGAGGCAAGGAGAAAGGGGCGTTTGTGGTTGAGTCTCTGGAACCAGCTGTGTCTCCTCTCGCTACGAGAGAGAGAGATGGGGAGGGCATATCAGCTTGTGCTCTCTGAGATCAGACACCAAGCTGGAATCAGACATGCCAGAGTTTTATTGGGGGTGGGGGTGCAAATGCTAGTGATGGATAAAGCTAAGAGAGAGCAAGAAGGGGGGGGAGGTCTGACACACATCAGAAGAGGGGGAAGTAGCAAGGATGGGACAGGAAGAACCCCCAAGGGCAGTCAGAGCATCTTGGGCTGGTGGAGAATCCTTCAGCAGAATTTGCCCACCAGGAGTCCTGCATCGGGCACGAATGGCCCATCCTGGAAAGCCCTGGGCTGTGGGGAGAATGGGGGTTCTGAAGGTAGGCAGTGGGGGGCTCCTGAAAGCAGCTCCCCCCAGGGCCGCCACGGGGGGCATTAGCTGGGGGACAGGAGAATAGAGCACCTCAGACCCACAGCCATGTGACTGCAGCCCCCGCACAGCCAGGCCTTGGGAGGGGGCAGCTCTGGGGGCTCCCAGGGCTCTGGCGGACAGCCTGCCTTCTCTGAAGTGCTCTCCAGCCCTGGGGTGTGAGCCTCTAGTTAACCTCTGACTGCACCGTCTTCCTCTGGCCGGCCTCTCCGCTCTTCTGTTGCTTGAGAAACCGAGTCCACGCATGAACCCCTCTGGGTGACGGATGAAAAGTGGTTTCTTCTTTCCTGGACAGACCAGGACTGACAAAGGGGCCCACAGTCACAGCACCTCTCCCTCTCTCTCCCTTCCCTAAACCCTGACCATGCGTTGTTTATTTTGTTTTGTCCCGTGGTCTCCTGCCTACACTAACTAGAAGCAGGTCGTACTCGAAATCTAGCTGGAAGGGCTGGTTCCGGCAAAAAGTGAAAATCCTGGTTTCCAGAAGAGGCCCACACTTCGTAATTGTAATGAAAACAGGCACCAGGTTTCTGCCACTGTGAGCTCGGTGTTTCCTGGCTGTGTTTCTCAACTCTCAACACACAATCTCCACTTAATCCTCACGTCGGGGGAGATGCCCGTCTTATTCCTTGCGTGACTCTTCGGCCTATAGGGTGCAGCGTGTCTGTTAAAAAAAAAATACACAGAGGAATAATGCCCACGTGTTCACGACATTATCTTAAAAACTACGTGCATTTCAAAAGCCCTGCCCAGAGTTCTCGACTTTGCGGTGTGCTGATTTCCACCAGGCACAGAGAGAAGGGTGACTTCTTTTTCTCCTCTTATCATTAACATCTAGAAGGAAGAAAAGTCATTCTGCAAATAATGGGTTCATCTGTAAAATGCAGGAAGGCTCTGGGGCTCACCGTAAGTGCAGGGAAGGGTATATTTTTTCTATAACTTGTCATTCATTGTTTTTTCCCATGGAACAGCTCTACTATGTAAAAAGCTATAATTCCACCGAAGTATAACGTGCCGAGCCGTTCTGTGAGGACTCTGGGTTACCTCACCCAAGAGCTGGCAAGGCAGCAGCTGGCCTTCTCGTTTGCTACCGTCAGATGTAATGAGGGCTCATGTGCCAGCGGAGCTTTTTCTAATTCTTTCTCAGGAGGAAATAAAACAAGGAGGGGTGGATATTCATTCAGTGGCTTGCAGAAAAGATCTTGTTGGCTGGGGGAGATTGTTACAACAATAGCCCCAAGGTGTTCATGCCTCCTGGTCCACACTGCCGCCCAATGTGACTTTGCCCACAAGAGGTGAGGTCTATTTCCCCACCCCTTGGCCAGTGGCTTGCTTGCGCGGATGGGACAAGGGCACAAGTGATATAAACAGACTCGGAAAGCACCTGCACTCTGGGACTTGCTCTCCTGCAGTCAGGCCCCTCTCTCCCCAGGAGCACACCCAGCTTGCCAGTCTGCAGGGAAAGGATTCTGTGCAGACAGCGGCCCAGCCTGCCTTGCAGCGGCCCCAGTCCAGGGGCACCTGGAGAATTACAATGGGAGCCCTCCAGGATGTTTTTCCGCCCTTTCCAACTCCTCTTCCTTTCAGTGACTATTTGGGGAAACAAAAAATACCGTCTAGTATCATTGCTCAGTGGAATTACATTCTTCATTTCTTGGTGATAATTTTCACTTTTCCTTTCTGTGGTTTCACTAGCAGCATTACCAGTGGGGTATGCTTGCATCCAAGCCCATCTGGCCTTTCAATCTTGCATAAAATAATGAAAATGACATTTGTCCTGATTCACTAAACTCTGGGTGATTCCTTAAGCCGCAAAATCTAAATGTCTAAGCGAGATAACCTGCATGGAATGCCTACCACAGACCTGACGCATCCTGGGTATTCCGTACTTGTGTGTCAGATGATTGCAAGGATGTGTAACAGATTCTTTAAATAGAAAATGAAATGTTTCTCCAACCTCGAGCTCCTCTCCTACGACACTAGAGTGTACTTTCATTTACTTCTGCATATCTTTTTTTTAAATTAAGTTAAGTTAATTTTGAATTTGCACAGAATTAACTACTTTCCTAGGGGGTGGTTAGAAAAGGGTGGAATGAGGGGGTGGAAGAGAGAAGGAGACGGAATAGAGGGCAAAGTGAGAACAGATGATTTTCTAGTGCTGTCTTGGCTTTCCTATGGGAAGTGAACACAAAATAAACTTGTGCCTTAAAACTGTGCTCAGTGATGGGTTGGGGTGAGGCAGCGGACAGGCCGTTCGGACCTGAAGCAATCAGGTACTTCTGCTAACCCCTCGTGTGCACACGAAGTGGGGTTAAGGCTCTATTTATCTTCCATATTTGGGAGAGAGGTTGAGAAATACCTCCTTCGCTCTGGCGATCTGACTGAGTTAAATAAACACTTCCCAGACAGTTTGTATCTCAGGCTTCCAAATTAACTCTAGTGTGAGCCCTTAAAGGCATGTTTCAACAGCTCGTAATTATAAAGTATTGAACATTTTGATGGAAGACCAAAAACAACAACAGAAGAAAATATCAATTAAATGGTTCTTTTGAATATGTATATCAAGAAAATGAATTTATAAGCATTTTATCAACACTTCAAAGAAGGACGATCTTTGAAATATTTCTATCACATAGACTAGAGGTTGACTGGTTGTAGCCCACAGATCCAATCTAGCCTGCCCCTGCTTTTCTAAATGAAGTTTTATTGGAACACGGACTTTCCCATCCATTGACATATTGCCTGTGGCTGCTTTGGGGTTACAAGAGGGGAGCAGAATAGTTCTGACACAGACTATATGGCTTGTAAAACCTAAAATATTTAGCATTTGCCCCTTTACAGAAATGTTTCCCAATCCATGCCATGGAAGAAGGTAAATAAATTGTAGCCTTATTACCTAAGACTACCAGGCACTATGTCTCAGATATCACTGATAAGTCTTTTGATTTCCTTTGCTGTCTTTGTTGTTTCGTTTTAATGACCTTGTAGTAGGTGTTCTTGCTTGAGTATGAGCTCCAGACATATCTAGGCAGGGAGGTGAGAGCTTCAGAAACCCATTTTTACGGGGACCGAGGAACATCTTTGGAAAACTCCAAATTAGTTTTCTGCTTGTTTTAAAAGTAGCTGACAGACTCAGAGTGGATAGGAATCAGAAGATTGGCCTTAGACCCGCAGGGATGTGAGGAGAGGATGTGTCTCTGGTTGGTTCTTCTCCTAACCTCATTTCACGTATTTGTTCTTTGACTAAAAAGTGATAACCTTTAGACCACGTACCATCTCTGCAGGCTTTCAGAGAGCCAGTGCAAGAGCTCCTTACCCCTACCAGGGAGACTCCGAGGCCAAGCTCCAAAATTGCTATCAGAAAGACAGACCAGCCGTTAAGTAAATATAGGCCTCTTCCCAAATCAAAGAAAATCTTCTTTTACTCCTAACTTTGATCATACCACTTAATCTTTCATAGTCAAAGCTAAACTGGAGCGCTATTTATAGAGAGAGCCTTCCGGGAAAGAGGCCACATGCCTTTTAATTTCACGTAGTATTTGTTCTGTAACAGGCATAATGTGTTTTTTGGAGGAATGGTTTATACATGAGTAATACTTCATCTATGGACCATATAAAATGGCCTGAAATTCATCACAGAAGTAAAACAAAAACTATGGATGTTGGATAGCAAGTTACACACACACACACACACACACACAAAGTCTCTATGATCACATATAGTTGGGACGTGCTGAGTTACAAAACTTAAATAGTTAATTATATTTCGAAACTTCTCAGGCTCTTAAATAGGCTCATGTTTGAAGCGCATTCCCAAGAGAAGAACACAATCTGGAGTATTACCCAAATGTATTTGATCAGTGGGACCCTTTTGTGTAACATAATGTTACACAAGGTGCGTTCAGGATTTGCGTGTTTTAAATGCCAATTTAGGGGCACCTGGGTGGCACAGCGGTTAAGCATCTGCCTTCGGCTCAGGGCGTGATCCTGCCGTTCTGGGATTGAGCCCCACATCAGGCTCCTCTGCTATGAGCCTGCTTCTTCCTCTCCCACTCCCCCTCATTGTGTTCCCTCTCTCGCTGGCTGTCTCTATCTCTGTCGAATAAATAAAAATAAAAACTTTTTAAAAATAAATAAATAAAATGCCAATTTATTATGGAAGGGGAATTTGTGTAAGATGGTAGACATCTGGGTGTATCCACTGTATTAGGCAGAACTCTTAAGGATGGAGATGATAAAAAGTCAATGCAAGAACAGATTGAGTACAAACAAAACGCACTGGCTGCCTAGCCGAGAGACAGAAGCATGAGAAGGCAGCTTCGTGCAAGGCCAAGTAGGTGCTCTGTTGGAGGGCTTTGTCTCAAGCTCTTTCTTGACCTTGCTCTTTCTCTCTTCCCACCTTTCAGTCCTGCTTCTCTCTGCTCCCCCTCCCCGTAAGAAGGCTCTTTCTATAAAGTGGCAAATCTGTGATATCAGGAGGAAAGAATGCCTCTTTTCTGAGAATCCTAGCACAATCCAGAGAGAATGCTCATTGGCCAACTTGGATGATACATCTATCTGTAATCCAAACACTGTGGACAGGGGAATGCAGAATTATGGTGGGCCAGGTCTAGGTCATGGGTCCACCCCATGAGGGAAGTGAAGGAGGAGGCCACTTCAACAACATGGGATAAGTTCTTGATAAGAGAATTCTTTTAACACAAGACAGAAGAGGAGATGCCAGGAAGGCAAAAAAAAAATCAACAGATGTCCGCTGCTTTCTTACCCATATGCAGTGTTAATGGTGTATCTCCTTGTTTAAGCTCTTTGCTTGTGAAGACCCTATGCCACAGCCACCATTTCTAATTCCTCTATTAGTCATCATGTTGGCCAGGTATCTTCACCTGGAAGGAAACATTTCTCTGACTCCTCGTCTCCTTTTCCTTGTAGAGATGATTAACTCCATAAACCAAACAAGAAAAAGATTCTCTAAGGGAGGGATTCTCGAAGTGTTGTCCTAGAACGGCAGTATCAATATCAGCTGGAAACTTGTTAGAAAGGCAAATACTTCAGGGTCCTGGGTGGCGCAGCCGTTAAGCGTCTGCCTTCGGCTCAGGGCATGATCCCGGCATTATGGGATCGAGCCTCACATCAGGCTCTTCTGCTAGGAGCCTGCTTCTTCCTCTCCCACTCCCCCTGCTTGTGTTCCCTCTCTCTCTCTGGCTGTCTCTGTCAAATAAATAAAACCTTTAAAAAAAAAAAAAAAGAAAGGCAAATACTTTGACACCACCCTAGACTTTACTAAATCATATTTTGTGGTGGCGTGTGGCAATCATGTGTTTTCAAACTCTACTGGGGATCCCGAAGTGCACTCCAGTGTGAGAACCACTGCTCCCTAGAGATAGTTAAGAGCCATGTAACCACGGGTCACTTCAGATCCTCAGGAGGAAGCTTTTTCTTAATAGACCTGAGTGAGGAGTTCTTCTCTGGTCATTTTGGTTCAGCGGGTCCAGGATGGTGCTTATTTGTCTGTATTTTACCAGAGTTCCATAAAGAATCCAAGTGCATATTCAAGTTGGAGGGTCACTGTTTGAAAAGAGAAAAATATGTAAGGTAAGATTGGTGTTTGGATTTCAACCTTGTGGAGACAACCACCATAATTCAAGAACAACCCACGAACTTGAGCAGACTGGGAACTGAGTGGCCTCACAATTTGAAAGCAACTGCTGTAGAAAGAACTGAAGCCAGGCTGCCTCATAAAATGTGATGACTAGTAGAGAAAGCCTTTCAGATAATGCAGTATGACTGAGCAACACCGGGAAACCGAGGAAGGCAGAGGCTCTGCAACTGGGCGAGGTGTTGGGTGGTATCACCAGGAGGGGGTCAGGGCAGAGAACAAGAAGAGGGCATTTGAGCAAAGACACTAGGTCGTCTTGCAAGGTCAGGAGACAGAGCTCTAAACAGCAACAGATTCTAGTCAGGACAAGGATACTATTCACATATATGTTGTCCAAGATCCCAGCCAGTTGTTTCAGCCCCCCTGACACACATGGAGAACAACTCTTCATCAGTGTCGTCTTGGAATATAGAAGGCAAAGACACACACACTCTTCCACAAATATCTTGGCAGCTCCAGGAATCTCAACATGTATTAAAAATGCCAACAGCGGGTGCGTGTTCTGCTGAGGGTGACCAGCTGTTCTCCCACTCTCAGGAAGGGGGCTTGAGTGACTACACAGGGGATGCAGGTCTGTGTGAGGAGATCCTTTCTGACAGAAATGTCCTGGGTTGCAGACACCAGAATGGATTACAGCGGGAGGCTGAGCAGGCCCTTCCCCAGAGGGAGCTGCCTCAAGGATGATGTCTGTTGCCTTCAGAACTCTTCTCACATCCCTGAGATAGTCCAGGATATCCATGCAGACTCCATCCAAGGAAGCAGATGTGTAACGGTTTCTAATGCGCAGATTGCCACAGCATTGAGGGCTTGAGGGAATGAGGCCAACAGAGCTTCTAAAGTTTCAGTAATCCTCTGAAGGTTCCCCCGAGACTCCCTGACAATCCAAATGAGCAAGAAATCGGTCTACTCTTGATTGTTTATAAGGAATGTTTTGGTTGCTGGATTTTTCTACCTGCTTTTAATTATTCCATTGCCTCTTGGAACTTCCACCAAGCGTTAAGTATGGATGAAAACTGAAGGAAAAACTTAAGCCAGTTCTGCTGTATGTTAGCTATGCTAGAGAAAGTGGCATCCTAAAATTCAGAGGGACCAGAACCTACTTCGTAAACTGCAATAAGGGGAATGCCATCCCCAGCAACAGTGTGATATGGGAAAGCCAGATTGACAGTTGGTCAGACATCATTCTTTTACACATTGAACCTCTGCTCATACCTGAGATGAGACTATTACAATATGGGGTCCTGGTGAGAAGGAACTGGGCTACTGAATCCTCAGCATAGAATGCTATCTCCCTATGCTATTGGNGGGGATCCCGAAGTGCACTCCAGTGTGAGAACCACTGCTCCCTAGAGATAGTTAAGAGCCATGTAACCACGGGTCACTTCAGATCCTCAGGAGGAAGCTTTTTCTTAATAGACCTGAGTGAGGAGTTCTTCTCTGGTCATTTTGGTTCAGCGGGTCCAGGATGGTGCTTATTTGTCTGTATTTTACCAGAGTTCCATAAAGAATCCAAGTGCATATTCAAGTTGGAGGGTCACTGTTTGAAAAGAGAAAAATATGTAAGGTAAGATTGGTGTTTGGATTTCAACCTTGTGGAGACAACCACCATAATTCAAGAACAACCCACGAACTTGAGCAGACTGGGAACTGAGTGGCCTCACAATTTGAAAGCAACTGCTGTAGAAAGAACTGAAGCCAGGCTGCCTCATAAAATGTGATGACTAGTAGAGAAAGCCTTTCAGATAATGCAGTATGACTGAGCAACACCGGGAAACCGAGGAAGGCAGAGGCTCTGCAACTGGGCGAGGTGTTGGGTGGTATCACCAGGAGGGGGTCAGGGCAGAGAACAAGAAGAGGGCATTTGAGCAAAGACACTAGGTCGTCTTGCAAGGTCAGGAGACAGAGCTCTAAACAGCAACAGATTCTAGTCAGGACAAGGATACTATTCACATATATGTTGTCCAAGATCCCAGCCAGTTGTTTCAGCCCCCCTGACACACATGGAGAACAACTCTTCATCAGTGTCGTCTTGGAATATAGAAGGCAAAGACACACACACTCTTCCACAAATATCTTGGCAGCTCCAGGAATCTCAACATGTATTAAAAATGCCAACAGCGGGTGCGTGTTCTGCTGAGGGTGACCAGCTGTTCTCCCACTCTCAGAAGGGGGCTTGAGTGACTACACAGGGGATGCAGGTCTGTGTGAGGAGATCCTTTCTGACAGAAATGTCCTGGGTTGCAGACACCAGAATGGATTACAGCGGGAGGCTGAGCAGGCCCTTCCCCAGAGGGAGCTGCCTCAAGGATGATGTCTGTTGCCTTCAGAACTCTTCTCACATCCCTGAGATAGTCCAGGATATCCATGCAGACTCCATCCAAGGAAGCAGATGTGTAACGGTTTCTAATGCGCAGATTGCCACAGCATTGAGGGCTTGAGGGAATGAGGCCAACAGAGCTTCTAAAGTTTCAGTAATCCTCTGAAGGTTCCCCCGAGACTCCCTGACAATCCAAATGAGCAAGAAATCGGTCTACTCTTGATTGTTTATAAGGAATGTTTTGGTTGCTGGATTTTTCTACCTGCTTTTAATTATTCCATTGCCTCTTGGAACTTCCACCAAGCGTTAAGTATGGATGAAAACTGAAGGAAAAACTTAAGCCAGTTCTGCTATATGTTAGCTATGCTAGAGAAAGTGGCATCCTAAAATTCAGAGGGACCAGAACCTACTTCGTAAACTGCAATAAGGGGAATGCCATCCCCAGCAACAGTGTGATATGGGAAAGCCAGATTGACAGTTGGTCAGACATCATTCTTTTACACATTGAACCTCTGCTCATACCTGAGATGAGACTATTACAATATGGGGTCCTGGTGAGAAGGAACTGGGCTACTGAATCCTCAGCATAGAATGCTATCTCCCTATGCTATTGGTGTTGCTAAATCATGGAACCCTGGCTCATGCCCCACACAAGTCTTGTATTGTATTGTATTGTATTGTATTGTATTGTATTGCATTGCATTGTATTGTATTGTATTGTATTGTATTGTATTGTATTGTATTGTATTGCATTGCATTGTATTGTATTGTATTGTATTGTATTGTATTGTATTGTATTGTATTGCATTGCATTGTATTGTATTGCATTGTATTGCATTGCATTGTATTGCATTGCATTGTAATTCTGGTATAGTTAATATGCAGTGTTACATTAGTTTCAGGTGCACAATATAGTGACTCAACAATTCTATACATTACTCAGTGCTCATCACAGTAAGTGTACTCTTNGTGTTGCTAAATCATGGAACCCTGGCTCATGCCCCACACAAGTCTTGTATTGTATTGTATTGTATTGTATTGTATTGTATTGCATTGCTTTTACACATTGAACCTCTGCTCATACCTGAGATGAGACTATTACAATATGGGGTCCTGGTGAGAAGGAACTGGGCTACTGAATCCTCAGCATAGAATGCTATCTCCCTATGCTATTGGTGTTGCTAAATCATGGAACCCTGGCTCATGCCCCACACAAGTCTTGTATTGTATTGTATTGTATTGTATTGTATTGTATTGCATTGTATTGTATTGTATTGTATTGTATTGTATTGTATTGTATTGTATTGCATTGCATTGTATTGTATTGCATTGTATTGCATTGCATTGTATTGCATTGCATTGTAATTCTGGTATAGTTAATATGCAGTGTTACATTAGTTTCAGGTGCACAATATAGTGACTCAACAATTCTATACATTACTCAGTGCTCATCACAGTAAGTGTACTCTTAATTCCCTTCACCTATTTCACCCATTCCCCCCCGCCCACCTCCCCTCCGGTAAACATCAGTTTGTTCTCTTTGGTTGAGTCTGTTTTTTTAGTTTGTCTCTTTTGTTTTGTTTTGTTTCTTAAATTCCACATATGAGTGAAATCATAGGGTATTTGTTTTTCTCTGACTTATTTCAGTTAGCATTATACTCTCTAGATCCATCCATGTTGTTGTGAATGGAAGGTTTCATTCTTTTTTATGACTGAGTAATATTCCATTGTATATAGATACCACTTCTTTATATATTCATTTATTGATGGACACTTGGGTTGCTTCCATAATTTGGCTAAATTGTAACTAATGCTGCAATAAACATAGGAGTGCGTATATCTTTTTGAATTAGTGTTTTTATATTCTTTGAGTAAATGTGGAATTACTGGATCATAAGGTAATTCTATTTTTAATGTTTTTAAGGAAACTCCATGCTGTTTTCCAGAGTGGCTGCACCAATTTGCATTTCCACCAACAGTGCAAGAGGACTTTTTTCTCCACATCCTCACCAACACTTGTTGTTTCTTGTGGTTTTTTATTTTAGCTCACTGTGGTTTTGATTTGCATTTCTCTGATGATGAGTGATGTTGAGCATCTTTTCATATGTCTGTTGGCCATCCATATGTCGTCTTTGGAGAAATGTCTGTTCATGTCTTCTGCCCATTTTTAATTAGATTATTTGCTTTTTGGGGTTGAGTTGTAAAGTTCTTTACATAGTTTGAATACTAATCCTTTACTGGATATGTCATTTGGAAGTGTCTTTGCCCATTCTGTAGGTTGTCTTTTAGTTTTGTTGATTGCTTGCTGTGCAGAAGCATTTTATTTTGATGTAATCCCAATAGTTTATTTTTGCTTTTGTTTCCCTTGCCTCAGGAGACACATCTAGAAAAATGTTGCTACAGCCTATGTCAGAGGCATTATTACTCCCTGTGCTCTCTTCTAGGATTTTTATGGTTTCAGATCTCACATTTAGTTCCTTTATCCATTTTTGAATTTTATTTTTGTGTATGTTTAAGAAAGTGGTCCAGTTTCATTCTTTTGCATGTAGCTGTCCAGTTTTCCCTACACCATTCATTGAAGAGACTTTTTCCCATTGCATTTTCTTGCCTTCTTTGTCAGAGATTAATTGACCGTATAATTGTGGGTTTATTTATGGGATCTCTATTCTGTTTCATTGATCTATGTGTCTATTTTTGTGCCAGTACCAGACTGTTTTGATTACTACAGCTTTGTAGTATATCTTGAAATGTGGGATTGTGACCAGCTTTGTTCTTCTTTTTGAAGATTGATTTGGCTGTTTTGGGTCTTTTGTGGTTCCATACAAATTTTAAGATTATTTCTTCTAGTTCTCTGAAAAATGCTGTTGGTATTTTGATAGGGATTTCATTAAATCTGTAGATTGCTTTGGGTAGTATAGACATTTTAACAATATTTGTTTTCCAAATCCATGAGCGTGGGCTATCTTTCCACTTGTTTGTCATCTTTAATTTCTTTCATCAGTGTTTTATAGTTTTTGTAGTACAGGTCTTTCACCTCCTTGGTTACGTTTATTCCTAGGTACTTTCACCTCCTTGGTTACGTTTATTCCTAGGTATTTTATTCTTTTTGATGCAATTGTAAATAGGATTGTTTTCTTAATTTCTCTTAGTGTAGTGTATAGAAATACAATGGATTTCTGTATATTGATTTTATATTCTGTGACCTTACTGAATTCATTTATCAGTTCCAGTAGTTTTTTTTTTTTTTTTGATGGTGTCTTTAGGGTTTTCTATATATAGTATCATGTCATCCAAATAAGTCTTAATGCAGGATCCTGGAGGACCCTGAAGAAGGGTCTGAAGAGAGGGAAATGAAATGACAGAGGAGAAGAAAGAAGCAGTGAGAAGCAGAAATAGAGGAACTGAATCAGCAGCACACAGACTGCAGGGGTGCTGCTGCATTTCGAAAGCTGCTCCCTGCTTCTGCTATCACCACCACCGCCCCCAATCTCTACCATTTATTGAGGGCTTGCTGTGTGTCAAGGACTGAAGAGTAGTAGGTCACCTCAGATCATCTAACTAATAAATGGCAGATCCTGGATCTGAACCTAAATATCCCCAAAGCCCATGTGTTTGTTATACCCTGAAAAATGATGAAAACAGGTCAGTTTCTCGTGAGGCATGCATGTATGTGCTAACAACTTTTTAAAACTGATTTTTGCTTTCTTTTGTATCTTCTGTATGGTCTTCCAATAAACTTCTCACTACATAAGGTTCCCTAAGCTCATGTCCAATCCTTGAGACCTGACAGAACCTGAACACACAACTTGGCATACTCCATGCCTCTGCTCCAGAACTTCTCCATCCGGCACAGCAATCCCTCAAGCAGAAGGGTTCCTAGACATCTCTGCCCTAGCATGGTAGTTTAATGTGATACATCTCCTGGTAAGCACTGTTTTGACTGTACCCCACAAATTTTGATATGTATAAGTATCAAACTATTTTCCTAAGTTCCCTTGAGACTCCTTCTTCAACCAATTGATTATTTAGATGTATGTTAATTTTCAAGAGTTTGGATGAAGAGTTTCTATTATTTCCTATGATTTTCCAGTTACTGATTTTTAGTTCAATTCCATTATGGTCAGGAAATAAACTTTTAATGATTTTATATCTTTTAAATCATTAAGTTTGTGTTATGACCCAGAATATGGTCTGTGTTTATGCATTTTTGCCATGTGCACTCAAAAATGATGCATATTTTGCTGTTGTTGGAAGAACATTCTCTAAATGTCAATTAGATCCATTTGGCTGTGGGGTTATTTTGCTTTGTCTCCTGCTCTGTCTTTGTTTTGCCCTGTTCATTGATTATTGAAAGACTTTGAAGTCTTCACCTGTTCTTTTATTTCTGTCACTTTTTTCCCTGTACTTCAAAGTTTTTTTTGTTATGGGGCACCTGGGTGGCTCAGTTGGTTAAGCATCTGCCTTCAGCTCAGGCCATGATCCCAGAGTCCCAGGATCAAGTTTAGGGATCAAGCCCTGCCTCAGGCTCCCTGCTCAGTGGGGAGTCTCCTTCTCTCTCTGCTCCTCCCCCGCTTCGTGCTTGCTCTCTCTTGCTCACTCTCTCTCTCAAATAAATAAATGAATAAAATCTTTTTTAAAAAAAAAAAACTTTGTTGTTAGATATATAAACACTTAGGTTGTTGTGTTTACTGAGTTTTATCATTATGCAATATCTCTAGTTTAAGCAATTTTCCTTGCTCTGAAGTCTGCTTTATGTGATATTTATATGGCCACACACGTCTTCTTTCCATTATCGTTTGCATGGGAAATCTTTTCTATCCTTTTACCTTTATACTTCCCATATCATTATTTTAAAGTGGGCTGCTTTTAGATAGTATATGGCTGAATCTTCTTTTTATCCATCATGACAACCTCTGTCTTTTAATTAATGTGCAGAGATCATTTATATTTCATGTAATTATTTTTGATATTTGGATGGAGGCCTACCATTTTGCCTTTTGTATTCTGTTTCCTCTCTTTTTCATTCCTTCTTTTCTCCTTTGATGCTTTCTTCTGAATTATTTGAATTTTTTGAGAGATTCATTTTAAATTTTCTATGAATTTTGACTGTATTTCCTTGTATAATTTTTTTAAATGCTTTTTTTTTAAAGATTTTATTTATTTATTTGACAGAGATAGAGACAGCCAGCCAGAGAGGGAACACAAGCAGGGGGAGTGGGAGAGGGAGAAGCAGGCTCATGGCGGAGGAGCCTGATATGGGGCTCGATCCCATAACGCCGGGATCACGCCCTGAGCCGAAGGCAGACGCTCAACCGCTGTGCCACCAGGCGCCCCTCCTTGTATAATTTTTTAATGGTTGCTGTAAGAATTACAATATACAAACTCAACTTTCCAAGCTCTACTTGGGATTGATATTTTACCAGTTCAAGTGGAATGTTGAAAACTTCCCACCACATAGATGTCTTTATCTCCCCATCCTTTGCGATGCAGAAGCTTGAAGAACTCACTTTCGGATTTCTTTTATACAGCAGGTCTTCTAACAACAGATTCCTACTTTCTTTTTATCTGAGAATCTCTTTATTTCATCTTTCTTCCTAAAGAATATTTTTACTAGATATGCAGCTTTCAATTTATAGTTTTTTTCCCTTCAGCACTTTTATAATGTTATCGCCCAACCTTTTCACTTACAACACATGGTCATTCCAACTGCTGTTTCCTACTGGGTAATGCATTGTTTTTTCTCTGGATGCTTTCAAGTTCTTTCTCTTGCATTAATTTATACCTTGTTAGATTATTATGCATCTGGGTGTGGATCTCTCTACTTTTGCACTTTTTTAGATTTGCGGTACTTTTTGAATCTGTAAGTTCGTCTTTTGCTCAATATTAAGGAGGCTTCTTTTTTTTTTATTTTTTCCTCAAGCAAGTTTTCTTTTTTTCTTTTTTTTTTTTTTAAAGATTTTATTTATTTATTTATTTGACAGAGATAGAGACAGCCAGCGAGAGAGGGAACACAAGCAGGGGGAGTGGGAGAGGAAGAAGCAGGCTCATAGCAGAAGAGCCTGATGTGGGGCTCAATCCCATAACACTGGGATCACGCCCTGAGCCGAAGGCAGACGCTTAACCACTGTGCCACCCAGGCGCCCCGTCAAGCAAGTTTTCTGTGCCATACTTTCTCTTCTCCTTCTGGGAGTCTGATGACATACATGTTACACCTTTGACCTTTTCCAGAAGTCTTTTCATTTTCTTCTCATCTTTTTCTCTCTGCTGTTCAGATGGTATAATTTCTTTCTTCAAAGTCATTGACTCTTTCTTCTGCCCTTTTCATTCTTTTATTTGCTCCATCTACTGGATTATTTATGTTGGTTTTTGTATTTTTCATTCTCAAATTTTTATTTGGTCCTTTTTAAAATATTTTTCTTATATCTGTGCTGAGACTTCCTATCTTACTATTTGTTTCAAAAATGTTTCAGCCTTACTTCTCTGAGCATGGTTGTAATAGCTGCTTTTGATTGCTTTTTCCATTATAAATTGAGATTTACCTGGTTTTTCATTTGCTGAGCAATTTTGGATCATATTCTGGACATCTTGAATATTGTATCGTGAGTCTGTGGGTCTTATTTAAATCTTGAAAATGCTGACTTTTTGTGTATTTGTTCCAGCAGGTGATTTCCCTGGTTAGTTCAATTTTTATTTTCTTAAGTAGGCTCCATGCCCAGCATGGAGCCCAATGTAGGACTTGAACTCATGACTTTGAGACCAAGACCTTAGCTGAGATCAAGAGTCAGATGACTTTTAGTCCATGCTTCTGATCCACCTTTTTAAGCTGTGGTTTCTATTTTCATTCATTTTCCTGGGCCTTTCAGTGCCACTTAGGTCTGTTCCACATGCACAGCCCTGGTGGCCAATCCGAGACCTAGCTGTGGTCTGCCCTTTATTGAAGTTCTTAAAGGTTAGGGTGTGCTATTTAAGATTAGACGCACTCATGAACAGCTCTCGGATGAAACTGGGAGTTCATAGGCAACATTATGGAATTGATCTCTTCATCTTCCTCCACTCTGTAATCTCGCTAATGTTTCTATGAGCCTCTACCCCTCTCTGTCTTTCCCAATACTTCAGCCAGAAAGCCAAAACTCTACTTTCTCTGATTTGCTTCACAATTCTCATGACTACATCTGTTCGAGGACCGAGAAGCACAGGAACTGAGGAAAAAATAGCAGTAGCAATTGTCCCACAATTCCCCTACAGTCTTGTGACTATGGCTTCTCTTGTCAGAGTGAATTTTCTCCCCTCAGAGTGTTTCCCTTGGAGCCACTGATGCCATCATCTTTGCCCCAAATGTGCCACCATGGTGGTGTCTAGGGCCTGCAGTGAGAAAGAAGAGAAACAAAGGAGGGATTTCCTCTTACTCTTTATGACACTTGGAGTCTTGTTTCCTGCTTTTGGACCTATAAGAGAGGACTCCTCTTCGAGTTATTCCCACCTCCACCCACTGTATACCTCTGGGTTTTGACTGTTTTTGAGTATGGGTGGAATGATTCTGGAGGAGAAGACATGAGAAACTCCTGCCAGTGTCATATTACATCAAATTGTGGTCTCTTTTCTTAATATACCTGCTATCACTTACTTTTCAGAGTCATAGCTACTTCATGCATTCTGTCCAGAGTTTATAGTTCGGTCAGTGTGAGTGTCACAGGGTAGAGTATGTTCATTCCACCCAGACTGGAGTCAGAAAGTTGTGGATAGGGTACTGTTTCAGAGTTAAGCTTTTTCTGTTGCATAAGGAAACATCTCAAATTGTATAACCTGATATATCGTTTTAGTCTCTTCTGAGAACATTTTATTTCACCACCAGTATAAAGCTATTATGCTATATGTTTGACCTGATCTGATTAAATTCAATCTAAAGTCTTTGGTGAATTTCATTAACTGAAATTACAACTCTTTTTTTTCCCCCATCATGACTGACAGATTCAACATTAAGTCTTTTGAATTCAAAACTGCCTTAGGACATAAAGAACTTCCAGAAAAAGTAATTTAAACAGATGCCCATAATTGTACAATCATGTTCAAAAAGAGGTATCAAACTTAAATAAAGTCACAATTCGACTTTTTACAAGACCAGGTTGAATGAAAAGTAGAAGAGGGAGAGACGGATTAGTATATAGAAGTATTAGTATATAGGGGCACCTGGGTGGCACAGCAGTTGAGCGTCTGCCTTCGGCTCAGGGCGTGATCCCGGCGTTATGGGATCGAGCCCCACATCAGGCTCCTCTGCTATGAGCCTGCTTCTTCCTCTCCCACTCCCCCTGCTTGTGTTCCCTCTCTCGCTGGCTGTCTCTGTCTCTGTCAAATAAATAAATAAAATCTTTAAAAAAAAAAGGATTAGTATATAGAAGCCATTAATAATATGCGGTCAATATGAGGTTCCATATGGGACTTACAGTCTGTATTACAAAGGACTGATGTAGACTGATCAGAGGGGCCAAAGTAACTTGCAGTTTGTCTTCTGATACCATGAAACACAAGAGTAGGTCCTCCATTGAGTTCATATTCACGTGGGGTCCCTAAATTATTAGGTAAAATAATAAGCAATCCATAAGATTTAGAATCCCTTCTGTTAAACATAACAACTGTACCATTTTACATCCAAGATTTTGAGCTCTTCCCCAGATTCTAACCAAGGGTCAGGATAATTTTTGCTTTCATTTGGTCAAGAATAAGATTGACTATATTCATAAGCAAGACCTCAGATTTTTCTTATAATAAGGATATTTGAATGCTTGGATTTTCTTGATACTGTTTACATTATGGTAAATAGATGATCAATCTTCCATGTTCATATTTTGCTCCACTCCAGAAATCACTGCATATATATACAAAATTAAAACAGATGTTCAGAAGCCTTTTTCTCGTGGTGACCTTGTTTGCAAAAATAAACACACAAACACAGAAATGGCAGCATAAGATATGCATAATAGAGAGTAAGTGTGGTAGGCAGAATAACAGTCCCCCGAAGACGTTCATGTCCTAACCTTTGGTACTTGTGAATATGTTACCTTAAACATGACAACAGAAACTTTGCAGGTGTATTTAAGTTAAGGATTTTGAGATGGGGAGGTTATCCTGCTGTATCCAGGTGGACCTAATGTAATTACAGGTTTTCTTATAAGGAAGGAAGAAGACGGGAGAATCAGAGAAGGAGATGTGCCAATAGAAGCAGAGGTTGAGTGACGTAGCCGTAAGCTAAGGGACGCGGGCCACCTGTAGAAGACAGAAAAAGCAAGGAGTCAGAAAGGCCTCTAGAAGGTCTCTAGAAGGAATGTAAGCCTTGATTTTAGCATCTTAACATGCTTTTTGGACTTCTGAACGCCAGAACTACAATATAATTAATTAATTAATTAGTGTTTTTTTAAGCCACTAAAATTGTGGTAATTTGTTACAGGATAAATAGGAAACTAATATATTAAGTTTCTGGTTACATGAGGGAATCATGATGGCTTATGAAATTGACTACATGCATCGCGATAATTTGGCCGGACAAAAGCTCATCAGGAAACTGTGTGGAAGAAAGAAGAAAGAGAGAGATGCTGGGTGGAGAAGATGAGGAGGGGAGGAAAAGAAGAGGGAAAGAAGGGAAAGAAGATCATTTTGTGAAAGTCCCAGGGCCAGCTGGAACTTTAGGTCAGCTTTTCAGGTTCCAGCTGGAACGTCAGGGAATATAGTTAGCAGGAAGTAATGGAAGTCAGACTCCATTCCTGAGAAGGAACAGCTGCCTAGGAAGTAATCAGAGAAGACGCTAATAAAACCCTCTGAGGTCTCCTAATTTAGGTAAATAAGACCTAGAGGTAAGTAAAGACCCCTGGGGCTTTTGGAGCCCTCTGCCCTCTGCAAGTTGTCAAAATGGTTGTGTGGCTAGGGCATGAAGGGAGACCCAGGCGAGGGCACTGTCTCCTGCCATTGTGTATTCCTGGCATTTGGGCTTTGCTCAAAGGAAAGCCAATCACCAGCAGACCTTGTGTCCACTCCTGTGTTTTCTCAAACACAGTGAGGAAATATCAGAATCCAAGTATGCTGGGATTATCAAGTGGCTGCTTATGTTTGCTGTATCTTTGTAAACTAACGCGGAAGTATGGTAAATGTCATTTTTTCTTTCATTTGCATTCAAAAATTTCAGGAAGGTGTTTATCCCATTCTTGGGATAGCTGTAACTCCTATTTAACTATAAATCAGTATGTAAAGATGAGCACAAAGAGAAAAATGGTCAACTGTCTTAAAAAATATTGTATGTCAATGAAAAAAGTTCTCTAGAACAGCCGAGTAACTTGCTGCCCGAACAGGAGGAAAATTTAGAGACTCTCTCATGTTCCATTCTAAATGATTGAATAGGACATTTTATCTTTGAAACAAATTTGAGCAGTCATGAATAGGGCTCAGGGGAGTCTGCATTGAGAATAAAAATATATACTGGCTGGTTGAAGGGTTATAAACAAAACAAGGAGAGCATGATAAATCAGCTTTTGTAAAAATCACTTCGGAAAAATAGTAGACATGTATGAGAAATTCAGAAGTTACATGGAGAAGATGGAAAGAAGAAAATAATAAATAAAATTTAACTTTCCCTAGCAATTGCCAATACTCCAGTTGGCTGATATATCTGAACAGTGCCTTAGCTGTTACTGAGCAAACTCTGTCCCGTTGAGTAATTCAACGGCTCCTTTTGCAATAAACGGAACAGAAGGGATGAATGTACTCCAGCCACAGACGACACGCTGGCCTATCTCCTGAGCCACACAACCCTGGTGGCAGTGAAAGTCGTATGTTACAGATTAATGTCCCTGATCGAGGGTGAGAAAGAGTTCACCTGTACACCATGCACCTAATTTGATGACAATAAATTTGGGGGGAAATAAATTGCGTTGCAACTCCACTTTTCGATTCATGGTTGAAGAGCAACCGCGGTTGTTTCAAACAGAGGAGTTTGGTAAAAATCAATGAAAGCATTCTGTGAGATCAATTGACTGTACAGGACTTTCAATAAAAAGTATTGTAAATTGTATTTTTAAATTGTGTGTTACAATCCTTTATATCAGTGGAATTTATAAGCCTGTGTGTGTATACACACACACACACACACACACACATATGTATATACATACATTTTCCAGAGCCAATTATTAAACATTTACTAGTATGTTACTGCTTGTAGATGATACTTATTTCCTAAAAATCAATTGGAATTCATTGAAAAAGATAATTATATATAAAACAAATACAAAAATACTATGGAAATATCTTTTTTCATCAAATGGATAGCAGTATTTGATTTGTGTATTGAAAGCAACTTACTAAAGTGGAGAGTCATTAAGCTTATACAAATATGCTTGAAAGGATATGATTTCAACTTAAATGTTTATGCAACTTGCCGCTTTGGGGATTATAAAATTAAGGTTATTTTTTTCAGTGTGTGTACACTCATTAAAATTCTCTTTTGTCTTTCTTGCATAAATCATATCTGTGAATACCAAGAATTTGGGGACATCTGTGACCCAATGGGTATAACTTTCCCAGGTCATACCAGCAAGTAAACCGCAGAGCCAAGATTTGACTCCAGGCAGTCTGGGCACAGAACCTGCATTTGTAAGCAGTGCACTGCCCTGACGCTCCCACGTGGAAGCTGGAGAATAGCAGACAGTCCACTAGTGTTAATGGTGCACAAGGCATCAGCCAATATGTCTGACAGAGGCACAGGGGGAAGAGGTCTTAGGAAAATCTGTTATAAGAGTTACTATAGCTTTAATATATAACAGCAATAACTAGTTTAAAGGTATCATCAAAATCTTAATTTAAAACTATAATGAGATACCACTTCAAACCCACTAGGATTGCTAGAATTAAAGAAGCAGATAATAACAAGTGTTGGCAAGGATGGGGAAAATAAAACCCCATACACTACAGGTAAAAATGCAAAATAGTGCAGCTGTTGTGGAAGACTGTCTGGTAGTCACTCAAAGGGTTAAGTACAGAGTTACCATGTGAACCAGCAATTCCAGTCTTAGTTGTCTACCCAAGAGAAATGAAGACCTATATCTACACAAAAATTTCCACACAGCTGTTCATAGAAGCATTAAACAGCCCAAAAGTGAAAACAACCCGTAAGTCCAACAACTAAAAAAAATCCCAAGAAAGATATTAAAATACACATGGATAAATATGACATGAAATACACTTATTCTAGATGAGAAAGTGTTATAACTTTGATAAGAGACATAAAAGAAGATTTTATTTTATTGAAAAAGAGATATATTTGTATAAACATAATTCTGTGCTGTGTGGGCACATAATGTGTTAGAGAACTCAATATTATAAACAGATTTCTTCCCAAGTTATTTTAAAATTTTAATTATTTACTTTTGGTAGAAATCTTATCTTTCCCCCTCTTTGGACTTATTCATAAGATTCTAAAGTTTACTTCAAATTTAACATTACTGGAAATTGCCTTGAGATTTGAAAAAAATAAGAATAAAGAGAAGTATTTATATAAAAAAAAGAATAAAGAGAAGAGATTTACTCTATCACATATAAGGTAGTATCAAGCTTCAGGACATGTGAAGTGTGAAGAAGTGGATATTCTAACTGAAGAAATCAGGAACAAAATTTAATATATCATAAAATTTGTATATAAAATAACTGGAGAGGGAAACCATGATTGAATAAATTATAACAAGACAATTGGTAAAAGATAAAATTCAATTTCTGTCTCACAAATTACATTGAAATAAATTGCAGATTGGTTAAAAAATTCAACCTACCTGAAATCTAAAGCCAAAGAAGGACTAAAATGAAATGATTATAAGTGATGTCAGTTAACAAAGAGCATTGTAGGAATGAAAGCTAGAAAATAAACCACAAATCAGTGTGTTGAAATATACAAAAATGTAAATCTTCTGCACATCAAAAGCATTATAACATTTACGGTGAAATGGCAAAGGGGAAAAATTTGCGTAACAGATAAATGCTTCCTATTGGTAATATATAAAGTGCTTTTATAAGTCACTAAGAAAAGGACAACCAAAAGCATAAATAACACATACAATTAATTTATTAAACTATCCATTTGTGAAAGCATGCTGTTACGCACAAATAAAAAATTAAGTGCAAATTCACACATAATGAGATTTTACTTTTTATGTAGTTGGAAAGTATGGAAAAGAATGATAATTGATGTTATCAAGAGTGAAGTAAAGGGACATTCCTGAACATTTTTATTTCGCTATTAATTTCTATAACCATTTCAAAGAGTTATGCTAAGGAGATAATCAGTGAGGTCAAAAGACTAATATATGATGACATTCATAGTTGTGTTATTTATTTTTACCAAAAATGACTAAATAATGCAACCTTAGTGATCCCAAATAGGGTATGTGCCCAACAAATTATGGTAAATCTACATGCTGGAAAACTATGTAACCACTGACCATCATGGTTCCAAAGAATTTAATCATATGAGAAAACACTTGTGATATGTTGCCAAAAACTTGACGCATACAAGTTCAATGATTCTCAAGTGTACGCGTACAGGTACCGAGCCATTTTTATAAAAGCACTCACACGTTAAAGAAAAAAAAGTTTATGATGATTATCTCCAGTTAATGGTATCATCAATAATTTTTATATTCTCCTTTAGGTTTAAAAATTTTTCCAAAGTTCTATAATGAACTGATTTACTTTACAAGTAGGAACTAAGTATTAAAAAAACATAGAATGGGGTGCCTGGGTGGCTCAGTCGTTAAGCATCTGCCTTCCCAGGACTCTGGGATCAAGCCCCACATCAGGCTCCCTGCACTGCTGGGAGCCTGCTTCTTCCTCTCCCACTCCCCCTGCTTGTGTTCCCTCTCTAGCTGGCTGTCTCTCTCCCTCTGTCAAATAAGTAAATAACATCTTAAAAAAAAAAAAAAAAGAGCTCGTCCTCAAGGGCTTGTTTTAAAAAAAAAGACACACAGAAGATTTTACATGGAAGGCGTTGCATAGAATATTTACTTAGGGCTGCACCAGGACATAAATGCATTTCTGCTCTCTGGAACCTTACATCCTAGAAACAGATCATACAAAAGGATCTTCCCCAGACTCTGCTGCCAAAAAGAACATGTTCTAGGGGCTCAAAAAGCAACTGGCACTAAGTATAGAATCTTTTTCTAACTCAACTCACTCAGAAGGTGTTCTTTACCTGTGTGAACATTGATGAACTCTGAACTGCTCACAAGTAAGCCACAGGTTTACGTCCATGTGATCAGGTATCTGATGCCACGACAGAAAATATGGGTGATGTAAGTCCAGACTCATTCTCTTTCCTAAAACTCAGAGGTTGCAATCCTGTTGTTTCCAAAGGTTGGCATTTCAAGTGTCTGCATCTTTATAGAAAATTCATAGTGCGTCTGCTGAATGGTTTGTGCAAATTCATTAGTTGTCTCAGATCCACAAAGACAAGCTTATTTACAACCCATGGGAAGGAAAAATACTTATTCTATCAATTCCATGTCACTTAAATAAATTCATTTATATCCACATTCTTTCATCCACATGAGGTTCCAAATTTCTAGAGGATGGGAACCCTAGAGGCTACTCTGAAATTTGTACAGACACTAACTTCAACACATGAATTCTTAATAAAGACTCTGATGCTTTAGGGTGATTAACACAGGGTTACTCAGTACATAGTAGAGAACTGTGCACATTACCTGATTGATGACTTACCTGGGGTGGTGTGTAAATATGCTCTTACAATCGTGCCCATACATGCTTTGCTAGCCATGCTGAAAATCATGTTTCCAGACTATTTACACAAAATAAATCAGAGACTGCAAAAAAAGAGAAAAAGAAAGAGAAAGAAAGAAAAAGGAAGAAAGAGAAAAGTGCTTTATTCTTAGTCAACAGAAAGTATAATCTTACATTGGAGCTTATGTTAATGCAGGGGCACAAGGTCATTATAATATGGGGTTCTCTCTTTTGTGCCACAGTATTTATGGAAGAAGAAATTGTCAGGGCTGGATTATTTTTACATCAATGTATATGTTGAATCTGTGAAGAAATGGCTTATAGTAGCCCCATATTTTATTTGTTCTACCTTTTTCCCCTCCTGGGAAAGATAGATTTTTGGCTATTGTGGCATATGCACCATTTCGCTTAATTAGGACACATGCTCAGTTATTAGGAGATCTAAGAAAGGTCCCCAAATCTACATACAGCTCAGAAGAAAATCTTTTGACTTCCTAAAACCAGTATTTTCACCTTTTATGAGCAAAATTCTCTGTAGAGCTTTTAAAAACACTTTTTTGGGGGCGCCTGGGTGGCTCAGTCATTAAGCATCTGCCTTCGGCTCAGGTCATGATCCCAGCATTCAGGGATCAAGCCCCACATTGGGCTCCCTGCTCAGCAGGAAGCCTGCTTTTCCCTCTCCCCCTGCTTGTGTTCCCTCTCTCGCTGTCTCTCTCTCTGTCAAATAAATAAATAAAATCTTTAAAATATAAAATAAAACACTTTTTTGGGGGCTCATTTCCAATGATGACAGTTTTAGCAGATTTGGCAGGAACCAAGGATTGTTGTTTAAAACAAACACACACTACTTACACAGGTGATTGTCACATGTCCTAAAGGTAGAGAATCACTCTCTGAGATGTATTAAGAACTCCTCAATGATTTTAAAATCATGTTAGGAAATTAACAGTTCATATGATGGGGTTTTTCCATATAACTTAGGTATATTAGTTTAATTCAAATCAACCAATGTTTGTTCAAGAATCTATTATATACAAGTCACCTTCCTCTGACTGGGGAAGACAAAGGCATGCTAAACACAAAACAAAACGAGAACCCTATTGCACAGTGACCCTAATAATGAAATTCCAAGGGAGAATCTGGAAAGATCTACAAAGATGACAAAGGTGCCATGAAGGGTGGAAGAAGGAAGGAAGTCTTATCACTCCCACAAAATCATGAAAAGCATTATTAACAGAGTAGTTGAGCCAGACTTTGAAGAATTGGTGGGAATCTGACCGGCTGAAGTTTCAGGGGCAGGCCAGGACAGGGCCCCACAGGAGGAAGGAAGGGACGGATGGGGGGCAATCCGGCTGAAGCTTAAGTAGAAAAAATAAAGTGAGAAAGTCCTTCTGGGAAATTAATTCCATAGGCAAGAACTCAGTCCAAGGAAATGAAAGAAATTCCCTTACCACCATAGAACTTAATATAAACTCATTCTCAAAGAAAGAGCTCAGAGAAAGGAATAGTAAAAAACAATGGCATGAATTGAAAAAAATAGAGATTTTACAGTTAAAGAAACAAAATAAGGAACAGAACAGCAATATTGGAAACACATATATTAGGCACTATAATAAACGAAATGCCAGGTCTGAAATCTAATTATTGAAATAAAGGCTTTAGATAAGGATTGGTGCGGAGGGGAAACAGAAAAAAATTAAAATGTTTAGATAGATGACACCGTATTTCATTAAATCAAAGCTACCACAACTGGAAGACACGTCGTTATTTTATGTACGGCTCAAAAAGGGAAAAAATGCTGCCAATGACACCATGACCCAATGCTGTCTAATTTCCTAGCATTTTTATATTTACTGATAGAGCTCACTTAATCATAGGCACAGATTGGTTTATACCACGTATGGTTCTGGTGCATATGAAAAGGATGCATTATCAAGATTTATAACAAGATAAATTAGTTAAGACATTCCTAGTTTCTCACACTGTGTCCAATTGTCCTCAATCACTTTTTAACTCAGAGTTGTTGAGGTCTGTGTTTTTCCATCTGATGTCTCTCTAATGCAACATAGCACAGGACCATCTAATTGTGACTGCTGTTGCTTGGTAAGAAAATATGGCATCTAGTCATTCTGCCATCGATGAGTATTTGTTTCAAAGATAATCCTACACTCAAATGGCTGATGTACCTGAATTTAAAAAAAATTCAAAGAACAGATACTTGAAAGTGTATTCAAATTGTAAGGACAAAAATTCACTTTTTTAAAAAAATATTTTATTTATTTGTCAGAGAGAGAGCACAAGCATGAGAGCAGCAGAGGGAGAGGGAGAATGCAGGGAGCCCGATGTAGGACTCGATCCCAGGACCCTGGGAATCATGACCTGAGCCGAAGGAAGATGCTTCACCGACTGAGCAACCCAGGAGCCCCATAAAATTTCACCTAATAAAGTATACCCTGTTCCAGAAAAAATATACATAGAATTTGTACATGGAAGAAATGCTGATTAAAGTGCCACATTTCAAGAATAGGCTGGATAGTGTCTTATTTAAGGATATGGAGCTGGCAATAAGACTGCCAGAGTTCAGATCACAATCCTTTTAGTTTCCAACTGTGTTCTCCCCAGCAATCTTTGCTACCTCTCTGGGGGACCAAAATGTCTGTATCTTAGAGGGTTTTCATGAGGATTCAGTAACTGGCAGGAAGGGTGTTCAGTAACTATTAGGTTAAGAACATCATTCAGAGTTCCACGCTGGCTCACACGAAGTAACAGAGACTGGATTTACTCTCCCTCCTGAAACTAAACCATTGGACCAACTGTATGGAACAAAGGTTTTCAAGACATCAGACCCACTCTCCCCCTTCCAGGCAACAAACCATAGTGATCCCTGAAAAACAAATGAGATGTGCTCTATGATTGCCCAGTTTTTCTTCCTGGGGAGAGTTTCTGTGCCACAGGGTAGGAGAAGGGCCCCCAGGCAGAGCCAGTGGTTTCCCTGAGTTGAGGAGATGGGGATGGGCTTCCCGGGAGGCCAGGTGCCTGGAGTAGGCAAGGTAGAGGCCAGAGAGGAGAGAGATGCCCAGAGAGACTCGGGAGATCGGTGGGAGACCCTCCTCCAGGGTCAGCCCACACGAGTGAGGAAGTTACCTGAGAACCACTGAAAGGATTTAGGAAAATAATTTCTGACGTTTGCACAGGGCCAGAAATTGTTCTGTTCCCAAGAGCCAGATTGGAAAACCTCAGAATTCATGGGCCACTTGGGACGGCACTCAGATGGCTAAGTCCTAGGAAAGAATTAGCTCTAGACCAAATGCTGCTCTGGGCCGGTCTAACAGAGCTTGGACGCAAGACCCAAAATGTTCTCAATGCGTCAAATGTTTCTAAATGATTCCTTTGGTGACATGTCTGACCAAATCTTTTACCCATTTTTTTTTTCAGTTGGATTTGTTTTGTTTTGTTTTAAAGATTTTACTTATTTATTTGACAGAGATAGAGACAGCCAGCGAGAGAGAGAACACAGCAGGGGGAGCGGGAGAGGAAGAAGCAGGCTCATAGCAGAAGAGCCTGATGTGGGGCTCGATCCCAGAACGCTGGGATCACGCCCTGAGCCAAAGGCAGACGCTTAACAACTGAGCCACCCAGGCGCCCTAGGATTTTTTGTTTTCTATTATTGAATTTTAAAAGTTCTTTATATAGTTTCCAGTTTTATTGAGTATAATTGAAATGTAACATTGTAGTAAAATATACAACGTGATTATTTGGTGAATATACATATTGCAACATGATTAGTTAACATCTATCAATTCACATAGCTACAATTTTTTTGGGGGATGAGAACTTTTAAGATCTACTCTCTTAGCAACTTTCAAATATATACGTATATTCTGGTTACAAGAGTTTTTCAGACGTGGTTTGCAAATGCTTTCACCTGGTGTGTGGTTTGTATTTTCATTCACTAAACAGTGTCACTTAAAGGGCAGAAGTTCTTATTTTGATAAATTCCAATGTATCATCAACACACACCCACGAATGTTCATAGTGGCTTTATTTGCAATAGCAGAAACCTGGAAATAATGCAAATGCCATCAACAGGTGAATGGATTTATATTCTGGTATATTCATACAGTGGTATACACTTTTTAGTAATGAAAAAATATATATATATGAGTGAACTGTTCACATATTCAACAAGTTGGATGAATCTCAAAGTAATGAGGCTCAGTAAACATAGTCAGGCCAAAAAAGGGGAACGCATAGTATATGATTCCATTTATACGTAATTCCAGAATACACGAGCTCATGTGCCATGACACAAGCCCATCATCGGTCTCCTGGAGAGGGGAGGCGGGGACAGGATGAAATGATTACAAATGAGCGCAAGGATACATTTTGAGATGGTGAATACATTCATTATCTTGATTGGTAATATACATATTTTGAAACCTATCAGACGTACACTATAATCATGCATATTTTATTTTATGTAAATTATACTTCAATAAAACTCTAAAAATTAGTGATTCAGCCATCTAAGCATAAAAACAAGTACTAAGAAAGGTGGGAGAAAAATCAAGTTAACAGATTTCTCCATGGCCATCTGACTTTATTTCCTAGTGCTTTTATGAAGACAGTTGATGGACTTTTTCATGTATATCAGAGCCCAGAGGCTATAGCATCGGAGATCATTTCTTTAAAAGAAAAAGCAAGCAATTGCAAATCATTACAAGTGTGACAACTGCTACCGGCAAGTCCGAGTGCTCCTGGAAAGTATCTCAGGGGCCTGATGCAGCCGGAGGATCTGAGTAAAATGTAGTCTGGGCCGAGCACAACTGGGCTAAGACAAAGAGAAGTCTGGGATGAAGACAAGTCAAAAGAGTGTTTTAGGAAGAAAGAATATGTGCTAACGAGGTTTTCCCTTACTGTGAGCTAAAGTCTGCTTCCAAGGAAATGGTGCCAGATCTAGGAAAACTCCATTCAGATGTTCAAGGGCTTGGCCAAAGTCACGCTGGCAAGTGACAAAGACTAGTCAAAACCTAAACAGCTCTATTTGACCTATTTGATCCAAGAAAGAAAAAAAAAAGTATATCATTTAACTATCTGAGCTGAAAAAGGGAAGAGTAACATCACCATTGGGAAAATACAAGTGACACATGTGGGAGATTCCAAATGTCTTTCTTGTAAAAGAAAATTAGCCACCCTTGTGAGCATAGAGGAATGTATAACGCTGTCGAATCACTATATTGTGCTCGGGACACTAATGCAACATTGTGTGTGCCGACTTTATGTATATATATGCTTCCTGGCTTACCGAGCTCTTACTGGATAAAATCCAAACACATTTCCATACAAAATCTGCATCGTTTATTTGCTCACTGCCTAGTTTTCTGCATGTTTTCACCCCTCTCTCTTCTTCATGTTCCTGCCAGGCATACCCAGCAAGTCCCACTTCTGAATGCCTTGCTGGCTTCCACGTCTCCAGGACTGCTCCCTCTGCTGGAAAGCTCGCCCCCCCCAACCCTCGAGTCCCCAAGACTCCTCCGCCAAGGGGCTTCCTGGGTGAGCAGCCTGCCCCCCGCCCCGTTCCCTGCTATCTGTCCCCAACCCAGCACAAAGGATGTGCTCTGCCAAAGTTGTCCCACACCCCTGTCATTTTTGAAACCTCTAAAGGAAGGATGAAGAGAGATGTGAAAGTTAAGCACCTTAAAACTGCGGCATGTCGTAGGGGATGCGCAACGCCCAAGTCCCCGGGAGAGGAGGAACACTCTGGAAGCACTGGAATCGTGCTGTTAAGCAGTGGCTTTCAAGTATTTTAAACAGTGGAGGCCTTTTTCTCACACGAAACGTTACCTGGGATTCCAACATACAGTATAGATTAAAGTCGGACTTTATGAGTAGAGGTTTATTATTTCACATATGCTAAGGGCAGTCGATAAGAACAATGGGGCGGTTTAGGGTACCTGACACATTGGAGTGTCTGTGCCTTTTAATTACAATTTTATTAAAAGTTTTTAATGCATCTTTTAAAAAAGGCACCCAGACATTTGCAGACCCTGAAGCAGTCCTGAACCTGGCTTGAAAATTACTGCTTTAAGTCGGGAGGAGTAGGGCTTAGGCAGGAATCAACGGGCATTCAGGGAATTCAGTGGTGTTGCTTGATTTAAGCCTGGGTCTTTCCAATGCTGAAAGCCTGTGCTCTTTCCATTGCATCACTGCTGTCCAGGCTTTGTGAATTCACCCTGAGGACTTACAGACAGGCATCTGCGCAGTCCTGAGTTTCTAATTAACAGACCAGAAAATGCACTGGCGGGAGGTGGGGAGCAGAGGACCCCAGCAACTCTGCACTCTGTGGACTGCTACGCTTTCCTGCAAGGCGTGCGGGGGAGGGGGGTGCCCGCCTGTCCTGTGACCCTGCAGGAAAAGCACACTTGGGGAGGCCACAATGCACTGGGCTTGGGCGGCTTAACAGTGATAAGAAGGGAAGGTATTTGACTTCGTCCCAATACTTTCAGGATCAGCCAGTATCGAGTGCATTTGTGGGGTTCCTTCACTTCAATCGAAACAGAATTTCTGAAAGCAGTGGCTGTGCACACACTTGGCCGCAATCTGAGCCACCGCGCAACCCCCCCGAGGAGAACAGGCATCTGGACACCGCAAGCAGAGCTATGTAAAGCTAATACTCGCAGACGCTGTGGGCTTCAGCCTGTCTAAGGAGGCAGGGAGCTGGCATGGTATATTAAATTCACTGAATTTTACAGCGAACATCTGGCCTCAAGGACAGCTGTGGTCAGGTTTAGTGAAAGACTTCTGTGAAAAATGGTAACGTCAAAATATTTGAGCCTCTGTTTGCACTAAGGCAACTTGTTAATCAGTTGGTCTGCGTTGGGGCTGAATATTTGCCAGTTTCACTTTACTTAAGGCGAAGGTACCCTTCTTAAACAGAATCCAACATCGTGCCTGGGATCAGGGGAGTCTAATTCACGTAGCACCGTTTTCTCTGTTCGCAAAATATCTGTTTTTATTGTTAGAAAATTGTGAATGGGTCTCTTCGCATCCCTCGGTTTTGCTCACCTCGATACCATTGGCGCTTAAGGGTGAATACATAGTTTAAACAGAGAGGGTGAAATGATCAGCTTTTAAGCAGCCTCCCCGGATGTCTGAGATTTTGAATAAAAGGGTATGTAGCATAAATTATAACTCTTAATCATAACCATGAACGCAAAACTGAGGGGTTTTATATTCGAAGCAGAAAAGTTGCATCTCAAAGCTGAGAAGTACATTTAGCGGCCTGTTTCTAATCTGTCAGAAAGCGCAACATGGATTTAATGTGACCCTGAAGGATAGAAGGAAAACAGGGCTCGCCCTCTGATCCTCCATTTGAAGCTCGTTGAATTAGTCCAAGCACATTTGAAATGACTCAAGATGGTGAACATCTGCCTCTCTTTATTAGAAAAATTCTCTTTTTATTATAAATAAACACTTTGTCCGGGATTGATTGTGAATTCCATTAGTCCGTGGACTTGTGTTTCCAGAGCAACGTGAGCGCTGGGCCAGAAGCACTGAGTGCGTTCTGAATCTCTCCAGAATCCGACAGTGAACACACAGAAAGAAACACATAATTAGCTAGTTCGTTGCAGACTTTGGCCTCAACCTAGGGAGCAGCTGACCCAGGTGCATTGCAGAACTTTGGAACGCCGTCTCGATTACCCTGCTGTACGTCACAACCAAATGGCACGGAGGAGCTTCAAGCTCCTGAGAAACATGCCTCAGTCAGCGTTTCCCTCGTTACCAGAACACAGAAGAGGCCCACCAGACAGTCACTGTGCCTTTGAGACGCCTCCGTGTGGGTGTTCACTGATATCAGGGGAATAAAGTAGGCCCAGATGCAATAGTCCTTAGAAAATAGGACTTTAAAGAGAGTTTGGGTCCCCGGCCCGCACATCCTCCATCTTCTCTTTCCTTCTGCTTGCGAGAATATACAGTCTGGGGGCGCCTGGGTGGCACAGTGGTTAAGCGTCTGCCTTCGGCTCAGGGCGTGATCCCGGCGTTATGGGATCGAGCCCCACATCAGGCTCCTCTGCTATGAGCCTGCTTCTTCCTCTCCCACTCCCCCTGCTTGTGTTCCCTCTCTCGCTGGCTGTCTCTATCTCTGTTGAATAAATAAATAAAATCTTAAAAAAAAAAAAAAGAATATACAGTCTGGAGCTTTACGATTGCTTTTCAGAGCAAACACTCTGCTGTTGCTTACACCCCATTGAATGGGGGTAAGGCATAATGGGGCGGTCCTGTGAATTTAGGAGTGTTGTTTCTCCCTAAAAGTTGGAAAAATTAAGAGCCTGTTATTGAGTGAACCTTGCTAACTGAAAGAACTATACTCTCCCACTCTCACCTTACCTTCCTGCTCAAAAGAGACCGATTTGGATTTGAGCAGCACGTTATTACTGTGTGACTTCGGACATGACACTTAACTCCTTTAGGGCTATTTTTCTAGGTCAAAAACAATACAATATTGGCATCTGGATAATAATCTCCACAGTGTGCCTTTGCTAACATTGTATCGTTAGTGCCTCTGTATCGCCCTGTGGTGGAGACACGACCAACCCATTTAACCCAGGAAGAAAATTGAGGTCTGACATTTGTACTTGCTAAGATGTAAAATGGGGCTAACTTCTAGTCTTCCCATTTCTTAGTCCTGTGCTCATTTCAAAGCATTAAATCCAAGGCACCTAAAAAAAAACAAAAAACACCAAAACAAACAAACAAAAAAACCCCACAAAAACCAGAGAGACAGAGAATCCTGAAAACTGTCATTATCCTACATTTTATAAGGCCTGATTGAAAGAAAGATAGTTGGTTTTTGATATACGTCACTAGGTACTAGAGCAAAGCACTGACAATAAACAAAAAACCAGATGAAATATTTTTTTAAAAATCTCTTTAAAACTACCACTCAATGGTTGTGTTATAAATGCCCTGAGGGGAGGGAAGTGTTGTCTGTTTCTTAACACTGCGGCACCCCCAGCACATAGGAAAGGAGCTGGCCTATGGCAGGCACTCCATAACTATGTGTTGAATGATTGTTTTGGTGAGCTAGCAAGGAAATAATGAATACTTGGGCCAAAATCTAAGCGAACATGAGAACCTAGAGAAGCAGGCACAGCATTTCATCCAGTATTTGTACCCTGAGAAGATTTGCAGAAGCTGACCATTTAAGCTTTTATGATCCTGTGCAGTATGGAGGCCAGAAAGCAAAGCGCAGGTCCCTTCCAAGTAAAAGTCAAATGGGAAAACTGCCTCCATAAAGCGGGAACACCAAGAGACTATATCTTCAGTATGAGAGTAAACTAGAAATAAACTCTCTCCCACCTTCCTACCAGAAAATGGTAAAAAGGAAAAGAAAAAAAAAAAAAAGGAGAAAAAGAGAAAGAAAATTGCCTGTCTCAAATCTTGGCACCGAGCGGAAGGGGAGACAAGACTGAGAAATTATATTTACAAGCTAGCTCTCATGTGGATTTGCTGCCCTAATTTCATAGCATCTGGATGGCCCCAAAAACTTCAGATGGAATTCTTTAAATAATCCTAGATTGGATGCCACCTGGCAGAGGAAAGCAATAATCCTTTTCAAAAGTATCTACCTTTGTCTCAGTTCTTACAAGGTTTACACACACATGCAAATCACATAGGAAAATTAGCAGCTCACATTGTTAAAATGACTAATCAGATGAAGAAAGAAGATATCTTTGAGTGAGAAACAGGGCTGAACACTCTATGTGGAAATTTAGACACAGAAACAAAACAACTATGTTCACAAAGTTGAAGTAAATAGAATATACATTGCGAGTTTGCATAGACAGAGAATAAAATATTGTAAAAAAAAAAACAAAGCACGTTTGCAAGAAGAATTAATACTTTTAGAAAGGAAACATATTGATGAAAATTTAAAAACTCAGTGTGTCTGTGTTTGAAAACATCAGACAAAGCTGGAAATCAGAAGGTAAATTGGAAGATTGAGCTAAAGGATTTATCCAGAATATAGCACAAAAAGACAAAGAAACAGTATTCATAAAAGGGAGTTAAAAGACATGAAGGACAGAGTGAAAAGATCTAATTTTTTTTAGGTTTTTAAATTTTTTTTATTATGATATGTTAGTCGCCATACGGTACATCCTTTTTTGATGTAAAGTTCCACGATTCATTGTTTGCATATAACACCCAGCACTCCATGCAATATGTGCCCTCCTTAATACCCATTACTGGGCTAGCCCATCCTCCCACCCCCTCCCCTCTGAAGCCTTCAGTTTGTTTCCCAGAGTCATAGTCTCTCGTGGTTCAGTAGGAGAAGGAAGGGAAAAATGAAGGGGGCTAAACAGAGGGGGAAATGAACCACGAAAAGATCTAATTTATTCTTAGTTATGGATCCAGAAGTAGAAGAGAGAAAGAATGTGGCAAAGGAAATGTTTGAAGAGAAAATTATGAGAATTATCAGAGCAAGAGATTCAAGAATTGAAATATGATTGTACATCATTGAAATACGAGGAAATGTGAATGCCAAAGCAAGGTACTAAAGTGAGCAAGAGATGAGAGTCAACTTGCCTTCAATAGTGTGTCAGACTGACAGGAGACTTCTTGAAAGCCACATGGATACTAGAAGAGAGGGCAGTGGAATTTTCCTTGTATTAAGAGGAAAACAAGCAAACAAACAAACTAAATGCAGAAACTATTCAACCTAGGAACCTATGCCCAAGAAAAATATTTTTTCAGAAATGAGGTTGAATATTTTTAGAGAAACAAAGAATTGATAGGTTTTGTGGCCCACAGAACTCACTAAAGAAGATTCTAACATATGTCCATCGGCTGAAAGGAAAGGAATTTTCAGGTAAAGATTTGGAATGCCAGGAAAAACAAAGAACAAACAAAATAATAATATTGGGTAATATTTAATGAGCATTGACTGATTAAATCCATAATAACTCTTCTGACATAGTGAGAAATAATATACACCATAAAAATAGCATGCAATTTGGGAAGGAGGTGAATGGAGCCACAGTGTTCTAAGATCGTTATATTTCTGGGAAGAGGATAAAGATAGTAATGAAATTTAATGTTGATAAATGTGCATGCTGTAATTTCTTGGTAAACACCAAAAGAATAGAAACCGTACACTATCCAAAGTAGAGGATGAAAAAGATGGATAAAAAAACCCAAATCCCTGAAAGTCCAAACACGAAAAAATAAGCACACATGAGACAACCAAAAAAACCAAAAAACAAGACAATAGATACAAGCTAAATACAGTATGTTAGACATTACAGCAAATGTAAAGAGACTAAATAATTCAATTAAATTGCTAAGGTTGACAGGCTGAATTTTTTAAAATGCCAATTCAAGGCGTTCCCCAGTAATAAGGACACAGAAGACTAAAAGTAAAGGGATGGAAAATATGTATCAGGAAAATACTATAATATTAATAATATTAAATATACTAATAATTTTAAATAATAACAAAAGCCACTGCATGTTAATAATTTACAAAATAGATTTTAAGGCAAAAAGATTTCCTAGGAAGAAGTTAATTTCAAATTACAAGTGATTCAAGGTACCAGCCAGGCACAGCCATTGTAAATGTGTCTGCACCAAAGAACACAGTCGTGCTAGAGAGACCACGGAGCCGCACTGCTGTTGCCGGGAAGAACGCACTGATGTCAGACCTTACACCTGTCCAGCAGATACGCACTCCTGGAAAAAATGGACAAATCCTCCTGAGTGGAGTCTGCTCTAAACTAGTTTCAGTCGACAAGAATATATATAGGATTTAAATTTTATAGCATATAATCGAAAAGAAATCCATTGATGGCCAAATAATTTATAGCGTGTTTATGCAACAGACAACTACAGAGCAGTGAAAATCCAGTAACCACAGCTTCTTACATCCACAGAGAAGAATGGCAAAAACACAAAGTTGCCAAGTCAGAGAAAGCACCTGCAGTGCGATTCCATTTGTAAAAAGTTTTAGAAACAGATCAAACGAAGCAATGCGTTATTTGGGTACATTCAAATGTCTGAAAATCATAAAGGACAGCACAGCCGTGATTATCACAGGAGCCATGATGCTGCTTGCATTTGGTGGGGAGATAAGGGCAGAGGCACGGAGTGGGTATCTTAAGAAAATGGCACAGTCTATTTCTTTACCTGCTGTTGAATTCTTGGGTATTTTCTGTATTATTATTTTTAGCAAACTATTGAGATGTAAAATACATACACAAAAGTGCAGAACCAAGAATACAGTTCAATGAAAGAAGCTAAAATTCCCAGCATGCCAGCACCAAAACTCCATCACCCCCGAATCACTTGCTATCCTAACGGAAAAAAATCAAAGTAAGCAAAAGTATACAAAATAAGGAACGGCCAGTCACTAACCCCCTCTCAAAGGTAACTCTATTCTGGCTTCCAACACTATCAGTCAGTTTTGCCTGTTTTGAACTTTATGTAAATGGGATTACATAGTATACATTCTTTTTTTTTTTTTTTTTTTTTTTCTGGTTGCTTTTCCCCAATATTTTGTTTGTGAAATTAACCCGTGTTGTTGCATGCATAAATAGTTTTTCATCCGCTGCTTTATTATTTTTCAGTCATACGTACGTGTATTTCATATACTTCTCTGTACATCTGTTTTATTTCACAATAAAACAAATGAAAATAAAACTTTGAAAGATCAGATTCAGTAGTTGGGTAGTTGCTGTTACTCTTTGCAGGTCCCTTAAAGTTGTAAATCCTAACTATCCAAATATTTTAGACATTAAATATTTCCAGAGAGGCTGGAATGAAAGTCCTTTCTCAAACACCTCACTCTTTCTATGTTAGCTGCCAAGTCCAGACCAGACACAGGGAAAACAGATACGGACTCTGTCAAGTAAGTTCACCTAAAGTCTGTTTATAAGACCAAAATTCAAGAAGCGAAAACAAAGATGTGCTTACTCAGCTAGATTCCCTCCACTAGATCCTCTCCCAACAAAGTTATGAGCTGGTGAAATTGTCACTGGCTCCACTCCTCACAGCCCTCACCCCTGCACACACACAGTCACCTGTTAGCCTTTTGGATTTGCAGCTCCCACCCCTGCCCCATGCTGAATCCAGATTTTTTCATGTGTGATGAAAAGGAATCTGATAAAATGATTCACAGTAAAATGTGAAAAAGAAGGGATTATTCTCTATTTTTGGAGGCTGTCTACATTTTACAAGGGTAATGGTAAGGGCCAAGTTCGGCCACAGTGATGGTACCCTGTGGGAGATCCAGGGTGGATGTCCTACCTGCCACCAGGTACGCATTTCCCTCTTTTGCCTGCCTGCAGTGAGCAGCCCCCAGCCCCTGTGCACTGGGAGGCTTTGTTTCTTCTAAGCAAGGGGACTTCTGACAGCAGGAAGGCCACTTTTTACCTTTGTCCCTGTGGCCTCCAAACCCAAAACCACAATTCAAAGATGAAAGCTAATCTTCAGAGCAGAAAAAATCTTTCTGAGCGGCTGCCACTGAAAAGAGCAAGAAGCCGACCCCAGCAGAGGCTGTGATGGGGACACCCAGTCCCTGCCCAGCCCCCTCAGCAGGCTCAGCACTGCCTGGAACAGCCTGAGGTTCCGTCGCTGCCGCAGAGGGAGGACACTTACCCGTCTAGGGAGAAACAGGCTTGGGGACAGCTGACTGGAGCGAGACCTGGGCATGCTCCAGCTGTTCCTGAAGCCGTTTCCCTGAGGATGCTGTGTTCACTGCATTCTTCTCCGGGGTGGTGGGGGAAGGGGGGGGGTGTTCATGCATCCATCTCAGGAGACCATGCTTTCTGATTTGCCTCAAGACCCCTGGTTTATGCCTGTTATCCTGGAATCCCGTTTGTCCTGGATTTTTTTATTTTCTAACAGGGTGGTAGTAGTATTTGCATTAAAGTATCTTGGGCAAGGTTGCATACACCTCTTTATTTCCACCTTCTGCCATAACCTCATCTCGCTGTGGGGTTGGTCCATGATCAGGGAGCGGAATTCTTGCTTTACTGCCTGGTTATCGCAGAAAGACAACCAGCGATCACCTACTATCTTGTCATGAGTCTTCCTCTATGAGTGTTCTTCACACCTCTTTACCCTTGACTTATCCCTCTTCTTGTAAGTCCAGGATCCTGAAAAAGAAGAATACGTTTTTCCTGTAAATTTTTTCACATCCCATTCTCATCTCAAAGCCTCATAATGTAGCTTCTACCTTCACTACTCCCCTGAAACTGCTCCAGAAAAAATCACCCTATTGACATTTCAAGAAAAATTCTTTTTTGCCATTACTTCCTCGATCTTCTGCATAATTTGATACATGGACTATCACACTGCTTGGAATTCTGTGCATGCCTGGATTCTGGTAACCACTATCTCCTGATTATTCTTATCCCTCCAAGTCCACTCCTTTTCCTCCCTCTTCACCCCTACCTGAAACAACTTTCCCAAATCTGAGTGTTTCTTTTCAATCCCCTTCATGGGAACATTGGTGTTCTCAGGATTCCCAGCATGCCTTGCGAGGGTCCTCCCTGGACCACTGTGCCAGGGCAAGCCCACCCGCACTGCTGGTCATCTGTGCTTATAGGACAGTGACCCCAAACTGTCACCTTCACTTTGCATGAACATATCAAATTCATATACCGACTTGTCTCCTGAAATGTGTACGCTTTGTTGTCACCTATCTCACAGCTCAAGGGCCCCGCTGGACCCCTTATTTTCCTCTAAAACCTGTTCCCTGTAATCCCTAACTTTGGTCCCCATGGCTCCATCATGCAGTAGTCACTTGGGCCAGAGCCTGGAATTCATCTGAGATTCCACACCTCCTCGCTGTCCTGTGTTCTGTCAATCATCAGAATTACTTTTTACCCTATAGATTCTTCAGAAAGCTTCTCATCTTTCATATCGTCTATTCTCAGGCCCTCGATCCCTAACTCTTCTCCCTGCTTCTCTCCTTACACCCTCACCTCTCCATGCTGACACCAGGCTCCTATGAACACATCACTCAGTTCTTGAAAGCAAACCTGTCATGGGTCTCAGTTGCCTGTAGAGTCCTCTCCAGGCTCCCAAGATGGCAGACGCAGCCCTCCCTGCCTCAGTCAGTCAGCCGTCTCTCTGTGAGGCGCTCCAGGAAAAGCACACAGAAGCGCCTTCTCTTCCCTGCTGACATGAAATCTGAACACACATAAACCAGCAGCAAGGTGATGTAATCCCATCCAATTTTCACAGATAATATCCAGGGTGGAAATGTTTCCAAACCACAGCTGAAAGACACATGTGGTTTTATTCGGCATGAAATTCAGCAAGTAATTAATACTCAACTCTGTCATGCTCCTGGAAACATGGCCACTCTTGGAGTTCTGGAGAGGGAGAGGGAGACCCTCACCCTGATCTGTCCTGACTCTGCCTGATGAGGGAAGGCTAAAGCCTTTTGCACCTAGTGCTGGGGAATCACCCACCTGTGTTGGCTGCTTCTTGGGGAGCGAGGAGGAGTCCAGAAGATTCTGGAGGATTACACAGAGGGCATCCTGAATCAAGACTGTTTTAGGAGCTATTTCTATGGGGTCGATTTCTCTCTAACCCTGCCTAGCAAATGCACACAGCTAAAGAAATTCTAGAAAAAAAAAAAACAAACGAGTAATCATACTACAGGTTTACACTGTACTAAAGGTGTCAGATGCTAGAAGACCTCACTTTTAAGATCAGCTGAAGGAAACCACAGAGCCAAACTACAGGAGTGGTCAGGCTTTGCTGAAACTCCACCTGGAAAACTTCCCTCAAGGGCGCTTTTATAACCACTTGCCGTAACCAATGTGGAGTTTTCCTTTTCATCCTGTCCTTTCTTTTGTCCCTTCTCCTACTGGACTCATTCATATCTTACTTGCTCATGCCTTTAACTGGTCTCCAGCTCTGCTTAAGAATATATTTCAGTGGTTTGAATGAATTTTTGGTTTTCAATCCTATTTTGGTTTTTAATATTTTGGGGATCGCTTTGAGAAACAAAATGGAACTCTGGACTTGCTCTCCAGGAAGAAAACTGTACATACAGTTAAACTTTATCTTCTGTTCATGGAGTTCATGGGCCAGCCCCCTCCCAACAAAGCACATCTATGACCCTCAGAGGGCCACATCTGTCTTTAAGATGGCAAGCTTCAAGTATTTGAAGAGAGCTCTCACACATCCCTTCCTCTCTCTTCTCTACCTCTCGCTTGACTTATGCAGTCTTTCCTTGCTTGTTTTGTTTCTTTCCCAAATTACATCTGTTCTTTTTCTGGGACAAATTGAGTTTGGTTCTATGAGTTTGGTAGGATGCATGTCCCTTAGGGTAGGCCACTGCGTCCCCCTTATCAGGACAGTAGTGGAGGAAATGTATCTGCCAGCACTGGCTTTCCCTGTGGCTCCACGGCAGACTCACACAGAATGTGCTGGCAACTTAAATTCTCAGGCTGCTTCTTGACATATTCAGCTCTACTTGTTGGGTCTACAGGCACCACATGGAAAGGTCTAGTCAACGGCAACCAAAGGGAACAGAGTTGGGGAGGCCAGGACCTGGTGTCCGAGCACCCCAGGGGATGAGAGCAAGTGTCATGTTGGAACTGGTTGGCCTTGCAAATCCCGGGGTCTAGGCAGGTAGCAGGTACAGAGGCTATGATGTAATCTTGGCCAACCAATGAAACAAAACAATGGGAGAGCACATTCATTCCTTCTTTCTTTCATTTAATGAACCAGTTTTCACAGTGCTTCTAAATTCTGGGCTCTGGACTAGGTGTCTGGAAAAAACAAAACAAAACAGATATGGCCTTACCTTCATGGAACTTCTGTCTAATGAGTGATACAGACATGATGTGGGGACCCTTGAACTCTGAAGGTAAGAACAAGGTTTTAGAGAGGACTTAGGAAAACATCTAACACACTTCAGTGGAGGGGAGGGGTGATGTCAGGGAGGGCTTCCAAGGGTGGTGACGTCCATGCTAATTTGTAAAGGGTGAGGAGGTGTTAGCCAGATGGTGTGCATGCACTCATGGTGTGCTGGAGATGGAGGGGAGATGGTATGGAGAGGGCCAGGGGAAGAGGGGAGAGCTGGAGGCAACTTGGGGGCATTTAGAAGATGCAGGAGATGGAGAAGAGCCCAGGATGGCCTTCGACACCACTGGAAGAACTCGACACTTGACTCTGAAGGGTTTTTCATCGGGGCATGATCCAAGCAGAGGTGAATCTCAGAGCAGTGCCGGTGGAAGTCCGGAGCGAGCGGGCTGGGGAACAGGCTTCGCTCCTGTGGTGGGGAGACAGGGGGCACAGAGCCACGAGGGCCCCGTCCTGCCCTGACGGCCAGCGGGCAGTAGAGTCCAGAGCTCCCTAATTTGAGAACCTCCTCTCTCTCGTTTCTCATCTACCCATTTGCCCCTGGTGCCCGCCAAGTCACAAAGAACGTCAGTGCATGGAGCCTTCTTTACTTTCCCTACTTGTCCTTAGGGTAGGGGCCGTGGTGACACCGAGAGCTCACTAAGGGCCACAGGGAATAACCTAGGAATAAGTGTGTTTTTTGCTTTTTGCCAAATCTCACCCATGCTTATGGCCATGTCCTGCTCTCCTTGGGGTTTTGGATACCCACGCAGAGAGCTTGAAACTGGAACTCTTATTGGAATATCCCTGTTCAGGCCCCAGAGCAAAGAGGCCACGCAGAGCCTCTCGGGGTCCTGCCTGCCCTCTGAGTGGCCGTCCCAGGGGCTGAGTGCTGGCCTCGCATGGCTGGATCTCTGCTTTCCTGGGGAAGTGACTGAGTTGTTGAGTAAAGGAACAGTCCTGTGGGAGCAGAAGGAACAGGAGGGGCTTGTGTCTTCAGAAAACCCCTCCTTACCAAGCTTTTGGGTGTCTGTTTAAAGACGGCGACTTGATACACAGAAAGAAAGAGCCATTTACACATCTTGTGCTTGACGGCGGTTCTAGGAGGTGGGACATGTGCCCTGCTGGTTCGGGTCTCTGGCCTAGCCCCACTGCGATGTGGCTACCAAGGAGTCCCTTTCGTCCTGGAAATAACCTGCTTACCTTGGCACCCACGCCTGGCAGTGCCTTGGGCCAGCCCCCCTGGTCTCAGCAATTTGCTGGCTTGACCTTCTGCTGCCCCCGCCCCCGTGGGGCAAAATCTAGACAGGGCAGCTGCCTGTTCATTTGCAGCAGTAACAGGACCCCTTCTAAATGCTTATCAAAGTGCCGGGTGCTGAACGTGAGCTCTGGAAATTACTTTCACTGAAAGATCCCCGGTGCCTGCCCCTGCATTCGGTTTCCAGGAGCTCTGCAACCACTGGGTGTTTTACTGAGCTCTCTCTCTATTTTTGCAGCCAGCTTGTAAGTCCTGGATGACACTCGTTAAATGGGTTTCCGAGGACTTGTGTACTGCTTGTGTATGAGCCAAGCTGGAAAACTCAGCCTTTCCTGGGGAAGATTCCCGTCTGCGATGTGTGGGTGGGTGTTGGAGGGCATCCGGGATTAGCTTGGCCTGCAAGCCGGACGAGCGTTTGTTCTGGTGTTGAAAGCACTAATGTAATGCAGTCCGAGAATGGGAATAAAACCCCAGGGCTGCTATGGGCTCCTCAAGGCCAAGGTTAAAAAGAACTGAAGCCTAACTCTGCATTGAGTCCAGTAACCCTGAGTGTTCATTCCACAAAGCCCCACACTCAGGCAGCCCACCTCCCTCTGCTTGGAGAATTTATTTTTCTTTGTCTCATATATCAAAGCAATTTGTAAATTCTAGGAAGTTCACTCACTAGTAAATATTCATGGAACATTTACAGTGAGAGATAGAATCATGAAACAGATACCTCCCATGTCTTTAAGAAGCCTGATGGTGAGAGAAGAAAAACAGACTCTCAGGACTGGAAAGGGGAGAAGTGTCATCTAAGCCAGCCATCCCTGGGAGCCCAGGTGTCCTGTCTCCTTATGGGGCAGATTTAGAGCCCAGGACGAACCCCCCTGTGACTCACCATGCCCTAAAGGCTTCGGTTCCTTTTCCAGGGAGCAGTTCATCTAATATCCCAAACCTAAAGTCTTCTGTCCTTCTTCGTGCTGTCTCTAGAGTCTTTGAGCATTTCTCGGAGGGGCCATCCATGGAAGAATGTTTTGAGGTTGCTCATTCTATGTCTAAGACTGGTCTCTCATCCTGTATGTGGAAGGCTGATTTTTTAGGTCTGATATCAGCATCTTGTTTTTAATATAAAATAACTTCATCTTTTTATGTTCATTCCAATATTTCATTCTAGATCAGGGGTTGACAAATGGCAGCCTCTGGGTCAAACCTGGACCACCACCTGCTTTGGTACTGTCTACCATCGAAGAATTGTTTTAATATTCGTAAATCATTGGAAAATATCAAAACACAAATATGTTGATGACATATGAAAATTATATGAAAGTATTTACATACTATCCTTAAAATTGCCTCTTGGCCTGTAAAGCCTAAAATATTTGCTGTGTGGCCATTTACAGGAAAGCTTGCCAAACCCTGGTCTAAATTTTAATTCTGTTGTTGAACATAGAATAATCCACCCCTTTTTCACAAGGGCTCCAATCTGATAAGGATGGCATTTTGCATCTTTTATAAAATCTCGAGAAATGTATACAGACCAGGACAAGGGTTGATAGCACATACCCCTAGAGCCATCCTCCAGATAATCTCAATCTAATAATCAATGTAGGGCAATTCCTCTAGTTCGGTCATTCATAAACTTACATTGTGTTTAAGGATATCAAGAAAGCAGCGGCAATTATCTTGCTTTCACTGATATACCAGATATGCTAATACGTCTCACTGTGGTTCTCGCTTAGCAGTTAATTCTGCAAATGCTGACGTTGAGCCAGTCTGACCTAACTTATTCTCGGGTGCTAGCCTCCCTTTCTTTCTTTCTTTTTTTTTTTTTTTTAAGATTTTATTTATTTAACAGAGAGACAGCCAGCCAGAGAGGGAACACAAGCAGGGGGAGTGGGAGAGGAAGAAGCAGGCTCCCAGCGGAAGAGCCTAACGTGGGGCTCAATCCCAGAATGCTGGGATCACGCCCTGAGCCGAAGGCAGACGCCCAACGACTGCGCCACCCAGGCGCCCCTAGCCTCCCTTTCTAACATGCAAGATTTGGCACCGAAGTTTTCCAGGACTCAGCAGCTGCTCTCTGGCCTGAGCTTGAGAAGCCCCTCTGTACTGGGTACAGATACTGGTACTGGGTACTGGGTACCGCTCACTACTGTGACAGGTGAGCTCCACAGTCATAGTGGGATTAATGCAGTGAAGTCTCAGAGTTGTTCATGATTCTTATAACTTCCAGATCGGGGCTTCTGGACTTCATTACTCATGGCTCTGTCGCCCCGAAGTCTCTGGAAGGAAAAGAGAAGGTGGAGACGGAACAGCTGCCTATCAAATGGGAGGTTGTTCCAGCCTCTCCCCAGCTGAACTCTGAGCTATGCAAGGGGAACATCAGCTTTGGTGGGTAGCTGGCCATCTCTGCCACGGCATTTCCTTTCTTCCTTTTTTGAATTTTCGCAAGTATCTAGACCTCTTTGTTTTCTTGTTTTTCCTCTTTAAGCACGGACAATAGGCATCTGTCCTAAGGCCAGGACATAAAAACTATTTAAAAAAAACACAAGATGTTCTATTAGAATTACTTCCCCCATTGAGTGATTATATTTTGGCGTTTTTTAAATTTCACTATTCTACCCATTTGGGTCTTAAGATCATTTCCTTTCATTGAGATCAATGTAGCAAAGCTATTTGGTTGCCAGAGATAGAAATCCAACTTAAATGAGCTAACCAAGGGGCGCCTGGGTGTCTCAGTCTGTTAAGCGTCTGCTTTTGGCCCAGGTCATGGTACCAGGGTCCTAGAATTGAGTCCTGCATTGGGGGGAACTCTGACCCTCCCCCTTCTTGTGCTCTCTCTCCCTCTCTCAAATAAATAAATAAAATCTTTAAAAAAAAATGAGCTAACCAAAAAGAAGATAGGGTATACACAGAAACAAAAGACCTAAGGAACCATAAGTTTGGGGATTGGAACTGGCCTCTCTCCCTCCGTCTCTTCCATGTTCATGTGTCTATCTGACTTCATTCTCTCTCACTAGCAAGAAACACCTGCAGCCCCACGTCAGAGCTCAAAGTGCACCTCTTCTCATTTTAGATGAAGAGATCTTGGGCAAGAGTTCTGATTGGCTGGACTTGAGACACCTGCAAGTGTCTTAGACCAATCATTGTGCCCACGCAGATGGGAGTAAAGGGGCCAAGCCCAGGCCCCTCCACACCACCCGTCCCCCACCGCGCCCTGCTCCGCGGAGACTCCGGATGCTCTGGGCCAGGTGATGGGAATGCTTGCCGGCAAACAAACGGAAGCAACCCCGTTCTCTCCGGAAGTAATCCAGGACACGGGCATTCCGTGGTTCTGTCATCCACATATATCCTACTGCAGGCACGCACATCTCCTTGGTTTTTGTTTTTAATTTTTTGTTTTTGTCTTTTTTATGAAACACACCTGAAAAAAGATGTTTGCCAATAGCAAAGTAAAATATACCGCCTGGTATGGTGGAGGGCAGAGTGCTGTGAAAGTTTGGAGATAGAGAGATCCCACGTGATGTTTGGATTAGGAGGTGAAGGATGGGCTGGATTATCACTACGAGGGCGGGGGGGGGGCATCAGCAAACTAAGGGTCTGAGAGAATCCTCGGGGCTGATCACGGCAGAGTGGAAGGGTTCCAGCAGGCGTCCGGGGCACACAGAGTAGCAGGCTTTGGCTGAGGCCTGCGAGGGCCATAGTATCAGGATACATAAATTCTGGTATGTCTGTGTGAGAAACGGTCTCATTTCCTTATCGTCTCTCATTGTAGATTCCGTTTCCCTCATTAAATTCCAAGCTCCTTGAATCCCCGGGGAAAGGAGCTCCTTAATAGAAAGTCAGCTGTGTGCTGATGTTTTTTTAAGTCTTCATAAATCATGTGAACCCTTTCATAAATCACGCAGAACCTCTGTGGTGTCTCAGCTGCACTCCACGTAGCTGTGGAATTCAGGGGAAGGCTTGTATCTGTCCCCTGTCCCGGGCAAAACTACCAGGACTTGGGCCGTCCCAGACCCCCCTCGCTCCTAGCCGCTACCTCTCCCCCACCCCTGCCGGTGCCCAAGGCCTCTCCCGGCCTTCACGTCCCCCTCCCACCCGGCACACCTAGGAAAACAGGAAAGACGCTCTTATCAGTCACTTATGCTTGATGATGGATTGATTAATTGCACTTTAACTGAAATCCAGTCACACAAGTATCACCTGCACTTTCAACCCTTCATTTGCATTTAATCCTTTTATCTTCCAATGTGGAATGAAAGGCTATTTTCTATGCTAAAAGAAATTCCAGACTTTCACGAGCTTACAGCGATATTTTAGAGGGTGGTGGAGATGAGAAGAGAGAAAAGGAAGAAGAAATCAGAAATCAGGAGAGGCAAAGGGACGGGCTGTGAAGCGAGAGAGAATATAGAAGAGGTAACAGAGGCAGGTGGAAACTGACATCGCGTGTGTCTGATAAATAAGATGCTTGTTAAATATTTATTGAGTGAGTGCTCGTGGAATGCAGAGATGGATGGATGCTAGGTTCAGAAAAATAGATTTAAAAAAATTTTCTGCTTCGAACTAGACAACAAGTTCCTTGGGGGCGAGAAATGGGACTTTTTTCTTTTCTTTTTTTTTTTTTTTTAATCCCCTGACACCTAGGATATATTGCCCTGCTCAGTAAATAAGCAGAGACATAATAAATACATGCCAATGGAGATTTTATACGTGTATTTAGCAAGTATTGCCTGAATTTGTTTCAAGTTTGGAGTCTGTCAATAAAAGACTTTCTTAAGGGCCCCAAACCTCGATCTTTACCTCTAGACACCTGGCTTTTCAATCAATTAGCCATGCCCCTTAGGTCCAAGGTGGATCTCTCTGTACCTTGGGTGCCTCGAGTTGCAGTAGGTGAGCAAGTTTGAGCCTGTGCTCCGTGGAGCCCCCGAGATTTCTGAAAGTGCCCCAAAGCCGTGGTGAGTCGAGGGGAACAAGGAAAAGGCCCATCCGCATGGAAAGCCTTCTGCCCTGTGCTGCCTTGTGGTGCCCCGCAGAACCTCTGTGTCTAGGAAAGCAGACCTGCTCTCACCTTTCATTACTTTAAAAGTCTGGAGTAAATTTGTATTTGGAGGAGCGAACAATTTCAGGACCACTGCATTTGATCTCTCAACTCAGAATTTCTTTAACTCCCTTATTTATTATTTTAGGATATTTTTCCTGGGGTACTATCTCATTATGGCAGCTTCTCAATTTCTCATGATTAATGTCTTTTAATTAGGGATTCAAAACAATATAATTTCAAAGCATTTGCCAGATGTCTTCACATACAAGATGCTAGACTCCAAATAAATTCGGTCATGATCTTACCATTACTATTAACATATTTGATGGGCTTTCCAAAATCGTTGCAAAATCCTCAAGCTATATTCAAAATATCACTGAATGGCAGCTATTAAAATTAATTTTTGAAAACATCGTTGTGTTCCTAATCAGAAAGCTGAATCATAGTTTTTGGATTCCTGGAGGGGAGGCAGTTTCCAATTAGCGATTTCTCTGCTGTGTTGTCATAGAAAAATATCAAGTCTCCTATTAATGAAGAAGAGAACACAAATACAGTCTCAACTGGGTGATAATTGGGGAATTATCTGGCTTATGAAAGTATGGGGAATTTAAGGTAAATATATGTTCAGCTTCTAGCTCGATGATAACTGTATTCAAAAAAGGCAATATGTTTCACCTCAACTGATATGGGCTGGTGAAAGAAACAAGGCGAGCAGAGATGGGACAACTTATATTACACGAGTTGCAAGTCATTTTGGAATTCATAGACACCTCCATGCCAAGAAGGAATAATTGGACGCCAAGCGCCAGATAATTAACGTTGAGGTGCAATTGTGTGCATGGCTGTGTTTAATGCGGCCCGTCCAATATTTCTGACACCCAGAAAGATTGTTCTTCTGGCTCCCTTGCGGTTGGATGGCATCCTGGGGCTAGTTATGGTCATATCTGATGTGGGTCCATTCCGAGCTACGCCACGAATAGCTAAGCCGAGACCTCCCAGCGCTCTCTTTCCACCTGGCGTGACTCTTGGCAGCCGGGTCCCTGAGTCCCCACCGATCCGTAGTTGCACAGTGTCACTGAGAAAGACACCATGGTGACTTTTACCATTGAGATGTGACGTCTCATCACTGCAGCATAATCTCATAAAAGATGTGAAAGAGAAATTTGTTTCAACAAGGTGGAAAGTAGTCTTTTTCTTCCAAGCAAATTGGGAAATTTGCTCATGGCCAGACCACAGGCAGGGGTTTGGAGGCAGCCTACCCCTTCCAAAAAAGCCTACAAACTCCATTTATTCCCCAGGCACCCATGGAATACTTGAATCCTCTTGGGGACACTCAAAGGACCTACTTTAATTAGAAGCGTATGACTTTGCTTCTTCCATCTTGAAGTTTTTAAATGGCATGTGTCATATTTTTTGAAAACAAGACAAGTTGGGGTAAAAAAAATAAATAAATAATTCCCCGTAATGTTTTTCATTTGAACAGGATTCTGAAATTTTTCCACAAACTTTATTTTTCCAGCTCAATTTTTTTTTTTCACTTTACAAAAGAGGCTATAAAAAGAAAAAAAAAAATTCGGAACATCTTCTCTCACAATCCTGGTCAGTGTCTTCCAGGACATTGATGATGGATCACACACACCTTTTTTAGGCAACTTTGGTTCTTCATAAGTTTCGTTTACAGAGCTGAGCTAATGGCTGCTGGAAGTGGCAGAGTCCCCATTGGAGAGCAGCAGAGGGGAGCTCTTTCCCGGAATGAGTCACTCTGTCCACATGGCTGCTGAGCTCAGTGGTTCCTATTAGCCAGGGCTCTGGAGTTATTCCCCCCACTCTTGTTTTTACAGCAATATTAATTCCATTCCTATGAACTGAGGTTTGGATAAGTTCCTCCTTGATTTTTAAAAACATATTAGGAGTGAATTAGGATGGGCCCCAAAACAAGAAAAAAACACACGAAACTTCCTCATGATTCCACTCATATTAGACCGTAAGTTCATCAGTTCTTGCACTTTATACTTCTTTTCCATCGTTTGGTTTACTGAAAAAATAAAATGAGTGGAATATCCTATCTATCCTGCAATTAACCACTTAGTCACTTAAAGTTTCATTGGTAAAACAAAATCGGATGTCAATTTATTGGGGGGGGTGCCCCTTGGGGATTTTTTAACACAAAGTTCTCTTTCCGCTCTCTGCAAATGCCAAGGGCTATCTGTATTTTAGAGTCTCACTCAAAAAGCATGGAAGCGAGGCATTTAATACCCATGGCTACTTAACTAACTTCAGTAATTATTCAACTTATCTCTTTAAAATACAACACTTGAAACCACAGTGCCCCGATATAGCTTTATTTTCAAGCTGAGATAGATTTTTCACATCTAACTGTGGAATTTTATCTTACCGTTTGATGGTTGAGCTTCACAAGGCTCTGAAAATGCAGGTCGATAAACACAACGCCTAACATGGTTCATTTATAGTCATCGCTGGTAAGTTGGCATCCGTTGAGCAACGGAAAAGCAGGCGTCTTTGCTTGGAGGGTGGTGATGACACCCCTGTATCACTTAGGCTCCCACAGAAGAGCCTGCTTGAACCAGTGACTCTCGTACGCTGGAAGCCGGGCCAACGTACTGGTGAAGAGTGGCTTTACGCCCATCACTCTAACCCAGAACAGATGCTCTGATCGATTTTATTTATTTATTTACTACTTATTTACTTAATTCGTGATGCTCTGATCTATTTTAAAGTACTGTTAACAAGATACATTGTTGCCTTTAATTTTTTGGTCATCTACTGGGACTATATATATGAATAATATCTTTAACTTAAATTTCCCTTTCGTGCGTTTCCCCCTTGAAGCCATACAGTTTGCCAAGGGTTTGCTTCTGAAGAAAATGTTCACCAAAGACAGGCTTACACGAAGGAGAACATCGTCATCAATAACAGAATTTACAGAAAAGCTCTTTAAATATGATGAACCCTCTGCCTTCTGGATTGTCTACAACATTTATAGCCAGCACTGTGTTTACCAAGCGTGCGAGGACATGAGCATGACCTTTGGTCTGTTCAGGAAGCAAGTTAAAAAATCATGCTGCAGGGGCGCCTGGGTGGCTCAGTCGTTAAGCGTCTGCCTTCGGCTCAGGGCATGATTCCAGCATTCTGGGGTCGAGCCCCGCATCAGGCTCCTCTGCTGAGAGCCTGCTTCTTCCTCTCCCACTCACCCTGCTTGTGTTCCCTCTCTCGCTGGCTGTCTCTCTGTCAAATAAATAAATAAAATCTTAAAAAAAAAAATCATGCTGCAAAGAGTTACAGCCACAGAGAGCTACAAAAACACTGAGCCAGTGTAAGAATAAGAAATAATGCATACCTTTTATGTATAAGGAAGAAGCTCAGTAAGGAACACGGAATAATAACAGACTCAGCAGGGAAGGGCTCAGTTAGTGGATTTTCCATGTCAGCATCCCAGATATACTTCTGAGGACGCCCAAGGCTACATCGGGCACACATATATGGAAAAAAAAACAAAAAAAACAAAAACTCTGTCTGAATTTGAACTGCTACTGATTTATTGACATCATCAGGCAGCTGTTAATATTAACGAGGATGATTTTAACCTTCTATTAAGCATTTTGCATGGCTCAGGCCCTAGGTTATAAGCTTACATTTTGGGTTGGTTAATTATTATCCTCATTTGGTGAAGAAGGAAACAGAGGTGCAGACAGATTAATTAAATGTTGGCAAATTGTGAAGCTGAGATTGGAACCCGCGCCTCTCTGAATTCACATGGTTGCTTTGAAAATTGTTGCTTTGATAAGTTAACTGTTTGCTTGTTTTTTTTCCTTAATGCAGTCCGAGAGCTGAGCAAGCAAATCGGGGAAAAAGAGAAACCAAGAAATCAGGTAAAAACCTTCTGCAGAAGAAAATATCTCGCTGGAGAAAAGAGAGGATGGTGTGACCCCAAGTGCAACAGTTGAGTTTTCTTTCCCTTTCTCCCATCCCTGCTCCCAGAAGGAGCCTGGACGCTGGCCTGGAGCCACAAGTTAAAAAATCAAACACAGACTAGAGCCTGAGGCTAAGGCCATTCATTCCCCGAAGGTGGCCCCTAGAGCGGCTCCCAGCCAACACCCAGGGGAGGGCTGGAGGTGCAGGAAGAGACATGGAGGCCCACCAGCTTCTCAGGTCAAGTGCACACATCAGACTGAATTCCCCGACACTCAAACTGCCTGAACGAAGGTTGCATATGCCTTGAGCTTTCTTAAAAGAAAGGGAATGGGTTTTCCAGACCAAAGTTTTCCTGGAATTCTGTATCTGTGGAATATGTACATATATTAAAAATATGTGTTTATATATATATACACACACACATATATATATCTATTCCACATATGCATCATTTGATATCTATGCATATGAATTTTCTAATTAAACTTTTTAATATAATCTCATGTTGAGTTCCAGCTGTGTAATTTCAATATTCTGTGAGCACCTGAAGACGGAAATATACCACATGGCAATATTCCATGACCCTACCCAGGGGAATTCATGACTTGGGAGCATGGAAGAGATTCAGTCTCATTCCTAGTCATCTGTTTAAATCAACTTCCCTGAAGACTTCCAGCATCCCAAATGATCCGTGTTAGATGTCGTAGCCAAGATCACAGAGACAGCGGTTTTAGGCATTTTTAGACTAAAATATACACTTTGTTCTCAGCAACAAACATGACTTCGAGAGTATCATCCAGTATCCTCTTCCCTGCCTTTGCATCCCTAAGGCATAATAATTCCATGCAGCTCAGTACAAAATCGAACCTTCTGGACTAGCACAATAGAAGCGGCCCTCGGGGAAGGGGGGCGTGGGAGCCTGCCCACAGTGGATCCGGCCACCCCTGCCTTCTTGGAAGAGGAGTCCTGAGAAGAGAGGAGAGTGAGCTGGGAGTGAATGACTCTCCTCAGGGAAAACCTTCCTTCTTTCGTTGCTGGAGCCCAAGGGATATGTTTTTCTTTCTTTAAGATTTCCAGCTTCCCTACTTGGTCTCATGGCTGCCAAGTTGCATACAAGCATGCCCTTTAATCCAGTCGTTTTCCGGGCCCTCTGGCCACATCTTGATTTCTTCTCCCGGTTAGGGTTCCATGCTGGGCCTGTTGTTCACACAGAATTGCACGTGGGAAATTGCCTAATAAATCATAGTGATCATGGGCTCCTTATATAAATGGGGTTTTTCTTCATATATCTTCTACCTGGTGCAAAATGCATTGAGGACTGATTTTCTATGAGTAATTGTGCAATTTTATGCATTTGCAAGAACTCAGGTCTTTAATAAATCAGACCTTTGGAGTCCTTGGAGTATTTTTCTTTATACCACAGACCTGAACATTTTGTATGGTTTGTGGTCATTTGTTTTTTTAATATTCTGGTTGGTTTTCAGTTTGCTTGGTGGTGTTGGCTGCAGACTTGTAATTTCTGCTAGAGTTGAATTTTCCACTCAGAGCAATTTTATAGCTCTCCAGTGTTCATGGAGACCAGAACGAACATTTTTGCCAATTTTGACCAACTTCATTGACAGACTCAGAATCTTAAGTGTGGGCCAGATAATGGACATGATTCATATCTTACAAGCACCCCCGTTGATTTGCCCAGAATCTGATGCTGGCCTTCTGTGAATAACATTCTCCAGCCTTCCCATCAGGGTGTCTTGGAGTGCACAAGGCCCTATCCCACACGGAACACAAATGTTCTCCCTCATTTCTAGCACACACTCTTCAAGGTCCGTAAAATCCTTTGGGAGAGATCTAATGTCTACACAACCCTGAATATCTTTCCTTTTGATTATGTATGAGGTGAGAGAACATTTAGTGTTCAGAGCTGAAGCAGAATGATCACTTATCAAACCATCAGGCGGGTTTTATGAAGAAGAACAGTACTATAGTAGTCAACCGCATGGGAAGGCAACATGATTTTAGAGAGGATCTCTCATTCTGTTTTACAGGACTGATCTCAGGAGAATGACAGATAACTCCAATGTCATTTAAGGATAGCTGACATAAGACAATTCTTGCCTAATGTCATATATCAAGGCAATGAAGACTCAACACACAACTCCATTGTACATAATCTAGCTGTAGCTAAAATTAATGCTAATTATTATGTATGAGCAGGAGCTCTAAGTGAGTTTCAATTCCACATGGGGAACACCACCTTTGGAGAAGTTGAGGGAGGGGAATTAGCAACATTTAGGCATCTGTTCTACGGCCCATGCTTTGCCTTTATTAAACCTAATTAAATCTGGAAGCAATCATGGATTGCATTTTATAGAGTAACCACTCAAAATAGGAAAATTAAGGAACATACCCAAGATCACAGAGCTGATGATTGGCAGACTAGAACTAGAACCCAGGTTTCCCTGACGACACGGTTATCTCCTTCAACTTATACAAAGCCTTGAGTTTCAGTTTTGAGACTTAAGCAAAAGTTGGCAAGCCCTACTGAGATAATTGTCACTTCCAATTTTCCTGCCATTACTTTAGAGGGTGTTCCAACGTAAATACACTCCGTCGTGAGTGTTTGCTCAGCGCCTACCATCCAACGTTTTGCTGAGGACCAACAGATAGACACATGAAATGTGGTGTAATTCCTGTCTTCTAGAAACCTGTGATCTAGGTGGAAAGACACGAGGGACCCCCGTACAATAGTGTGATAATGACGCAAAGGAGTATTGACCACTGCCTCCATTCACTTATTCCTTCTGTCATTCGCAGTCAATGAAAGCTCACTTTTCTAAAGCATAATTTATCAAAACACACTTCCAAAATATTTGAGGTAGCCCACCGTGTCAAAACTCGCGTGACACAAAACATTTAAGTAAGACCAGAAGACCAGAAACAGTTCAGATAGATGAGAGCATTCTGCCAGGAGACTTAGAGTCCAACAGGAACCTCTAAATTTTGAGGCCAAGTAAGAGCCAAATGGACTTTGCTGTCCTCTTTAGTTCCACCTGAGGAATGCACTCTTTCCAGATATGAAATGTAAAAGGAATTTATTCAAATAGATACATATGCATCAGAGCCTCAGAGGGTCACCCAGGAATTGACTGTAAGTAGAGGGATTATTTGAGGAAGTACTGGGAGATCCGACGGAGGGCAAATGTGTGGGCGGCAGCGTGATTTTAAGAATGAAGAGCATCCAAAATTAAATCCGGTCAATCACAGAGTGAGAAAGTCCCTTCCTTTTCAGTGGTCTTTCCATCAGACTGTCTCAGGTGGTTGCTAAGTCATTGGCTCCAATTCTCTCCAAATTCGCTAGTTGCCCCTTTTAAGAAAGGGAACAGTGAAGAAAGAAAGAAAGAAAGAGAGAGAGAGAGAAAGAAAGAAAGAAAGAAAGAAAGAAAGAAAGAAAGAAAGAAAGAAAGAAAGGGAACAATGACCTGCGGCCCAATGTGTTCTGTAGGTGAGAGTTTCTAAACGACAGTTTACAACGTGGTTTTGTTTTTCTTCTATTTATTTATTTGTTTGTTTGTTTTCATGGTTTCCTTCTATTTATAACAAGTGAGACTAGTTTTCTACTATTTCTCCTTAGAATTCACTTATTTTTTTCAGGGAGACCTTTACAGATCCTAGCGGTGTAAACTCAGAAATCTAACAATGGCGAGACTTGAGGGTGTGGGTCCGTGAAATGCCTGCATGTGACTGGAGGCAGAATAAATCGGTGTGACCGCTTTGGAAAACAATGGAACATCTGCCTGCCCCCATGAGCCCCTGTCCCACTGGTATGTCCATGCCCAAGATACATTTTTGCACTTGAATAGCAAGCCGTATACAGCAAAAGGTTCAGAGGAGCCCTCTGGACAATAGCAAAATCATGGAAATCACCCCCATACCCAATGTCGGTAGGAGAGAGGATGAAAAAACAGTGATGAATTCACCTAATGGAATATTACGTGATTGTCAAAATGAATGAACTCTAGCCGTGCAGAAAAGGATAAATCTAAATAATATAACGTTAATGTAAAGTGAAGAAAGCAAGACTCAAAATATCACACACAGATTCTCTTCCTAAGGTTAGAAACACCTGAAGTAAAAATGCACATTTTTAAATATACATATGGATGCAATATGACTATGTAGCAAAGGAAGCAACAGAATGATAAACATTAGCTTCAAGATGATTTTGCGGTGGCAGGATGCAGGAAGATGGCTTGCAGGGGATCACATGGCTGGATTTAGGGGATTGTCAAGTCCTGGCTTTCACTGAGGGTGTTGAGGGTACAGACACTTGTTACATTATCTAACAAAAACAGGGAAAGTAAGCCTTGAGTGGGGTAATGAGAAGACTCTATCAGCAACCATATATTACAATGAACTCAGATCCATGTTTTCGAGGTCCAACAGGAAAAACCAGGGCATTGAAAGGAAGATTCTGGGCAAAATAATGGTGCAGGTGTGCAGAAGAACGCAGCCGACTGAAATCTGAAAAGTACTGCATGGGGGGAAGGCCATTGCCTGGAAGGGTAGTTGACATGGTTCAAATAGACTGAAGCTTGGAAGTCAGGTTGAGAGGGAATTCAGGAAGCACATGAACTGAAAATGAAGTTAACCGCAGAGGTCAAAACAAGCAAGGAATTTGGGGCAGTACGGGCCCCACGTGGAAACCGTGGACAAAATAGGACACACACACAGCTGAGTATTAGTCAAGAAAACTCAGAGCATCGAGGGCGGTGCTGAGTCAGGGAGGCGTCAGCTCTGATCGGGGCTATGTGAGCATTTGCTGACATATGGGGGCTCATCTCTTGAAGTTCTCAGCCTACAGTCAGTCTGGAGTGCTTACTAGTAACCTACCATTTTTCTGAAGCAATTAAAGATGGCTTACAATAATATTTAAAGCACAGCAAGGTAGGGGCACCTGGGTGACTCAGTCGGTTGAGTATCCGACTCTGAATTACAGCTCAGGTCGTGATCTCAGGGTTTTGAGATCGAGCCCACGTTGGGCTCTGCTGTGTGTGGAGCCTGCTTGGGATTCCCTCTCTCCCTCTCCCTCTGCCCCTCCTCTCTCTCTCTCTCTCCCAAGTAAATAAATAAATCTTAAAAAAAAAAAAAGTACAGCAAGGTAATTAGGTGAGAAGTAGGTGAAGACTAAATGAGTAAAAATAAGGGGAAGAAGTCAGACTTGAATCAGCCACACTCCTCATACAGAAAACGTGTGTGTGCCGGAAAGTTGTCCAACGCGCTTGCTCTGTAACAGATACGGAAGAACAACGAGCACCATCTTAGCTCCACTTTTGCTGGATTCCCAGGCACATTCTTCAAATATTGATCTCACAGAGTTCTTCCGTTGAATGCAAATATCACGGTGTTTCTCTGAGAAAACCTTGAGAGAGCAAACAGGTCCACTGGTTTTTGGTAACGTAACTAACCAATGGGTAGAGAACCTGCAAAAACAGAGGGAGGGTAGAAGTCTGCAATGATTTCTACTAAATAATACCAGTTTCTGCAATATTTTAGGCAGGAGCACTTTGAGGTCCATTTCCTGAATTGTGCCTGAAGTAGGTATTCATCTCTAAACAGAGAGGTTCATGTGCTCCAGATTCTTGAAGGACAAGTGGAGCAGTTGACCTTTGGCTGTAACATGAAAAAATGGGGCCAGACTGGGGTCATCCATTCTCCACATCAGGGGAAGGGCAGGAGGTGCAGAATGTAAGAGGAGATTTGGGGATGGGACCTCAGTGAGCTAAAACATTCTCTTCGGAAATAGAGTAGGATAGAAGATACAGAGTCTAGAAGAAAAATAGGGACAACCCAAGCTGGCAAAAGTGGGGGGAAAAAGAAGAGACAAGCAGTGAGAAGTTGAAACACCCACAGGAGTGTTCATTTCTAGGAGGCACGTCAGTGCTTTTTCCCACGTGGAAAAGGGAGTCAGTAGAGGGTTGTTGGTTGTGGAAAAGAAGGAACATGCGTCCCTGGAGAAGATAACTGAGGAGGGGGCTATGGGNTGAGGAGGGGGCATGGGCTGCTTGGGGCTGGACATCTGAGGGTGTAGGCAGCTAAGGAGATGGAGTGGTGGTTCAAGCTCCAAGGCCCTGAGCATCGCCTTTCAGGTGGTAGCCCATCTTTTCATGCCTTTCTCCTGAGTGAGTGCCCTGGCTCTGTGTGGGCACCTGTTTTGCTGTGTATAATTTCAGTTGGTTTTATTCCCCAACGTCACTAACTCTATTTAGTTCCTAGGGAAATAATTCTTGGTTAAAATCAACCCTTTCAACAAGCACTGGTCCAGAAACTAGAGTACACAGGATGTGGCAGGAACCAAAAAGAAACCAGTAATAGAGGATTATTCTCAAAATTCCATTTTTTTTTTTTTTACCAGCTGGAACAGACTTGAGCAACATAAGAGTTGAGATTTCTGGTTGAACTATTCCAAGGGTGTCATACTGTTTCTCTTAAAAATGTCAATAAAGTTGAGATACTAATAAATCAGTCTGAGGCATTCCTTAAAATCCTGTAGCTGAGGAACGACTCCAAGAGGAATCCCTGAAAAGCACAGACTGTATCCTTTCCAGTGTCCAAAACTGTGGCCCCCACTTGGCTTTGACACCTTATATCCTCTGGGAGTTGTATCAGGCATTCATCACCACACCCTATATGAGAGCCCCTATTTTCCCCTTTCGTAGATCACAACAAATCCTTCTGGCAGAAGGGAAGGAAGCCAAAGGAACCAAAGTGCACATGAGTTGGCTGGAGGGAGACTGCCATGCACGTACCACCGCTCACCAGGGAGTGCGCGTCCTGCTGAAGGCATGAGGAGAGGGAGAAACAGATGACTAGCAAAAGAGAAAGCTGAGCCCAAGGTTATTACAACTTTTGATCAGTTCCTGATTTTTTGTGCTAAAGTGGTATGACTTCTGAAAAAAGAAAAGTATGAGTATTCCTGTTGGTTGGACTTTCATGCAAAAGAAAAGTCTTACAAAGTTCCACGCACCTGTAAGGCAGATACTGACTGAGATGCCCAGGCTTAGGAGATGTTCCAGGCCATCAGCTCCAGCTAGAGGAGCTGGGAGCTGGTTTCCCAGAAGTGAAGAAGGACAGAAAGGAAGAAAAAGAAATATGTCACTTTCCTTCTGACAAAGAGATTTCTTTGATGTTAAATTTGAGGGTAAAAAAATTCTTAGATCGTAACGGATCATGTCTAATTTAAAATCTGAGTCTATGGTATTCAGTTAAAATATTTAAGTCCACTTAAAGCGTGGCTTTTTATTATTTTTACTAGAATATATTGGGTGGGGCACCTGGGTGGCTCAGTTGGTTAAGTGTCTGCCTTTGGCTCAGGTCATGATCTCATGGTCCTGGGATCGAGCCCCACATTCAGCTCTCTGCTCAGCAGTGAGCCTGCTTCTCCCTTTCCCTCTGCCTGCTTCTCTGCCTGCTTATGCTCCCTCTGACAAATAAATAAAATCCTTTTAAAAAAAGAATATATTAGGTTGAACCATAGCAAATATTCAACCATTTTTGACCTACAAAGCCCAATTTCATATGATTCAATCTGATAAATATCCCATTATAAACTATGTAGTCATTAAAACAAAACAAAACAAAATAAAAAACAAATAACAAAAAAACTAAATTGGGTCCAGAATCAGTGATATGAAGCTCAAATTCCTGCATTATGTTTCTCATAGGAAATTTTTGAAGAACCAAAGAATGTTTTTTTTTAAATATCATCTAGCCCAGCCCCTTAATTTCTGTGTTTGAGAAATGAGGCCTCAAGAGGTTAATACTTGTGTAAGACCATACATTTCAGTAAATGTAATGGATGTGAAATTAAACAAGGGCTGTCTTCAGGATACTTATGAATCAATCTATAATCTGCCCATGTCACTGATGAAAAAGCCCCTATCAACAATACGGTTCTTAACAGAGGAGAAGTGTGCTCACGGGGCCTCCTGAAACATTTGAGTGAGCAAATAACTCTGTTCTCACCTGATGATGTTGTGTGCTTGATGGTGAGATAAGGGAGGGAAGTGGTGCTGACAACCCCAGTGTGATTACCCCACCTTTCTCCATGCTGGAGCCACTGGGGCTGGATATCCGCCTTGACCAGTGAGTGCGAGGTTTCCTGGACATTGGGTCAAACCTTCTTCCTTCCTCTTGTCTGAAGCCTAGATTTGAGACTGAAAGAATGGAGGGCAGACGTCACCAAGGATCGATCTGTCCCAGGTAGTTCTAAGGAGGGAGAAGTTCTCATTACTGTACCATAGGTGCTAAGTTTTCTATATAAAAAGAAGCTAAGACTTTTAGGAAGAGGCTTTAAGGGAACAGAATGGTTGGAACCTAGCTAGTTGGCAACTTGGGGAAGTAACTTTCACATGTAGACAGAGGCATCCAAAATAACAGCACAAGGCTATCTTGCGGGTTGTTCAATATTTTGGGTGGTTTCCATTTTCTAAGAAAGAAGTGGGAGGATGGGAGTTGGGGAGAAGGGAAGATGAGCCAGGTTCCCAAGTAGTTGCAGGTAAGAGGCCCCAGCAAAGCCGCCCTTTGACAAGGCAGCTGCTGGTCGGGCCTTTACCCAAAAGATACTGAAACCAGCAGTGGGAACTTCAAAGAGATGCTGAGAAAAGAAGCAGAATACGGGAGCAGCCCCATCTTCAGAACAGCAGCTGTGAAATAGAAGCAAATGCAAGAAGGCCCCATACAGGACTGCCATTCTGCATGAATGTGAAACTCGACACAGTCAATACTGAACAGTGGAATCCTAAATCTGGGACTCTTTCAACATCAGTCACAGAAGTTTCATGATGCTGCTATAGCCTAGAAACTGAGAGAAATCAAGTACGTCATCTATTCTGCCACAAAATATACCTTTTTTAAATCCTAAATGCCAACTACGCCTCGCCTAGCTGGTACTTCCTAAATTGAATGATTTACATTGAAAAATATTACGACATTCTTGAAAATGAAGGGCTGTGGTACAGGGGTACGCAAAAGAATTCTGTATTTTGAAGATGATATAAAACACTTTAGGGATGCCTGGGTAGCGCCGTCGTTAAGTGTCTGCCTTCGGCTCAGGGCGTGATCCTGGCGNACCTTTTTTAAATCCTAAATGCCAACTACGCCTCGCCTAGCTGGTACTTCCTAAATTGAATGATTTACATTGAAAAATATTATGACATTCTTGAAAATGAAGGGCTGTGGTACAGGGGTACACAAAAGAATTCTGTATTTTGAAGATGATATAAAACACTTTAGGGATGCCTGGGTAGCGCCGTCATTAAGTGTCTGCCTTCGGCTCAGTGCGTGATCCTGGCATTCTGGGATCAAGCCCCACATCAGGCTCCCTGCTCTGCTGGGACCCTGCTTCTTCCTCTCCCACTCCCCCTGCTTGTGTTCCCTCTCTCGCTGACTGTCTCTCTCTCTGTCAAATAAATAAATAAAATCTTTAAAAATGTATATATAAAACACTTTATATTTATGTAACCCTTGATAATTTATATAGATATGCACACGTGCATTATCTATGCCTGTGGGCTTTATAATAATCCTAGGAAGTGAATGTTATGGGTGTTCCTCATTTTACTGATAATTAGTTTCATTTTCTTTCTCTTTGTATTCTGTGCACTTTTACATATGGATTTACTAGTATGCACTACTCCAGTGCTTCTCCAAGTGTGGTCTCTGGACCCACAACATCAGCGTCACTTGGGCACTTCTTAGAAAGGCAAATTCTTGTCCCCCACCCCGACCTACTGAATCTGAAACTCACAGTGTTTGAGGTGACTTTGATGCATGCTCAAGTTTGAGAACCACTCCATGATGCTCAGCCTTCCTCCACTTCCTAAGAAAATTCTGAGTGCTGCAGGATTCATGTCAAATGGTTCAGATCTCCATGCACTGGGATTTAGAATACTCACCTCACCAGCTCCAGACTCTAAAGACCCCAGAGCCAACTTGTTATCCCAGAGCTGAGCCACTGGTTATTTTTCTCCACTTTGAGTTTCTAGACTTAACTTAGATTTGCGTCCTGTGAAAGACAAAATGCACCACCCACCTAAGGAAATGCTTTTATGGCAAAATGTTCATTCATGAGGACCACCTCAAACAAAAGGAAGGTGCCAATTGGCAAACCAGCAGGCGTACTAATCACGGCCACCCCAGGGCTGCTGTGATGATTCATTATGAGGCAATCTCTTTGCTTAATAGCATACTATCTTGATTCCTGTAGCTTTACAGTAAAACCTTAAAATCTTATAATTTCTCAAATTGTATCTTCCTTTTCAAAATTGTTTTAGCTGTTCTAAGTTCCTTTGCTTTTACATAAATTTTAGAATTAGTTAGTGTAAATCAGCCAAACAAAATCCTACTGGGATTTTAATTGGGCATGTATTGAATCAATTTGGGGAGAATTGACATCTTTACTATGTGGAGTCTTCCAATTCTTAAACATGACGTGTTCTCTCCAATTATTTTGTTCTTACTTGATTTCTTTCATTAGAATTTTATAGTTTTCAGATTACAGAATCCATATATGTTTCATTAAATTTCTCTAAATATTTCATTTCTGAAACCTATTTTATATACATAAAATTATTTAAATTTTTGATTTGCATGTATCTTGCTAATATGTAGAAATATATTTCTATATAATACAGTACACTTTTTGTGTGTTGTGCTTATACCCTACAACCTTGCTAAACTCACTTTTGTTCTAGAAGTTTTTTGTTTTTGTTTTTTTCCTATTCCTGAGGATAGTCTATAAAGACAATAATGTTATTTGTGGATAGGAACAGATTTTTTTTTCCCCATCTGTATGCTTTTTCTTTCTCTCTTTTCTTCTTTTTTGCTTTATTACTCTAACACTTCAAGGCCCCAGATTTATTTTTTTCCCCATCTGTCTGCTTTTTCTTTCTTTCTTTTCTTCTGTTTTGCCTTATTACTTACCACTTCTAGGCCAATGCTGAATAGGTTAGTTGAGATTGGACAATTAATAATATGACAATAGTAAGCCCTTATCTATGAAATAATTACTTTAAATGTAAATGGATTAAATTCTCCAATCAAGAACAGAGTGGCTGAATGGATTAAAAATAGAAAGGAGGAGAGGGAATTCAACAATACTCATTTTAATTTTTTAAAAATTTTATTTGTTTATTTGAGAGAATGAGAGAGAACATGAGTGGGGTAAGGGGCAGAGGTTGGAGCAGACTCCCCGCCAAGTAGGGAGCCTGTCTCAGGACTTGATCCTAGGACTCTGGGGTCACAAACCAAGCTGAAGATAGACACCCAACTGACTGAGCCACCCAGATGCCCTATAAGAAACTAATTTTAACTTTAAGGGCACACAAGGCTGAAACTAAAGAGATAGAATAGGGTACTCCTTGTTAATGGTAATCCAAAAAGAACAAGGATGGCTATATTTATATAAGAAAAAATTTGACTATTAGTCAAAAGTCAAACCTGATCACAAGAGACAAAGGTCACTATATAATGATAAAGGAGTCAATTCACCAAAAGAATAAAAGGAATGTAAATATATATGTGCCCAACATAGGAGCACCTAAATACATGAAGCAAATATTAACAGAACTGAAGGGAAACCTAGATAGCAATACAATAATAGTAGGGGACTTCAATACCCCACTTTCATCATTGGACAGATCATCCAGACAAAAAAATCAATAAGGAAATGGCTGAGTTGAATAATACTGTAGACCAAATGGACCTAACAGGCATTTACCGATCATATCATCCAACAGCAGAATAATTCTTCTCAAGTACACTTGCAACATTTTCCAAAATAGATCATATGTTGGGCCACAAAGTAAGTCTTGACAAATTTAAGACTACAATATCAATCTTCATACAAATATCTTCTCTAACCACAATGATATGAAAGTAGAAATCCAAAACAGGAGTAAATTTGGAAAATTAATTAATGTGTGGGAATTATACAACACACTCCTGAACAACAATCAAAAGATATCTTGAGACAAGTGTCTTGAGACAAATGAAAATGAAAACACAACATACCAAACTTATGGAATGCAGCAAAAGCAGTCTTAAGAAGGAGGGCTTACATTAAGAAATGCTCACATTAGGAAAAAAGAAAACTATCAAATAAACAACATAACTTTACATCTTGAAGAACTAAAAAAAAAAAAGAACAAGCTAAGCTTAAATTTAGCAGAAAAAAAGAAATAATAAAGTAATAAATATCAAACAGAAATAAACAAAATAAAGACTAGACACAAAGACAATAGAAAAGATCAATGAAACTGAGTTTCTTTGAAAAGATAAACAAAATTGACAGACATTTGCTGAACGAACCATGAAAAAAAGGGACAGCTCTCAAATAAATAAAACCTTAATGAGAAAGGAAATATTACAACTGATACCATATAAACTCAAAAGATTATGAGACTACCACCAATAATTATATTCCAAAAAATTGGATAACCTATACAAAACGACTAAATACCTAGAAACATAAAACCTAACAAGAATGAATCGAAAAGAAATAGAAAATCTGAACAGACAAGTAATAAATAAATAGATCAAAACAATAATTAAAAACTTCCCCAAAAAAGAAAATTCCAGAAGCAGATGGCTTTACAGGTGAATTCTATCAAACATTTAAAGAAGAATTAATGCCGATCTTTCTCAAACTCTTAAAAAAAAAATGAAGAAGTGGGAATATTCTCAAACTCATTTTACAAGGCATGAGTTACCCTCATAACAAAGTTAGATAAAAACACCACGATTTATGCCTGGGATACAAGGATGATTCAAATCAATAAATGTGATTCACCACATTAACAAAATGAGGGCTAAAAACCATATGATATAACCATATGAAGAAGTGTTTGACAAAATTCAACATCCTTTCATGATAAAAACTCCCAAGAAATAAAGTATAAAAGAGATGTACCGCAATATAATAGTGGCCATATATGATAAGCCTGTAGCTAACATCCTACCCAATGGTGAAAAAGTTGAAAGTTTTTCCTCTAAGATCAGGTACAAGACAAGGTTTTCCACTGTCACCATCTCTATTCGACATAGTATTGGCAGTCCTAGCCAGAGCAATCAGAGAAGAAAAAGAAATAAAAGGTATCCAAATCAGGAAAGAAGAATTAAAACTATCTATGTTTGCAGATGACATGATCTCATATATAGAAAACCCTAAAGACTCTACCAAAAAACTTTAGATCTAATAAAAAAAAAAACCCTCAGTAAAATTTCAGGATACAAAATCAGTATACAGAAATCAGTGGCATATCTATACACTAACAGCAAACTATATGAAAAAGCACTTAAAAAACAATCTCATATATGATAGCATCCTAGAATTTGGGGTTTTTTTTAAGATTTTATTTACTTATTTGAGAGAGAGAGTGATAAAAAGAGACAGGGCATGGGCAGGGGGGAGGGAAAGGGAGAAGTAGACTCCCTGCTGAGCAGGGAACCAGACTTGGCGCTCAATCCCAGGACCCTGGGATCATGACCTGAGCCCAAACAGACAGACACTTAACTGACTGAACCACACAGGTGCCCCATTATTTAAAAAATTAAATAAATTTAACCAAGGAAGTAGATCTGTACCTTGACAACTATAAAACATTGATTAAATAAATTGGGCAAGATACAAATGAATGGATAGATATCCCATGTTCCTGGTTAGTTGAAATTAATCTTGTTATAACATCTTTACTACCCAAAACTATCTATAGAGTCAATGCAATCCTTATCAAAATTCCAATGGCATTTTTCACAAAAATAAAACAATCCTCAAATTTGTACGGAACCATAAAAGACTATGAAGAATCAAAGCAATACTGAGAAAGAAGAACAAAGCTAGAGGCATCACACTTACTGATTTCAAACTATATTACAAAGCTATAGAAATCAAAGCAATATGATACTAGCTAAAAATAGACACTCAGACCAATGGAGCAGAATAGAGAGCCAGACATAAATCCACACATAAACAGTTAACTAATCTTTGATAAGGGTGCCAAGAATACACAACAAAGACAGGATAGTCATTTCAATAAATGATGCTGGGAAAGCTATATAACCACTACAAAAGAATGAACTTAGACCTTTATCTTACACCATAAACAAAAGTTAACTTGAAATGGATTAAAGGCTTAAACATAAAAACTGAAACCATAAAAGTCCTAGAAGAAAACACAAGGAAAAATTCTTTGACATTGATCTTGGCAATGACTTTTTGGATATGACACCAAAAGCACAGGCAATAAAAACAAAAATAAACCAGTGAGACTACATCAAAGGAAGAAGCTTCTTTACAGCAAAAGAAATAATCAACAAAATAAGAAGGAAACTTATGGAATAAGAGAAAATATTTGCAAACCGTATATAAGAGGAGTTAGTATCCAAAATATATAAGGAACTCATATGATTCAATAACAGAAGAGTAAGTAACTGGATTAAAAAATGGGCAAAGGATCTGAACAAATCGTTTTCCTAAGAAGACATACAAGTGACCAATAGGTATATAAAAAGATGTTCGACATCACTAAGCATCAAGGAAATGTAAATCAAAACCACAATGAGATATCACCTTGCACCTGTTGAAATAGCTAATATCAAGATAATAATAACAAGTGTAAGCAGGGATATGGAGAAAGGGGAACCCTTGCCCACTGTTGGTAGGAATGTAAATTGGTACAGTCATTATGGAAAGCAATATGGAGCTTCTTCGAAAAAATTAAAAATCGAACTACCGTAAGATTCAACAATTCCACTTCTTGATATATATCCATGAGAAATAAAATCAGGATCTCAGAGCTGCTTGTACTCTTATGTTCATTACAGCATTTTTCATAATAACTTGTAGTTATAATATGAATAAATTCTGGGGATCTGATGTACAGGATGGTGATTTAGTTAATAAAACTGCAATGTATACACGAAATATGCTGAAGTGTTCTCACCACGCTCTAAAAACTATAACCATACGAAGTTATAGATGTGTTAATTAACTTGATTGTGGTGTTAATTTCACAGTAAGTATGTATATTTGATCATCACATTGTATGCCTTCAAAAAAATCTCATTGTACAACCGAAATAGATACAATTTTTATTTATCAATCATGCTTCAATATAACTGAAAAGCATTATTTTTAATTTAAAAAAACTGTAGGTTTGGGTTTTTTCCCAAACTTGGAGTTTTCAACCCATTATTTCTTTATGCATCCTTTCATCATCACATTTTTTCTCCTCTTACCCTGAAATTTAGAGAAGTATGTTAGACCTTTTATTACTGTCTCCTGAAGTTCCCTTCAGTTGTCTTCAATGTTTTTGCACTTCGTTGCTCAGATTGGATCATTTCTGTTGGCCTCTCTTCATGTTTATGGATTCTTTCCTTTGTCATATCCTTACTGTTTTTGAACCCATTATTGAGTTTCTTACTTATATTTTTCAGTTCGAATATTTTCATATGGTTCTCCTTTATATATTCTATTTCTTTGTTGAGATTTTCAATTTTAACATTTTCCAACAGTGTTTGCAAATGCTAGTATGAGCGTTTTTATAACTGTTTAAAGTATTTTCCAACATCTATAAAATCTCAGTGTTTGCTTCTGTAGATTGTCATTTTCCATGTGAGTTTTAATCTTCATCATTTGTTATGTGCCGAGTAAGTTTATATCATGGACATTTTGATATTAAGTTATGAGACTCTTGATCTTCCTATTATTAGTTATAGACAGTAATTGAACAGGCTAAGTTCAGGCCACAAGTTCCACCCCATCCTTTGTTGCTGTGGTTCCAATGTCAGTTCAGTTTTCAAAGCCTTTGTATAGTTCTTTAGATCTGTTGCAGTGTATGGTACCCAATGGCCAATCTGGGGCATGGGCAGTGGTCTGTCAGCTTAGTTCTCAAAGTATTTGGTATTATAATTAGAATCGGATTCACATATGTGAAACTCAGGGGCTCATAAACAACTTTATGGGCAGTTTTCCTGAGCTCCTCCTTCATCATGGTCTCTTTGGCACATTCAGTTTCCAAGAGGCTCTTGTTTTCACTCCTCTAGCCAGAAACTTGGGATTCCAGTTATCACTCAATTCTGTACAATTCCATGGTTCCACCAAAAAATGGCCAAGCAATGGGAGAATAGAAAGGAGGAGAAGCAATTGGAATGTGCCTCTCACTATTGGAATTGTTGCTCCACTGAATGGAAAGATAGGTTTTTATCTGGTATTAGTCAGGGCCCTCCAGAGAAACAGACAGAGGGATAATGGGAGACACACACAAGTACACACACATGTACATAGAAACAGAGAAAGAGAGAGCTTTATTTTCAGGAAGTGGTTCACAGGACTGTGGGGGTTGGCAAGTCTAAAATCTGCAAGGCAGGCCAGCAGCTTAGAAAGCCAGGAAAGTTAATGTTACAGCTCAAATATGAAGGCAATATTCCTTCTGAAAGGTGAAATTCTTCTTCCTGAGGGACCTCAGTCTATTTCCTTTCAACTGATTGGGTGAGGCTCACCCACAATATGGAGGATAATCTGCTTTACTCAAAGTCAAATGATTTAAATGTTAATCTTATCTAAAAATTACCATTATGGTTACATCTAGACTTGTATTTGACCAAATGCCTGGATAATGTGACCTTGTTAATAAAATTAACCATCACAAGTCCATCCCCTGCCAACTTGACACCCATATACATCTTTTTAAACCACACTTAATAATCAAATAAAATAACAAAATCATACTCCTACCTAATGGTACAACTATCTTGTTTAAAACTGAAAACACACTAGCCCTTTCTCCAGAACAAGATACGAAGTACTTGGGTGACGGTCACTCTTCTTGACATCCTATAACTTAATTCTTATAATGTAAAGTCAATAATACTTAAATACCCTGATGTAAAGTCAATACATCTTACATTATATAATAAAAGGATAGGAGAGAGAAGGGAAAAAAAGATATTCTCTTGATACACACACATTTATAACAAAATAAGAAATACCCATGATAATTACAAATTACACCTCCTTGGAGTTTTGACTCCTTCAGCTTCCTATTACCAGCTACTTCCCAGGTGCGAGAGGATTGCTTGGGGGCTGGGTCAGGAGAGAATAGAGAAAAGAAAGAAAAGTAAATAAAATGAGGGATTTTCCCCTCGGTACATTAGGAGTTCATGTCCCAGCGCCTTGAGCCAGAGCCATAGGGCTCTTCTTATGATTGGGCCTTGAAGTCCACTTCCAGGTTTTGGGATGTGTTGAGCATGGGTTAGGAGATACTGGAGGAAAAACAGTAAGCTCACTGCCAGATCAACGGCACTTCAAATTTGGGTCTTTCTCAATCTGTCCAATGCTATTTTCTTCTCAGGGTCCTTAGGTAGTTGGGGCCCATGTATACTTTCCAGGTTTTATAGTTGTAATCACTTGGACAAAAAGGGTGGGATGTGTGTATTTCATATCACCCAGAACGAGGCCCTTCCACCTATTCTTTTTACCATATTTGGTATGACTACTAAAGAATTTTAAATTACGTATGTGGCTCATATTTGTGGCTGGTCTAGAAGTTTGATGGAAAATTAAAAAGCCATGTAATTAATATTGAGTAAGTACCTTCTCTGGGGCCAACATTGTGCTAAGTGCTGGGAAACCATACTGAATCAAGTAGATTTAGCCCTTCTATCATGGAATAGTCAGGGATAAACAGACTTTAGATTATTAAGTGTTCACACACATACATATATACACACAGAAAACCATGCCATTACATTTGCTGTAAGCCCCACAAAGAAATAAAGTCCATCATGGAGTCCCTATTCTGGGACTGCAGCCAGGATGGAGCGCTGTGGAAAGTATCCTTAAGGAAGTGGCCTTCAAGTCAAGGCTTGAAGGTAAGTAGGACTTTCCAGGGTGAAAAGGAGTGGCATCCTGACAGATGGAACCCCATGGGCTGAAGATTTTAAAACCAGAAGGATCTTCTCTGAGGAGAAGAAAGAAGGTTGGTGTTAATGGGCCATAAGGAAAGAGGAGGCTCATGTTGGTCAAGCAAGGTATGCAGACCAGCCTGAGGAAGAGCCCACAAGACAATGGTCCCTAACGTATACCCAGTGGTATGGTTCTCCACCAGGGCACCTAGGCTTCTCTGGTATCCCTTTCTGTGAGGAAGCAAGCCCAGAAAAACATGCCCCAGTATTTCTGAAGACTAAAAAGAAGGGTTTCAGAAGGCTGAGAAGATCCATTTTTTCCTAGACTACCTCCCCTGCGTCTACAGCCAGTCGAAGTGTCTCTGGTGGGAGTAAAGAAAAGAAGGGAAAAGAGGAGTGTCTGCGGTCTTTCTTTTTCTGCATGTCAGCCTAAGGACCACGGAGAATAAACCCTCAAATTGGCGAAGTTACTTTGCAGTTTCTCTGGCATGATACCCTCATTATAAAGGCATATGATGAACAATTATGAGGTCCAGAGAACTCCTACGATGAGTACGAAATAATAAAGCAAGTTAGGAGCAGTAAAACTGGGAGAGAGCCCAGAACTCCCCCATGTTTGCCACAGTCAGAATGGAAGTGCTGACCCTGACGGTTTTGCAGACCAGGCCCCCCCTTCCACTTCCCTAACTCAGCTCACACTGGCTGTGGGACATAAAGTCTTTATCTGTGTGGTCTTCTGTATAACTAAGATACTGCAGGAGTTCTTCACAACCGCTGTCCTGGTATAGATTACCTCTGACTCTTGTGACTTCCCCAATACCAAAGAGTGTGATAAAATCAGTTCTAGAAGGCCCATCTCACACACGTGGTCAGCGTTTGTCCCCCAACTTCACAGGCAGACCAGGGATTTACTCTTTACTGTTGGATAAATCCATATTTGATGGTCCCTTTTCTGTATGTGTCTGCCGCTCATAGCATAACAAGCAAATACTAAAGAAAAAGGAACCGTCAGTGATGAAAAGTTGGCTCTTAGAACCGTGCCAAGAGCTGGGCAGACGCTTGAAAATGGGCATTTATCAAAAACTAGGCCAAGCCAAAGGTTTATAACCTGGGAACCGCTTTCACTGAAGCGAAAGGCAGAAAAGACTGGTTATAAATCGAGGCTGATTGAGAGGAATTGTAATTCCTCCCACCAGTGGCCAGAGAAAAAGCAAATATGCTAGTCACCAGGGAGGGGCCTACCAGGCCTTCTGCAGCCGCCCACTGGGGAGCTCCCGTCCTCCTACCCCATCGCCTCTTCCCTTGCTCCACATACTGCTGCTCATTCGAGTCCCCAGAACTTTGTGAATTTTGGTTTTTGCTGGCAGCTTGCGTGCAAGATGCCAACTAAGAGTAATGACATTCCAGGAAAGGCCGAGCTGCGCAAGCTTTTCAGGAAGTTGTGCCTGGAGAAGAAAGAGTGCAGAACAGATAACGTAGCTGTTTACAGATATCTTAAGGACCTTCAGAAGGCAGCAGGGGTCGGCTTTTTTAGGGTGGCTCTGGCATCCAGAATTGTAGGAGGTTTGATTTATGGCCAGCTCTTTTGTCCTCTTCCCTCGGTGAAAACAGTTTCCAGATCATGAAAGTTTGAATTTGCCAAGCATCGCAGTCGCAACCTGGGAGTAAGATGTCAGCTGAGGTAGGTAATCACTCTGCCAAGACGATTCCTTTTTTCCTTTTGAATATGTATTTTGCCATCTGTGAAAATAATATAGCACCATTGCTAATCTAATCACAATCAACTAGAAAATTTGTTTTCCTTTATATTTATGATTTTAAAGCCCACTGTAATATTAATTATTATTTCATGACACCCAGATTCCATAGAACTTTCCAGGAAAATATGACTCCAACTCTAAGGGAAAATGAATACACGAGAAATCCCATTTTGACACAGCACTGGAACACCTGTGTTCAATTAGATAAGGGACACCTGCCCTTAAGCCTCCCTACCCTTGTATTCGCATTTTCAAATTTTTATTTCCTTTGATTTGCCATACCAGCATCTCTCTTTCCCAGACTAAGACATCCATGGCAATGGTTAATATTTTCTACTCTTCCTTTTCGATAACCATTGAGATGTTTTCCAATTAAACATCAGATGGGAGAGGGATTAATCATGTTCAGAAAATGTCAGACACATTGTGAATCCCCTTTCTTAGCTATGTTCTGATTTTTCACAGCCAGCCAGCAGCAGACCTGACGAGGGTGGGGTTGGGGACACCAGGGCAGGAATCTAGGGACACAAACTCTTACAGGAGCTGGGAGCTACTACCCCAAGGCCCTCCTGGGCCAGAGTACGAGGCAGGGCAAGATGGGCAGCCCTCATACTTGCCCAGCCCATAAAGAACGTGATCAGACAGCCAACAAAGATCCCACTGTGAGCTGCCCGTTGCTCTCAGGGTTGGAATGTTTGGAAGATGAGTAGGCTTTTAGCTAGTCAAGAAAGTTTGCCTCCAGTAGAAGAGAGATTTCAAAAGCTCCCTATCCTTCTCCTTGTTCCTGGGCCTCTGCCAAAGTCCAGGCGTATTCTGGTAACTTCTGGGAAAGCCACCTTCTTCCCTCAGCAGAAAAACAAATCAACCCAACATTCAGACCAGCAGATGGCTTCCAGGGACAATATAAATGACCCACCTGCTGAAATAAGATGTTGACATAAAGCTGGGTACATCTGTGGATGACTCACGGGGTGGCTTTCTTGCGGTTGTCAATGTGCAGGCTTCGCATGCCCCTATAATCGCGGGGTGGACAGCTCAGCAGGCAACGTAGCCTCGCTGTCTCTTCCTGGGGGCACCTCAGGGATCTGTGTCTGCCCTGACCCCCGGGCTCTTCCGGGCCAGGGATCTGGCCTCATTTTCCTGGTAGCCACAGGGCTTAACCCACTTCCTCCCTGCGGCTGGCACTGGTGATGCTTGTGGAAACGAATTTGAATACAAGGCAATAGGTAGGGATGACGATCTCTCCAGGTGTCTTTCAGGACCAAGGTAAGTGGGTTTGTTTAGAACCAGTCTATTTAGGAAGCATTGCTGGGAAAGGCTAGCCAAATCCTAATGTTCCTACACTAGGTTTTTTTGCCAAGATTCATAGAACCTCAGATTTAAGGGAGTTTTTCGAGGTTACCTGGTCGTACAGATCCTCTGAACACATTTATGCTTTTTTTTCCCCCTCCTGGGCAACAGTGTAAAAGATACATATTCCATCACCATGTCACAAGGAGAAATCCTCTTTTGTCAAATAAAACCTATATTCAGATTTCTAAATCAATTCTAGTTCATGGATGAGAATTCTTTCCTTTATTTATAAAGGAAAACAGGAAAAAAATAGGAGTAATATAACTGTGAAGTATCATATAGTAATCCCTAGTAGCATTATTTTTTAATAGAAGACACTTATAGTGCCTTATTTTAAATTAAATCAAACAATACTAAATCCATTTAGTGTAATATTTTGTGTATAAACCATATATATAATGCTATGTCAATAAACAGTCTTACTATGTACCATGCCCCCCCCTTATTTTACAGAAGAGAAATATTAGGGCACAGAAGCAAAGGGCATGCCCATGAGTATGTAGTGGTTAAGATCATTAAAGGAGAAAGAATCATACACAGAGACTAAGGGAGAAACAAATTTCAGGCAAAAAAGAAAGAGGAGAGGAAATGTAAAACAAAGAGAAAAGAAGCAAAGGTAGGGAGAGAAGCCAGAGGAGATTCTGGAAGATGTAGGAAGAGAAAAAAATAAAACAAGGAGCAAACAGCAATGAGGGGCAGAGGAAAGGAGAAATAGCAAAATGAAAGCTTCATGTAAGAAAGAACTATAATTATAGTAACAGAAAAAGAATGGACTTTTAAGTCTTTTTTTCCCCAAAGATTTTATTTATTTGAGAGAGAGAGGACAGAGGGAGAGTTAGAGGGAGAAGCAGACTCCCCACTGAGCAGGGAGCCCGACGTGGGACGTGGACTTGATCCCAGGACCCTGAGATCATGACCTGAGCCGAAGGCAGACACTCAACCGACTGAGCCACTCAGGCACCCCTGGACTTTGGAATCTTATTTTCTAAGTTTAAATACCAACACTACTTCTTATGAACACGCAATCTTTACTAAGCCTTCCTCATCTGTCAAACAGGAACAGTGGCAGCGCCTCCTCCAGAGTCCCTGGGAAGTGCCGGGGCCTGGCGCCCTCTCTGAGCATTTGTTCTCATTATCCTCGGCTTACCCACCCCCCAGTCTGGGCCCCACGTAGCTCCCGGGGTGTCACATTCACTGTCAGAATCAAGTCATAGGCATTTGTGAACACTTCCTATGGATGTTTCAAGTCTTGAATATGAAAGATCTTCTCCCAATGCCACATATTTTTTTTTTCAGATTTGGATAACGAGTCTGTTCAAAATATAATTATGGTGACTAGATTTCTGGAATAGTCGGGATTTCAACTATGCTTTCCCATTGTCACCATGAGTAACCGTGTCACCACGTGCTCCTGCTTCCTCACACACACAAACACATTATGCTGTTTCCTTAGTATCAGGGGACAGAAATTGTCCGGGCTCGTAACACAGGAGGGGCTAACTCACGTGCTGGTCGGGGCAATGTACGCTTCTGGAAACCTTTTAAGCAAAGCCTGTACTTGGGCACGTGTATCCTCTCCATGACGAGCCCCAGCTCTCCCAATGAAATTAACTCAGAAAAGTTCTTGTTTGTTCTTCATTTCCATGCCCCACTCCTCAGCCCTCCGTCCTCTACTCGCCAGCTAATGCTCTGTACACCTTACTCTGGCATTTCAGACCAACCTTTGAATTACCAGTTTGGATGCATGATGTTCTAGAGTGAATGGCTGTGTGAAAATCCCCAAAAGTCAAGATAGGTTTAAAGCCTGGACAAATGTGATATTTGGGTTGGACAGCTCAGCCTTTCTGAATTCACACAGTCATAAAACACCCAGAACTTTGTGTATCATGGTCTGGCCCTATCAGATTTCTCCACCACGGTGATGAACCTATAATCAACATTTCCTAGAAAAATTGATATGTCTTTATCATTATTATTTTCAAAATTGCACCTTTGGTGGAACTGACTCAGAGCAAAGTACAAATACTAAAACTAATTAAAATTCATAAAACAGCAAATGGCAGCAGTAATTAAAACAACTTAATTTCCCCCTCGGGGGAATCCAACATAAAATTTCATGGGAATCCTCCAGCTGAGAAATCCCAAAGAGTTACGTAAAGTTCACTCTGGCCTTCATAGAGTGTCAGTTCTCTGTTGTAGCATAGCTTCTATACCCTTCTATGTGCTTTCAATCGGGTACTGTATAAGGAGGCTGCCGGATTCCTTATCATCCTGCTCCCACCCCCTTAAAGGTGGTAAGTGAGCAAAAATAATGGGTTAGTTTTATTCATTGCTGCTTCCCCTAAAGTTTCTCTCTCCTGCCAGCGGGATTTTGAACTAAGGGTCCTATGTAGACATGCAGACCCAGAAAAGAGAGAGAGCAGGGACTAACAGGATGCATTGAGATGTTGAAGAGATGGACAGGCTTGCTGCAGAGAAATGGGTCTGGGGGTGAGGGTGTGGTGAAGAGCAAGACACAGGGGGGTCCTGCCAGGACTCAGTGCTCTATCTGGTTTTCTGGGGCACAATTGTTCAGCCATACTTTTTTTTTTTTTTTTTTAAGATTCTATTTAGTTATTTGAGCAAGAGAACACGAGCGGGGGGAGAGGGAGAAGCAGACTGCCTGCCAAGCAGGGAGCCCAACGTGGGGCTTGATCCCGGGATTCCCGGGTCACGACCTGAGCCGAAAGCAGACACTTAACCGACTGAGCCACCCAGGGCCCCCTCAGACATCGCTTTTTAATTGTATTTTATTTTTTTTATTTTTATTTTTAAAGGTTATTTATTTATTTATTTATTTGACAGAGATAGACAGCCAGCGAGAGAGGGAACACAAGCAGGGGGAGTGGGAGAGGAAGAAGCAGGCTCCCAGCAGAGGAGCCCGATGTGGGACTCGATCCAGAACGCCGGGATCACGCCCTGAGCCGAAGGCAGACGCCTAACGACTGCGCTACCCAGGCGCCCCTACTTGTGAGTATTTTAGATACATTCTATTACATGTACTGTGTATATGGGTATATGCATTATATACATAGTCTGTAGACGTATTTAACACTACAAACACCTACGTACCAAGTACCCAGCTAGAAAATTACATCCTGAAAAGTCGCTGAAATCTCCTGTCTCCCTCCCTGGTTTCTGAGTTCGTTCTCTTCCGCACACACAGAGCAGAATATTATCAGCGACCGGGGTGTTCAGAAGAGCCCCCTCCCCCCAGTATATTATACAGACAGTAGCATTTTGTGTGTTCATGTATTTATTTAAACTACTATGTAGATTTGCACGAGCCTTTTTTTGTTTTGTTTTGCTTTGTTTAATTCAAGGCCCGCTTCTGTTAGCATCATTTTTCAGGATAATAATTTCTGCTGCTAAATGGCTGGGCACTGAGGACGTGAAGTGATTTAATTTGGAGGTAAAGAAATGAAAGAAAAAGCATATTTCCTACCAGCAACTCAAAGCTCCGTAAGGGCAGGAATGAACACGTCTGTCTAAGGCTTCATTTTATTTCCAGTGCCTAGTGAGACTGCCTGACATGTAGTTGATTCTCCCCGAATATCTGTCAGGTGAGCAGATGGAAAATTGGAGAAAAAAGAGCACCAATGCCGCTGTCACTGCTCGGCTTGGGACATGGCTGTTCCCTCTGGTAGCGCAGGGTGACAGCTGAAAAAAGTCCTTCACTCCAGCAGCCTGTGAAGGGCAGGGACCTATTTCAGTTGAGGAAGTCTGCAATGCATTTTGGGGCTCTAACCAGAGAAACAATGCAACTATTAAATTTTCTAAACTCTAGTAAAATGTACTCAGACAGGGCCTCCGTCCATTCCCCTGGTGTTGAAGAGAAAAGGAGAAATTGTTGGACAAGAGGCTAAATTATCTTGTTTGAATGATTGGATTTCCTTGGAATACAAGGTCACATATAGCCAATGGAATTCTTTCTACTCATAGAGAAGTCCAGATCAAAACAACTGAATTGAACCCAAATTTCACAGTTCTTTTCCCTGGAGGCTCGACTCAGAAGCTCAGAGACATCAATGACCGATGATTTTTATGACAAGCTCCAGTCTTGGCATAATGGGGTCCCTCAGTTAGTTTTAAGGCCCTTTCATCTGTGATATAACAGCTCTGTTGTCGGCAGCCCTGATGACATCACAGTCATAAAACTCAGCAACAGCAAGAAGATTGTGTCGGTGGCGAAGTGAGACTTGTGCTGCCGCCAGCACCACGCCGTCCTGTGTCCCTTGTTCAACTCAGAGCTTGGGGGACGCTGGCTGTACCTGCTTAGGGCCTCCAACTACCGTGCCCACCACTCATCTGTCATTGCTGATCCTGCCTGAGAAAGGCGAGCTGGCCCTGACATCTTGTTGCCAGCAGTCCCTTCCACTCTGGCCTTCAGGATCAGGAACTCAGGTGGCCACGTCCATGAGGCCCTTTGATGAGTGTCCAAGGAAAGACACACGAAATGTCATCACCAGGAATGTGTCCCTTTCTATTATAAAAAATGTGCTAGCTACTTTTTTTTAATAATAATTTTTATTATGTTATGTTAGTCACCATACAGTACATCCCTAGTTTTTGATGTAAAGTTCCATGATTCATTATTTGCATATAACACCCAGTGCTCCATGCAATACGTGCCCTCCTTAATACCCATCACCAGCCTATCCCATTCCCCCACCCCTCTCCCCTCTGAAGGCCTCAGTTCATTTCCGAGAGTCCATAGTCTCTCGTGGTTCATTCCCCCTTTTGTTTACCCCCCTTTCATTCTTCCCTTCCTTCTCCTACCAATCTTCCTGCTATTTCTTATGTTCCATAAATGAGTGAAACCATATGATAGTTGTCTTTCTCTGCTTGACTTATTTCACTTAGCATAATCTCCTCCAGTCCTGCCCATGTTGCTGCAAATGTTGGGTAATGGTTCTTTCTGATGGCTGAGTAATATTCCATTGTATATATGGACCACAACTTCTTTATCCATTCGTCTGTTGAAGGGCATCTTGGCTCCTTCCACAATTTAGCTATTGTGGACAATGCTGCTATGAACACTGGGGTGCATATGACCCTTCTCTTCACTACGTGCTAGCTTCCTTAGACTTCTCTGAGTCGTCCCAGGAAACATCAGTCAACTGTCCTTGGGGAGAAGGAACGTGTGTTGGTATCACACACCCAACTCCTTCCCGAGTAGCTGGCATGTCCCCACCCCCGTGGACCCACCCCAAGCCCGGGCCAAGTGTACGAGGTGCATGTCCCCAGCGACAGGGCTCTCTCGGGCACCGAGCACCCGCACCCCAGCAGAAGCACGAGGCGTGCACAGACTTAGCTTGCTGCCATCCAGGCTGGGCCAGGAAAGGAAACTTGCACTTACCCTGCATTTGCCTCAAATGTTATTAAAAGCCATCAAGAATGGAAGGAATGTACCATCCCTGCAGCATTGTAGAGACGGAACGTTGCTGCAGACCTCTGCAGAGCTCAAATCCCGGAGTCCCTGGTAAGAAGGTAAGAAGCTGACATGAAAATGGCTTTAGCAGAAGGTGGGTATGTGCAGTCCCATCCTCAGAAAGCAGCGCCTCAGCTGCCAGACACTGGAAGGAAGGAGGAGCTTTGCAGCGGAGGGCCCATGCCTGTCCCTGCACGAGACAGACCCCAGCATTTTCTATACCTGCTCCTCCTGGGCGCTGACTCCTCAGCCCCTCAGAAAACAAAAACAAATGATATCTGCACAGGATCTGGGAATTTTATTCTCTCAGAGAAGCTTAACGGGGGTCCTTGAAGGCCCCTGAACTGAGGGCCCTGTCTGCACTGAGCTTGCGTCTCCAAAGTTTAGCAGAGCAACGGGACCGCTCAATTTTCCTGTCCTCGGGGCAGTATTGCCTCCTTGTTAAACAGCTAGAGTTTCCTGAGTGTGATCTTCAAAACTGGCACTTGGGTCTCCACTGAATTCAAGCCAGCCGTCCTCCACTTCCTCAATTACAGTGGGCCAGGAACTCGCTCCTATCCTCGCAGGGGTATTGTGACTTTTAATTGGTCTTGCAAGGGTTCCCAAAGTCTCCGAGAGCCACCTCCTTGCTCCGGCTCCCGCAGCCTCTTGGCCAAGCCTGCCAGGGCTCCCGTCCAGGGGCATCTCTTCTGCTCGTCACTTGAACCTGTGAACATCCTGGGGTGAGCTGACCTCACCGGCCCTTCTCGAAAAGTCTTAATGACAGCTTCTCTGAACAAGTTCAACAGGAATAAATCCTCCCACTCCTTCTGAATACCACTTAATTACTACCTGTGCCTCTGCTCCGAGTCCCTGAGAAAAAGATTTTTATCGTCAGGCTTGTTCAGCAGGTGTTTCTGAGAGTGGGTTCTGTGGGACACTCGTTCTGCAGGAAACTGCTGGGTGCCACAGGCGATGCACAGCGACTGCTTGCACACACCTACAACACACACCGTGCGGCTATTACACACTGTGTGCAATACACACCCCGTTCCCCTTGCACGCACACACATGCTGCACGCATGGATGGTGGTCAGGAAAGTAGAGAAAAACCTAATAGGTGTAAACCAATATTTTGCACCAGCTCACCAGAGCCTTTAGTATTCTAATATGCATTATAAATCTTTAAAAATCAGGTTTTAGTATGCAGTGTTTCCCAACCTATTCAAACACAGAGCTACTTCTTTGTGGAGAGCACTTACAATGACCGAGGGTACCACGGAACACACTTTGCAGAACGCTCTATGACAGCCATTAGAAACACCATTTACGCATCTAAAACTCGGGTGGTGGTAACAATCACTCTCAGTCATATTAAAAACATACGCATTTTCAAAAGCACTGAGAGATCAGGTCGGGGGTCATCGCATTATGTCCCACAAGCCAAATCCGGCCGGGCGCCTGTTTCGGTACAGGCCTCCAGCTGAGAGTGTTTCATATTTTTAAAGAGCTACGAAAACAAAACAAGCAAAAACAAAACCAATAGAAAAACAAAGAAAAGGCAACAGAGACCAGGGGTGGCCCACAAAGCCCTTTACAGAAAAAGTTTGCGCCGCTATTAGCCATTTGTGCTGTTTAAACTTAATTAGGGGTGCCCGGGTGGCTCGGCCCGTTAAGCATCGGCCGTCCTCTGGGGGTCATGATCCCAGGGTCCTCGGATCACGATCCTTCCCGCCCACCCCTGGCTTGTGCTATCTCTCTCACTCACTCTCTTACTCTCAAGTAAATAAATAAAATCTTTAAAAAATAATAAACTTTAATTAAAGAATTAAAAAGTGAAACTTCCTATCTTAGTCACATTAGCCATGTTTCAAGTGATCAGTGATGGTTCCATGGGGCAAAAAGCCACCACACTGAAAAATGCAGATAGAGAACACCCCCATCATTGCAAAAAGTTCTGTTGCATTGTGCGGGTCTAGATGAAACTTTCTGCTGAGGTTCGGGGTCACGCTATTTGCAGTTGTTTCTAGAATAAGATTTCCTTCTTGCTATTACTTTAAGGAATTTGATTGAGGTCATGTGGACAATGTGAGTCTTGTGATAGAGTTCTGACTGGTTTCTGATAGATTTCCAGATGAGTAAGTTTGCCATCTGAAGCCTTCACTGGTATGTCGATCTTTCTTCAGCCCCCAGAAACTAGATCTAGGGTGGGCCCCGTCGTGACCCCCAGACCCACATAAGTGCCTAAGACAAGCTCGTAGTCGACAGGAAGATTCTCACTAACCACTATTTACATAGTGTCGAGTCTTGAGTTATTTTGGCTTGCCTCTGTCTCCTTCAAGCTCCTGCCAGCCTCTCTGTGTTTCTTTCTTTCTTTAGTTTCCCTTCCGTCCTCCTTCCCCACTAATGTAATTCCCTTCACTTTATTACTCAGAAGAATTTTGTTCCTCACCTCTTCCTTGGCTTTGGGCCTGTATTTACATATTTAAAGACTCATAAGTATGCTCTGCTAAACAAAATGTCTACTAAATTACTCTTCAGCAATATGGAAGAATTGGCAAAAGCCTTGAAATCCCCTCTCTGCTTTTTTCCACCAATATCTATAACTGGACGGGAATAGTATCAACATTGAGTTCCTAACAGAATGTATATTACATCTCACTCACTGAAGGTTAAGGGCAGAGTTTTTGTCAAAACGGCATTTCCCTTTGCTACCCTAGGAAATGTGTGCTGTCAGCAAGAGCAAGGAGAGCATTAGAAGAAAGAAGGGGGTCAGCGCCATCGAATGCCATGGAGACAAGCGAGGATGATGACTATACCAGACCATTCTATGGGGCTTCCAAGAATTTCTTTAATACGCTATTTTAGGGCAGTAGTTTCCAAGGTAGATAATCTGTTGGGCTACAAGTTAAGTCTCATTAGATTTTAAATGATAGATATTTGCAAAGTATCTTCTCTAACTATAATAGGATGAAGTTAGAAAGCAACGATAGAAGTAAAACTGGAAAATCCAAAAATGTGTGAAAATTAAATACACTTTTAAACAACCAACTGATTGAAAGAAAAATCACAAAGAAAATTAGAAATATTTAAACACAAATGAAAACAAAAACATAATATACCCAAACTTGTGAGGCATATAAGGAGACATTTATAGTTATAAATATTTACATTTTTTTAAAATAAAAAATTTCTTAATTCAACAACTCAACTTTACAACTTGGGGATCTAGAAAAAGAAAAACAAACTAAACTCAAAGCTAGAGGAAGGAAAGAAATAATAAAAAATTAACACAGAAATAAATGAAATAGAGAATAGAAAAAACAACACAGAAGATCAATAAAACAAATAGTTAGTGCTTTGCAAAGATAAAATTGACAAATCTTTAGCTCTATAGACCAAAACAAAAAAAAAAAGAAAGAGAAGATTCAAATAACTGAAATCCAAAATGAAAATGGGGATATTACAACTAATTTGGCACAAATAAAAAGAATTATTAGAGAGAACTATGAACAAGAGTACACCAATGAAAAGATTACCTAGATTAAAATGCAAACATTGCTAGAAACACAAAATCTACCAAGATAAAATCAGAAGAAATAGGAAATCTGATTAGAGCAGACTTGTAACTAGTAAGGAAATGGAATCAGTAATCAAAGTCTCCTGACAAAGCAAAACCCTGGACCTGATGGCTTCACTTGTGAATTCTACCAAACATTTAAAAAAGAATTCATAACCATTTTTTTCTCAACATTTTTCAAAATAATTGCAGAGGAGGGAGAACTTCTTTTTTTTTTTTTAAAGATTTTTTATTTATTAATTTGACAGAGATAGAGACAGCCAGCGAGAGAGGGAACACAAGCAGGGGGAGTGGGAGAGGAAGAAGCAGGCTCACAGTGGAAGAGCCTGATGTGGGGCTCGATCCCATAACGCCGGGATCACGCCCTGAGCCGAAGGCAGTCGCTTAACCGCTGTGCCACCCAGGCGCCCCGTGGGGAGAACTTCTAAACTCATTCTATGAGCCCAGAATTCTGGTACCAAAGCCAGACAGAGAACCCACAACCAAAGAAAAGTGCAGAGCAAGATCCCTTACAGACATTCATCAGAAATCCCTAACAAACTACTAGCAAACCAATTTCAGCAGCATATTATAAGGATTATATACCCTGATCAAGTGGTATTTATTTCTGGAATTCAAGGATGGCTCAGCATACAAAAATCAATCAATCAATGCACCACATTCACAGGATGAAGGAAAGAAACCACACAACTATCTCGATGGATGCAGAAAAAGCACTTGACAAAACTCAACACCTTTTCGATAAAAACACTCCAGAAACTAGGAAGAGAAGGAAACTACCTCCACAAAATAAAAGTCAAATATGAAAAACCTAGAGCAAACATCATACACAACAGTGAAAGACTGAAAGCTTTTCCTCTAAGATTAGGAGCAAGACAAGGATGCCCACTCTCACCCCTTCTATTCGACTTAATCCTAGAAGTTCCAGCCAGAACGGTTAGGCAAGAAAAAGCAATAAAAGACATCCCAATTGGAAAGAAAGAAGTAAAGTTAGCTCTGTTTGCAGATGATATAATCTTATATGGAGAAAACAATAAAGATGGTACATACAAAAAAGGACTATTAGAGCCAATAAATGAATTCAGCAAAGGAGAAGGATACAAAGTCAATGCACGGAAAGCAGTTGCAGTACACAAACAATCACAAATCTGAAAAGGAAGTGATGGAAACAATTCCAGTTACAACTGTGTCAAAAATCATAAAACACTGAGAATTAATTTAACAGAGGTGAAAGGCTGTATAATGAAAATTAAAAAACATTGCTGAAAGAGTTTTAAAAGGCATAAATAAATGGAAACACATTTCATGTTCATGGATTGGAAAGTGTAGAATTGTTAAGACGTCGATACTTCCCAAAGTAACCTACATATGCGATGCAATCTCTATCAAAATCCCAATGACATTTTTGCAGAAATACCAAAATCCATCATAAAATTCACAGGGAAGCTCAAGAGAATGTGGAGAGCCAAAATGTTTTTGAAAGAGAACAAAACTGGAGGACTCACATTTCCTGTCAAGACTTACTAGAAAGTTACAGAAGTCAAAGAAAGTATCATACTAACATAAAGACAGACATATAGGCCAATGGAATAGAATTGAGAGCCCAGAAGTAAACCCTCACATCTATGGCCAAATGACTTTTCACAGGGTGCACAGGCCATTCGGCGGCGAAAGAAAAATCTTTTTATCAAATGGTGCTGAGAAAACTGAATATCCACATGCAAAAGAATGAACTTGGACCCTTACCTAACACCATAAACGAAAATTGACTAAAAATAGATCAGAGACCTACATGTATAACGAAAAATTATAAAACTCTTATAGGAAAACATAGGACAAATTCTTCCTGACATTGGATGTGGTGATGATTTCTTAGATATGACACCAAAGGCATAGACCTGGATCAGATTTCATGAAAATTTAAAAATTTTGTGCATCGTAAGACAATATCAGCAGAGTAAAGATACAACCCAAGGAATGGAAGAAATGTCTGCAAATCATATATCTTATAAGGGACTAATATTCAGAACATAGAGAGAACTCTCAAAAATCATCAACAACAACAAAATCTGAAGCAAAACTGGGCAAAGAACTGGAATAGACATTTCTCCAAAGAAGATATATGAATGGCCAGCAAATACAGGAGAAGATGCTCAACGTCATGAATCAGTAAGGAAATGCAAATCAAAAGTACAATGAGCTACAACCTTACCAAAAAATTACTATCAACCCCCCACTCCCGAAATAACAACAAGTATATGGAGAAGCTGGATCCTTGTGCCCTGTTGGTGGGAATGTAAAATGGTCTAGCTGTTCTAGAAAACATCATGGTGGTTCCTCCAAGCATTACAAATAGAATTACCACATGATCCAGAAGTTTCACTTCTGTGTATATACCCAAAAGAATTGAAAGCAGAGTCTCAAAGACATCTTTGTACACCCCCGTTCATAGCAGTATTATTCACAATAGCAAAAACATGGAAGTAAACCAAGTGTCCATCAATGGACGAATGGATAAACAAAACATGGCATCTCTGTACAATGAAGTAAGTATTAGTCAGCCTTTAAAATGTTAAGGAAATTTTGATATTTGCTGCAACATCTTCAGGACATTATGCCAAGTGAAATAAGCCCGTCACAAAAAGACGAATATTGTATGATTTCACTTATATCAGATACTAAGGGTAGTCAATATCATGGAGATAAAAAGTAGAATTGTGGTTGCCAGGGGTTAGGGAGAGGTTCACAATGGAGGTTAGTGTTTAATGGATGTGGAGTTTCAGTTTTACAAGATGAAAGGAGCTCTGCAAAAGACAGTGGTGATGGTTTCACAACATTATGACTGTATTCACTGACCACTTAAAAATCATTAAGATGGTACATTTACTTTCCATGTATTTTACCACAATAAAAGAATTTGAAAGAAGAAGAAAAGTTCCGGTGGCTCTTTGTTACCTTCAAACTAATTTCCCAAATGCATATACAAGGCCTTTCCTCATCTTCATTTCCAACTTTCCTTTCCAGGCTCATGTCCCGCCACTCCTGCCCAGGCACTGAAACCCAACCAACTGTAAGCATGTTAGAACCCACTGAGGACATTCTGGGTCATCTGGGCTGTGCTTCTGCACTCACCCACGGCAACGTGCCTACCGGTACACACCTGGATCTTTGCCCACGCTCTTCTTTCACCTGCGATACCCTTGTTTCTTTGATTCATTTCATTCATTTACTGGTAGTTAAATTTGCTTTGAGTCTTGGTAGTTAGGGGATATCTGGTGATGGAGAGAAGAGCTTTGGGTTGTAAAAGATCAGTCTGCTACCACTCTTTTCAGAAAGGCTAACTTAGAAACTATTGCCTCTATTTTCACTGTAAAAGAGGGAATTTAAGTGAGTCACCCTTTATGAAAGTGCTGGGTTGGCCATCCTAGAAGTTGGGGTTCATATGTATTTTCTCACTGAAGATGGAAGACTTCTTCCAAGTAAGGTGACCACTTCACAGCATGTACCCAAACCCTGGCCAAGACCACAAGCGGCAGAGCAACTCCTTTCTTCTGAGTGGCTAGATGATAAAAAAAAAAAAAAAAGAAACAAAACAAAACAAACACAGTAATCCAGTGGCTTGGTCACTGAATGTGAATCTTGTATTGCTTTTCATAAATGACCTCAAAGTGAGGCATTACAGCAGAGTGATAAAGGGCACAGGCTTTCGATTCAGATGGATGTAGGTTCAAATCTCAGCTTCCCAACTTACTACCTGGGTGACCTTGGGAAATTTGCTTAACCCCCCTTTACTTCCATTTCCTCATCTGAGAAACGGGGTTAACTATCACACAGCTTTGTCAGGAATTTAAATTTTTCTCGCAAATGGGACACGTGAACAAACAGAAGCCTGCTGGCTATATATTAGGCACTCAATAAATCTGTTCTGTTGATTTTTATCACAATCGTATTGAAATACAACTCAGTACTCCCACACTGTACCGTCTGCCTACTCAAAGTGTATAAGCCAACGATTTTTAGTATAACTCTGCAACCATCACAATAAATATTTTCAATAGTAATAAGAGTAACCCTGTGGGGGCGCCTGGGTGGCACAGTGGTTAAGCGTCTGCCTTCAGCTCAGGGCGTGATCCCGGCGTTATGGGATCCAGCTCCACATCAGGCTCCTCCGCTATGAGCCTGCTTCTTCCTCTCCCACTCCCCCTGCTTGTGTTCCCTCTCTCGCTGGCTGTCTCTATCTCTGTCAAATAAATAAATAAAATCTTTAAAAAAAATTTTTAAAAAAATTAAAAAAAAAAAAGAGTAACCCTGTGGAAAAGCTGGTGGTCAATCGCAGGTCTGAATTGTAAGGACAGAGAAAGGGACCAAAAAAGGCAGGGAATAAAAAATAGGAAAGAAAAGAGTAAGAATTACCCAAACTGGAGGATATCCTGCAGTTTTATGTGCAATACCCAGTTCATGAAAGAGAGTCACGACTGAGACATTGAATTACCCAAACTAGCCTTCAGCGCTGATTCAGATCACTTCCCAGCTTCCTCTAGATCTGAACTGAGTAGACCCAGAATTACCTGAGAATTAAGAACAGCAATATACAAAAGTGATTTGTGTTCCATGGTGGGGAATTATGAACCTTTCAGCACTACTGCTCCCAAAAGTGACAGGAACATGCAGCTCTGGGCAAAACAAAAAGGTGATAGTATTGCTATTTATGACAAATCCTTTCCTCAACTGGGACCCCATTGTTCCAAACAAGAGAAGGCTCTTTTACTGCACCTCCTAGAATGTTCCTTCTGCTTACTTCCTTTTATAATCATCATTTTCCTTGCCGTTTCTGTTTTTCCCATTAAATGCCTTCTCTTGTTGTTGAGGAAATGAAATAATACTATTTCAGTAGACATACTTCACGCTTCTAATACTCATTCACTTGGTCCCCATGTTTAAAGAGTTAGTTAGAAGCAGAGATTGTAAAGGATAAGCTCAGGAGAAAAGTAAAGCGCTCATTCACTATGAATGAAATGTTTGGGGGGTCCGGGGGAAGCCTATCTTGTGCACGTCACTCTGCTACTGAGCCAAGACCCTCTTCTCATCATCGACATGCGGACCAGCTATGACTCCTGAGGCCAAGGGCTCTCTGGAGAACCCAGCTGGGCCAGCCGTGGTGGCCCGGCTTCATAATGAAGCCATGTGTCTCCCTTGGTGCTATTTTTTGGTGTCTTCCTTCCCCCTTTGTCCCTCCCTGAAATCTGGTTCAAAGAGGCCCTGGTGCATTAGGAGTGGCTGTGAGGCCAGTCCCCTAATTTGCTCTTCCTTGCTTACAAATGAGGAGCTTCCTTGCACATAGCACCTAGAGCTCCCCATTTAGCACTGAAATTATTGTGCCAAACAGGAGAATCCTGCCACCAGCCCACTGCTTGTGAGCAAAGAGGCAGACAGTTTAACATGAAATTATAATTGAGGGAAGACCATCTCATTCATCTCACTCATTCCTCTTCTTCTCCAAAGGGGAGAATTGATCTGGTTTGGTCAAGTTCAAAGACTTGTCGCTGAACGTTGTTTTCTAGCAGAAGAAGGAGCACAGCAGTTTGCAAGCATACATGGATGTGGGCTTTCTTTCTCTGCTAAAAAGTCTCAGTGGCATTTCTCTGAGGGGCTGCCCCCTGTTGGGACAGACCCAGGACCAGAGCACAAGTGGGCTCTACCCAGAGGCTGCTTCAGGTTTCCATTTGGGGATACCTCATTTGAAGTGTGACAGAGACCAAAAGGAAGCATTCACAGACTCGCCTTCCACAGGACTGGCCTGTTTATCATACTTCAGGTCAATGACAAGAGAGAATGATAACAGGCTGTTCCAGAGGGCAGGATTCCATCAGAGAAATAGGAGTCTTACTAGGCAAAGCAATCACATAATTATTATTTACTCTGGAACACTTAGAGAGCAAATGAAGGCATTATTATTAGTGAGTATAAAAGATAAAATGGGACTGTCCCAGGTAAACAAGATGTCACAGCAGCCTCACTCCAGAAATGTCAAGTAAGGAGAGCTTTCGTAGAGGAACCAAAGTTTCACTTCCACCAGAGGGGCTGGGAGAGCAAAGGTCAGGTTCGGGGCTACTGCCACTGGCCCAGAAGCTGTAGCAAATCTCAGCAACTACTGGGCAAGTGACCACCAGTGAGTTCAGCTGCCAAAGTGTGTGGTTGTCAAGAACTTGCCTTTGCTTATACAACTACCTGAAGCTACCACTTCTCCTCCAGAATGGCAATTCATCCTTCTCATTTGCCTTCTAGATCTTATGCAAGAGCCAGTAGCTGGAAGACTAAGCCAGACCTTGCAAAGAGACTTTGGAAAAGCCTGGCAGGGGCACCAGACCAATATCAGCTGAGCCACGTTGATGGAGAAATGCTACATGGCTAAATGGATATATATGAAGAAGGGCAAAACAGTTCATCCTGATGGGCAGAGAGGAATGCAGGAAAAGGAGGCAGAACTTTGAGCCACTGCAGTCTGGCCTCAAGGTTCTGAGGGGGTAGAAATAAATGAGAAGAGGGAGAAGCAAAATTAGGGCAGTTCACCTGCTATAAAGGTCAGGAGCGAGATAGAGGGGTTAAGAAAAACTTAAGGACACTATGTGTGTTGAGGTAATTCAACTCTTTGCTATGTCTTCTAGAACTTTCAGCAGAAGCTTACATTATTTTTCAAGGGTTTTTGAATCAGTGTGTTTTGAATGTAATGCAATCAATACCTAGACATCCCCTAAGTCACAGAGTTTTATGCCCAGGAGGTTGACAAGACATGTGGTTCAGGCCAGCTTTGTAAAGTTATACACTCTGGCTTGGGGCCAAAGTCCCAGCTAAATAACAAAGTTTCTTCTTGTTCCACTTGTTGGTCATTTTCCTGTGTCCATATTTTCCGTCAGGGACACAGAGACAGACATCTCTGGTATGGGGCAGGATTGGAGTAACACTTGGTACATGGCCATTACCCACATACGTGCACCAAACATGAGCTTGAATGCTATCAAGACAATCATACCTTTTGGGAAGGAAGACCCCATGTGAGATTGGAAAAGATTTCAATAAACGAAAGATTATCTAAGGACTACAAAAAGTTACAGGGGAGGAAAAGATAGTGGTGCTTATTCCCACTACTTTAACTATTGTCATTAACCATGTACTTAAATAATTGGTTTAATGTTTGTCTCACTTGTGAGGGTATAATCTCCATGAGTCGCGGCCATGTGTATCTTTTCTTCACTTTTGTATTCTTATGGCCTAACACGGTGCTGAGACTGGCAGAGCATGTGTCTTTATGTTTGTTAAATAATTATTTAAGATACAGAGACTGCTAATTTCCTCCCAATATCAGTTCCTCATGTTGCAGTGTTTCCTAGATCTTTTCCTTATTTTTTGCTTGTATGTATGGTCACTCACTAAGTCCCATTCAGAGCCTGAGGTAACTTGTCCAGCTTTTTAATGCTATGCCATTTGCCTTCCCAATCACCTCCCAAAAAACTGTCCAAGGGAAAGAGCTTCTGTGGAATGGGTACGACTCCGCTTAATTTTCTGACCTTCAGAAATGTGAACACATCACCTGAGCTTTGCTGGCAACCTTCAGCACACTTGCCAGGAGTAAGAGGAATTCCTGGAGAGAAGGGTTATATCACAGTAAAGTAGAACTACGTTGGTAAGTCCTTCTCCGACAGATGGACAAAGAGAACGCTCTAGATCCTAATTTCTTGCTTAGAAAGGAAGTCAGCCACCAAAAACAATCAGAATGTTGGATTATAAGCATTTTAGAATGTCCTTCTGTCTACTTCTTTTTCTCTTCCCTCCATAAAGCCATTTATACGAAAAAGGACACATGTGCCTTCATTTGGGAGCAGAAATAAAGAGAAGTGCTCTCTCTATCCTGGGGCAGGATGGGGAGCAGGGGATGATAACCACAGGATGGAGTAAGAGTGACTACCATCAAGTCAAGAGATGTGGGTGCAAACATGGGGTCTGCTTTGAATGAGAAGGAATAGCCAGTGGGTGACCTGGGTCTGCCACAGAAAGGCTTCTATCTGATTCCCCTGTGAACCACTTTTGTCCCAGCTGAGCAGTGGAAACAGTACTAGCAAAATCAAGGCTTTATTGAACATGTAAATGTTCAATGCTTCTTGATGTTCAAATGCTCCTTGATTTTAAATTTCTCTGATACAATTCGATCTTTGATTCCTTAACTAGTTTTTTTACAATACAGTTCCAAAACCTTTTCCTAAAGATTGCATGTGTAGACTGACATGTTCTTCCCAGCTCCTTGTAAGTCCTTTAGCATGACTATATCATTCTACTCAATAAAAAAAAAAATGTATAGCATTAAAACTAAACATATCACACTACATGATGCAAAAGTCAATCTAAGTGAAAGTCAGTTACTCCAACAGCACATTATGGATAACCACAGAGCAATGTCAGGGTCTTCGTTAATTTATGAAATTCAAAACCTGCTATTGGTCTCAAATACTTCTGTCATTTTTCAGTTGGAAATAATTTTTTTGAACTGCTTCTGGAAGTAATACCAAGTAGATATTCTCAAAAGTGCCCCTAACACAACACAAATACATTCTGGATAAATAACCATGAGCATATTTTTAAATTAATTGTGGAGCTAGCAGGAAGATAAAGGAACTCCCCAAAGATCTCCCTCAATCCCCAATTCCCAAAGGAAAAAAAGTGGTGAATCGAAACACAAAGGAGTGAGCAATAAATGAATATAAAACTGAAGGCTGCCCTGAGCCAAATACTGATGCGAAGAACATAGAATTTAGGGGATTAACATTTGCATGCCACAAACAGGAGATTAAGCTATAGGCCTATACAAGGTCAGGAAGCTAAATCCAAGATCTCAGCCCTTAGCGTTAAGCTAGAACAATCAAAAGAGAGGAAAAAGAATGCAATGCTAGTCAAAGGACTGTGTGGCAGGTATTAGCAGTGCTCACAAATACTTCTAGCTCTGCTCCCCTTGCTGGACCAAGTTTCCAACCCTCTTACTGGCAGCTGAACACAGCTCCGGCCAATAGTCTACTAGTGAAAGTGACACATGTCACTTTCATGTAAAACTCTTGGTGCATAATTCCACAAGCGCTCTTCCTCTACTGTGGTAAATTCTAAAGCATTAATTCTAATGCATCATATTAAGTTGGAAATGCTACAGAATTGAAGTAATATGTGTTCTAAATATGAGAAGAGCTTCTTGGATCCGTATCAGACTTTACACCAAAAAATGACTTTTATAGTGTAAGTCACTGAGTGTGTGGTGTAAGACACTTGTAGTTGTTTGTTGGAGTTGTTTGTTACCCAGTATTAATTAGCCTATTCTGACTGATACATAGTTGCCTACAAAGAAACATGTTCCCCCCACCCCGGCTGCAAATGAGATAAAATAATAATGATTCTCACTAAAAATTTACAAGCGTAAGTCTGCTCTCCTGCAGATCTGGAGTTCAAATGCAACACAATCTGCATTCAGGGAAATCTAAGCCCAAAAACCGTAATTAAAATGTTAACAGGTGGTTCATACAAAACTCACCTATTTTCTGAAGAAAATTATCACCAGTGTTTCCATAGCTCATGTTCAACCAGATATGAGCTTTCAATAATGTATTTCCATACATTCAAGGAAACAGCTCCCTATAAGAAAAGTAAGCAAATGAAGGACAAACATCAAAATGAAGGACAAGAGCCCCTCAAAGACCACTAATATTAAAATTATAAAATTTGGAATGTAAAGTCAATATTTATTAAATATTTCAAAACAAATACAGACTGTAAAGCATTAGTAAAGAACACGAAACTAAGAAAATGATCAGGTAGATTTCTTTAAATCTTTTAGAAATAGATATAATTATTGAAAGAAAAAAGCACTCAATGGATTAATAACTGAAGTGATAGTAAACTTATAGTTTGAACTGAATAAATTTACTTGGTATGCAGCATAAAGAGATAAGGACATGGAAAATATGAACCAAAAAAAAGATTAAAACATAGAAGAAAGCACGTTAAAAAGTTAATCTTTGTAGAATCTTAACCAACTAACAAAAGAACCTAAAGAGACTGACTTCCAGGGAAATGACAAGACTAGTTGATGCTACAGGAAAACCTCACAGTCAACAAGTTCCAGCCATGTAATCAGAGCTTCCAATCAACAACATAGTGTCTTGTTCTTAAGATTAGCAACTAGTTGTTATGTCCAAGATCACTAGACAACAGAGGAAAGTCTCAAGCAGGAAAGACAGGGTCCCCCAATGGCAGAAATAAAAACAACTTGGAGAAAACAGACAATGCAAGTTAATGAATGTTTTAAAAACCTATTATTCTCAGAAAGATAAGAAACTATATTGCATCCATGAGACAAGAACTGGATGCTATAAAAAAGAATAGTGAGAAAATTGGAAAGAGCTCTTGCAAATTAAAATCATGATAACAGAAATGAAAGACTGATTAGGAGAGTTGTAAGATAAATGAGGAAATCTCCCAGAAAATTGAGTGAAAGAAAAACATGAAAAATAGCAGAGCAAAGACAAAAATAAAACTTAGAAAGTTAATGCAGAGTGAACACAGAATTCAAAATTTTCAGAATTGAAATTCTAATTTCCAGTTGAAAGTTACTCTCTAATGTCCAAAAAAATGGATGAAAATGGGCATGCAACACCTCACATGATGAAATTTCTGTACATGGAGGATTGAGATCTTAAGAATTTACTTCTTAAAAGCAATATTGGAACCAAGAAAACAGTGAAATGAGGTTTTCAATGTTGTGAAGAAAAATTATGACCCAGAATTATCTAAGTATCAAACTATTATTCTACCGAGAGGGTAGGATAAAAATATTTTAATCATTCAGTATATAAAATGTTTACTTTCCATGCATACTTTCTCAGGAAACCAGTAAAGCCTATATCATCAGACAGTTTGCCAGCAGAAAGACTGAAAAGTAGTGAAATCATGCCTAATGTGGGCAGGCAGCTAGGTATGGTGAAGCACTCTTGTCCTAAAAATGATATGAAACAATGACCACCCATTGGCCTGAATGACCATGGCAGGCAGTGGTTACCAGAACTTCAAAAGAATAGCTTTAACATTGGTAAAGCCTGTGGAGTGGAGCTTATGGACTTCAGGAAAGGAACAGAGGCAACCAATAGAGACTAGGAAGAAAGGAAGCCAGCTCTGAACTCATTCCCCTCCGAGCTCCTGCTAGTGCCTCCCAGTGGCCTAGACCATTTGGAAACCAGAGGGCAAGAAGCTGAGGCAGTGCACAAAATCAGTCTCCTAGGGCAAAAGTAGGGTAGAAAAGTATGGAAAGTGAATCTGTAGGGGTAAAGTTAGATTGTCTAGCATTTTCTCCCAAAACCAACGAGGCTGGCCAAAAAAAACAGGCAGAAATTGAATCCAAGAAACACGATTTCTAACTCAAGAAAGAAGCAAAGGAAATTCCCAAGATGATGGTGAAAAGAGGTCCTAAACTTCCAATGACAGGAGTGGACCTGGAAGGTAATCAGCACATTCTGGAGCAGGTCTGAAGCTTCTAAGAAAGAGGGCTCCAAAAAGGGGGAAATGGTGTGTCTAATCTGCTTATAGGTGGCTTAGTTAATTAAGAGAGTTGAGATGTGTGCAAATGATACATTGTATTAAACCAAACAAAAAAATTTTTTAAAGATATTTGTTGACTTCAGGGAAAATGAACATCTGGAAGATCATGGGAAGAAATCCTAGTGTATTACATGATCAGATGTAAATGATAGAAAAAAAAAGTACTAAGCAAGTAACCAAAAGAAAGTGTTGTTATATTAATTTCAAACAAAACCAATGCTTACATAAGATTATTTATTAGAGAATGAAAGTTTAGTTGCTGACGGATGATAAAAATTTCACATAGCCAGATTTTCGGTCCCCTAATATCTCAAATATAATAGATCGGAAAAAAAAAAATATAAAGAGAAACTAACATGCTCACTGTCACAGTGGGAAAAACTTGACATCTGTTATCGATGTCAAACTGACTCCCCAAATAGTAAAAACACAGAGAATTTGAACAACACAATTTATAGGCTAGAGATAAATAAATAGATAAACAGAAACTGGGTACATAATAATTAAAGAATATATATTTTCTGTACACTCTATACACATTGGAGCATTTATTAAAATATCACATCCTGGGGCGCCTGGGTGGCTCATTCGTTAAACATCTGCCTTCGGCTCAGGGCGTGATCCCGGATCCCTAGGATTGAGCCCCACATCAGGCTCCTCCACTGGGAACCTGCTTCTTCCTCTCCCACTCTCCCTGTTTGTCTTCCGTCTCTTGCTGGTTGTCTTTCTCTCTGTCAAATAAATAAATAAAATCTTAAAAAATATATATATCACATACTAAGCTCTTAAGAAAATGTGAACAAATTTGCTATTATCCAGATTATGTTTCTCAACAACACAATTAATTTACAAATAAAAAACAAAAAAAATAAGAAAAAATTATTCATATGGAAATTTTAAAATGTGCTTCCAAATAATGCATAAGTAAAAGTAGAGATCATATTGTAAAGTACAAACTGAATGATATTTAAAACACACATTTAGAATTTTAAATTTAATACACTTTAAAACTTGTTGAATAAATCGAAAGCATTTCTTAGAGAAAATTTCTTAGCTATAAATGTTTTATTAGAGATAAAGAATAATAGAGCACCTGGCTGGCTCAGTCAGTTAAGCGACCTACTCTTGATCTTGGCGCCTGTCATGATTTCAGGGTCCAGGGATTGAGACCCGCATGGGCTCTGTGCTCAGCACAGAGTCTGCTTATCCCTTCCTCTACTCCTCCTCCTGCTCTCTCTCTCTCTCTCAAATAAATAAATAAAATCTTAAAAAAAATAAAAATAAATACATAAATCAAAAGAAAGAAAGGAAGATAAAAATTGATCAACTAACCTTCCAGATGAAGAAGTTGCAAAAAGAATCACAAAATAAATTTTAGGAGAATAACTGAAAGAGATAATTAGTATATCATATGTTAAAGATAGAAAATCAAAGATAAATTAGAGATGCTAAACAAAGCATAAAGTTGGTTGTTTGAAAAGAATAATGAGAGAAAGTTCTAATGAGATTGCTCAGGACAAGAAGAAAGTTAGGCATAAATGAAATTAGCAAAGAAAATGCTTTTAAAAATCAACCTCAAGCCAATATACTTAAATAGTTGGTAAGTGGACACATTTTTACAAACTATAACTTAACAAAAATGACTCAGGGAGAAATAGAATGCTAAAATAGCCCTAGAACATTAAGAAATGAATCAATATGTTAAAATCTTCCAAGAAAGAAAACATCCGGCCCAGAATACTTCATAGAAAAATTCTACCAAACTTTCAAATGATGAATCCTTCTAATCTCACAAAACTGTCCCCAAAGTATAAATGGAGGGAGCTACTCACTCATTTTCTGAACCTAGGATGACTACAACACAAAACTAGGGAAGAACAGTATGAATGAGAAAACACAGGCAGATCTCACTCATAAATACGTGTGCAAAAATCCTTTAAAAATTTTACAATACAAATCTAGCAGTGTAAAAAAATTATAATAATAGAGACACTACGCACTGGCTAAAGTGAGTTTACCCAGAAATGTAAGAGTCGTTTAAAGCTAGATAATCTACAGATGTTGAATATAGAGGACCAATTCCTCAGACTAAGCTTCTGGCTGAAAAGAATTTAAAATGCTGGGGAAAAAATCTCTTCTTAAAAAACATTAAGCACCCCACCTCCCCCCCAAAAAACCCCTAAAACCACTAAGCCCCTGAAATAGAGTACAGAATTATTAAACAAACACCTAAGAAAGGGGGATGATAGAAAGATACCCAGAAAGACTTCAGGTGTTATAAATACCATATAAAAAAGAGGCACAGCGAGTCAATGGAGAAGGGGTGACTTATTCAGTTAACAGTGCTCAGACAATGGATTAACCTTATAGGGAAAATAGATGAGATCCTTATACCTCTCCACCAACCTGAAAAATTAATTCCAGGGAATTAAAGATTTAAAAAGCAAAACTTTATAATTTTAGACAGGAATGTATCTTTACTACTTCAAGGTAAGAACAATTCAGTTAGCAAAATACAAAAAGCAAAAGTCATAAAAGAAAATCAGTTCTACTAACTATATTACAAATACCTGGTTTTTTTTGTTTTTTTTTTTTTTTAAAGATTTTATTTATTTACTTGACAGAGATAGAGACAGCCAGCGAGAGAGGGAACACAAACAGGGGGAGTGGGAGAGGAAGAAGCAGGCTCATAGCACAGGAGCCTGATGTGGGGCTCGATCCCAGAACGCCGGGATCACGCCCTGAGCCGAAGGCAGACGCTTAACCGCTGTGCCACCCAGGCGCCCCACAAATACCTGTTTTTGAAAGAACATTATCAGTAAATGAAAAGACAGGTCAAAAATTGGGCAAAGATATGTTTAATGCATAAAACCGAAAAAGGATTATTATCTAACATTGAAGAAGTTATACAAATCCATAAGAGATAAAGAACTTAATTTTTTTAATGAGCAAAAACCATAAAGAGGGATTTCAGAGAAAAAGAAACACGGAAACAAATCAACAAATGAAACAATGCTCATCCTCATTGGTAATCAGCCAAAGGCAAAATGAAATCATGGGATACGATTTTGCCCAAAAGACTGGCAAAAAGTTTTTAAAGTATTGGCGAATGTGTACAACAATGAGAATTCGTAGTCTGTTGAATAGTGTAAGTTGGTGACCATTTTGGAAAACAATTTGACATTTTCTCATACACACGTGAAGAGTATATAACGTATGACTCAGTCTTCCTACTCCTATGTTTGTGTGCCGGAGAAACTCTTGCAAATATGCCCCGTATGACATGTATACAAATGTGCACAGCACCATAGTCTTTATAATAAAACCTGGGAACAACCCAAACGTCCATCAGAATAGCCACACCATGGAATACTAGACAGAGTGGTCAAAAAACTACACACAGGCACATGGAAGAATCTAGAAATGAGAAGTTGAGATACCAAAAACAACTGCCAAAGAAGACATGTAGAATTACTCCATTTTATACAAAGTATAACAATATCTTTGTTCGGGAAAGCATCTTTTATGACACAAGACCAGAGTGGACGAAAGTGGTTGATAATTGCAAGCTTCCTGAGAGAGGATGCTCAGTAGGGCAGCCACAGGAACTGGCACAGACGGACATTTGGCACGTTTGGTGATGCTCTGTTTCTTAAGCTTGGTTGTTTCTTTAATTAAATTGTTAAAAAAATAAATAAAAGCCTCATTACCATTAGAAAAAAAAATCAAACTCTTTACCACAATCTGCAGAGATTTATTTATCTTGGCCTCTTTCTGCCTCTTCAGTTTCATTTGCTGCCCCTCTAACATTTATTTATCATTTTCTAAACACACTGGCCTTCTTTTAGTTCCTCAAATGCTCCAAATATTTCCCCACTTCAGTGCTTTGTCTGCTATGCCTCTGCCTGGAAACCTTAGTGATGAAGATTGAGGAAAATGTGTCCCTGGGAAGTAATAGAAGGCCCCTTCAAGCAAGGTCAAACTCAGGCAGTGAAGACACTGTCCTTCAGTGTTTACCATTCTGTTCCACCCAACTTAACAAGTTTGACAGCCATAACACGTCATGGGCATTTGGACAAGTGCAAAATGCCATGCTTCCTGGGAGACTCCTGGGAGAATGAGAGTAGCAGGGGTTAATACGGAAGAGCAAATCCCATTTTGTCCCTTTGGCTATTTGTTTCCAGCTTAGCTACAAAGCTCAGGGTAGAGGTTGTGTTCTGAAGTCTCATGGATTGCCAACCTTCTGCCCACGTACCATGGGCTATGGCACATAAGCCTTGGTCATGGCTGAGTCAGGATCTTCCTGGAGAGGTATTGCAGTAATTATGATGGAAAAGTTAAAACTTTAAAAAATAATAAAAGTTAAAAATTAGACATTAAACATTTAAATTACTAAATTAAAAATTGAAACTTTTGGAGGGCACCTGGGTAGCCCAGGTGGTTAAGCATCCGACTCTTAGTCTCGGCTCAGGTCATGATCTCAGGGTGGGGAGATCACTCCCACATAATTTTCTCTCTACCTCTCCTCCTGCTCATGCTCTCTCTCTCTCAAATAAATAATAAAATAAATCTTTAAAAAAATTAAAACATTTTAAATGGCGTTGCCTCTAAGTATAACTATGTGACCATGGGCCGATCCATGCTACGTGCTTTACGTGTTATCCATCTACTCATCACAAGAAGAATTTAGGGTGAATTTTGTCTGCATTTGTTTCATATGACATGGCTTCATCATAGAGATTAAGCAGTTTTTTTTGAAACCAGGAAGTGGCAAAGGTAAGATTTGAATGTCAGTCAGCCTCATTCCAATCTGGTTCTCTGTGCACCCCATTAAGCTGTTTCCTATCATTTCTCTGGGCCCACAGTCTCTTCCGCCATCCAAAAAAAAAAAAAAAGGTATCTTCTCTCTTTCAGATTTTTCATCTCAGCAACGGCATTGTTAATATCGAGTCTGGATCCCTCTGCCTTTTTCATGTAGTAAGAAAAACCCCTGAAGACATTCAGCATGTCTCGACCTTACAAATGTGCTTTTAGACTATTGTTCTTCAAAAGGACATGAAGTGTAATGATTTCTTCAGAAGTTGGAGTAAAATTTATAACAATGTCTTGGTGACTTCTCTTCAATTTATAAGGTCCCATTCCTGATGCTGACAACCCTGCAGGAAGGTTGGCTTCCCTGTGCACGGGACGCTGGAGCTCTCACAGGAATGATCAATAGAAGATGCTGAGGTCAGATGTATTAGTTTTCGATTCCTGGGTAACACACTACCAGACGTAGCAGCTGAAAGCAGCACACATTTATTATCTCTCAGCATCTCTGGGTCAGGGTTCCACACATGGCTTAGCTGTCTTCTGCTTAAGATCTCCGAAGCCTGCAGTCAAAACGTTACCTGGGCTGTGTTCTCCTCTGGAGGCTTTACTGGGGAAGAACTCTCTTTCACACTTGCTCAAGTCTTTGGCAGAATTCGTTTCTCTGCAGCTGTTAGACTGAGGGCCTCGGCTTCTTGCTGGCTGTTGGCTGGAGGTTGTGCTCAACTCCTAGAAGTTGCCCTCAGACCCCAAAAGCTGCATGCAGATTCCTACCGCATGGGCTTATCCAACATGGCTGCTGACTTCATCAAGCCAGCAATGGAAGTCTCTAGACTTTCATTTACCTTTCCTCTTACTCGGTACATAAATGAGAACTGCTTTTGCCTAGCACCAGAGGTATGATGTATTATGTGTCCTTGCTCTCAAGAATTTTTGTGGGAGATTGGATGTAGAAATACACAAAAGTTAAATACCAAGTCAATAATAAAAATGTTCTGGAATAATGTAGTGGTGATTGCATGACTTCGTGAATACGCTAAAACCCACTGAATTGGATACCTTTTAAAGGGATGAATTTTATGTTATGTGAATTATATTCAACAAAAATAAAATACCCAAACTGTCCATTAAGTGGACATGCAAAATAAAAACAATTCAGATATGCAAGGATTCAGAAATGTGCCCATTCCTAAAGAGGTACTAAAGAATGTACCTGAGGACCATGAAGGATTCAACCCAAAAGGGAAGAACATTAAATCCAGGAATCCAGGGCCCCACACAGAAGTCAGGCCCCGGGGCAAGAGCTGCAAAGTGAGCTCTAAAACAGCAGCACAGCTGCAAATGCCACCAAACTTCCCCAAAGGATGACCTGAATATCCTAGAAACACCCAGCCATCAATTTCTACCAGCAGCACATATGGCATTTCTAGTGCTTGGAACTCCCTGACCAAAGTGACACCACTAGAAAGGACTAACATGATTTAGAAAACTTCAGAAAGTTAAGCTGGGGAATAAAACACAGAAATTTGACTTTCTGCCCATAACCTTGGATTACTTGGGATGCTGGTGAACAGATCCAAAACTTTACTCAGTCATTACATGGTAGTCTGGCAAATAAACTGGTTTTTATAACTCCCCTTTTAACTTCGGAAAATGAGAAAATATTTTATTTTCAAAGCGAAGGTAAGAAAGATGGTGCTTCTAATCTACAGAAATGGCTGTTTACATGTTAAGTTCCTAAAGCAATGAATAGAGTGAAAAGGTCACATTTGAAACGGTTGCATAGCTCTTTGGGTTGGAGAAGGAGATGCCTGGTAAGGGGACTTAATGTGTGCATTAGAGAAGGGGCTAGAAAGATGGCCTCTTCAGTGATGAATAAACACCAGCATTTTGTGAAGCGAATATTTTAGACATGCGGAGGCCACCAGAAATAAAATCATAGCATGAAACAGTGTGAGTACTTAATGCCACTTAACCATGCCCTTGAAAGTGGATGAGATGGTAACTTTCACGTTAGTGGATTTTGCCGCAATTAACAATTGTTCTGAAGAGAAAGAACTGGCTCCATTGGCTGACTCTGAGGTAGCAAGAAGTGGCTATGGGACTGCTGTATTTTATTAAAAGGCTGCACTCTTTAAATTTGTTAACCATGTGCATTCACAATGCCAGGGTAGTATTTCTGATATTTTGTATTTTGATAAACACAAAGCAAGTCAATTTTTTATCAGATAAAATATTTGCAGCTGCAAGTAATAGAATTTCCACCTAAAAGCAGGATAAAAAAATAAACAATTTCTGATTTCCCATGAACAGGCATCTGGGAGCTGCCTGGGTGGACGTTCAGATCGATGGTCCAGAGCGCCATCCTGCACAGTCTCCCCGCGTGTCCGCTCCGCTCGCTGAGCCAGCAGTCACTTTACTGCCTGTCAGCTGCAAACTCACTCTTCTTTGCTCTGCTTCGTGATGCTGGGGCTGGGCTCTGTCGACATCTCTTCTTTGCCAGAAGGCACAACGGTTAAGGTTTTTCAGAAGCGGGTGCTTGAGGACAGGCCAGAGGAGAGGGCTTCCCTTCCCGGTTGCAGTGAGCAATGGCCCGTTGGCTCCCACAGCACGTGGTGGCTTGCGGGGACCGAGGCACCCACTCCAGAGGGTGGACTCCCAGTGAATCCTGCCCAGGCTCAGCCGCCTTCCCGGTGTCACCGGGGCCCCAACTGGCAGATCCCCAGTGAGTTTCAACAACATCCAAGAGGGCAGCAGCTTTCCAGAGAGTTCTGCGGGCACCTCGGCCAGCTTCCTGGCGGCCTGCAGCGTTCCTCCTGTACCACTACCTGGAATATCTAGTGCTTTCCTAGAGCGTTTTGCCAGCAGGCCAATGGGCAGTTGCCTGCTTGCCAGCCCGGCCCTGGGACACTTCAGCTAATCTCTCCACTGTCCGGGGGACCACAGCCACACTTTCAGCAAGTATGAATCTCAGGCTAGGAGGTGCTGGGTTCTTTTCCTGATTTGTTCCTTCCTTAAATACTCTGCCTCTGTTTCAGAAGTACTGGCCGTTCCTCATATCTGCTATTCTTCTATTCTTAGAGCTCTCCTTACCTTTATGGGTCATTTCCCTATTTACTTAATAATCCTTTATATTAAACTTTCCCAGTCTAATGACTGTCTCCTGCCTGGGCCCTGAAAGATGCATTCTGCCTAATGGATGGACAGCGTGTCCTATTACGTACAGACAAAATGACGTCTGGGGAGAGAGGCAGACGGGCTTTTTCTCTTGTGAGGTGCCCCCAGCAGATTTCCCATCAAGCCTCATTGTGCAGGATTGAGTCACCTACCAGTGAGGAGGAAAAGAAAGCTAGAAAACCATGCCTCTGACCTTAAAGTGACAGGCAAAGAACTGTGTTGCAAGTTTAAGGTTAAACAACAGTCAGGAGATGCAACAAAGTAGAATATGATTTACCACCGAGGAAAATACAAATATCTTAGACTTAGGGGCAGGCAGTGCTTAGGAAAGAAGGCAAGACTTGAGCTGGAAGGCAAAGATAAGTAAGGTTTTCTAAGCAAAGAATGAAAAGCGGGGTATTTTTTTTTTAAAGATTTTATTTATTTATTTGACAGACAACCAGCGAGAGAGGGAACCCAGCAGGGGGAGTGGGAGAGGAAGAAACAAGCACATAGCGGAGGAGCCTGATGTGGGGCTCGATCCCATAACGCCGGGATCACGCCCTGAGCCAAAGGCAGATGCCCAACCGCTGTGCCACCCAGGCGCCCCAAGCAGGGTATTTTAGATGGAAATAAGCCAATGAGAAAACAAGGCAAGAGAAGTGCAGATTTCGTGCTAGGAAAAAAAAAAGAAGTAGCATTTCTGAAGCGAAGTGATCAACGAAATTGACGGCCTCTCTCATATGCGTTCCTTGAGGAAAGAGCCGTTATTTCGGGGCGCCTGGGTGCCACAGCGGTTAAGCATCTGCCTTCAGCTCAGGGCGTGATCCCGGCGTTATGGGATCGAGCCCCACGTCAGGCTCCTCTGCTGTGAGCCTGCTTCTTCCTCTCCCACTCCCCCTGCTTGTGTTCCCTCTCTGGCTGGCTGTCTCTATCTCTGTCAAATAAATAAATAAAATCTTTAAAAAAACACAAAAAAAAAAGAACCGTTATGTCTTCCCATATCACACGTGACCCACATCTACTGCTCAGACATAACAGGTCTGCAAAGTGCTTATTGGAAATTGGAATTTTTTTAAAATAATAAAGCTTTTAGCTGTATTTTGTACATGTATGCACAAGTGAGGTATTTATTGTATAGTCTAAACTCATCAGAATAAAACAACAAACAGGTTCATTTTGTCCCTCCACTGCCTTAAACAGACTGTACCAGCCCTCCCCTCCCTTATCAACATCTGGGCAGATGCCACAGTCCCGTTCAAGTATTGAAGATGTTACCAAAAAAAGACCAAAAAAAATGATGTGTTGGTTTGTTTCATTTAACTCTTCTTGCTGATGCTTTTGACCAGCGTGGGCCGGCCTAAGGCTACGTTCGCACGGGGTGTGTGCGTGGTTTCTCTAGAAGCCGTATGCAGACTTTAGCACCACGCAGCTCTCTGATGTGGGTGCTGTGCTCCACAGCCCTCCTCTCCTCTCTTCTTGGCCACCCCTAGCTCCTGTCCTTGGAGTACAGCCCACGGAGACTCTTCCACCGGGCATGAGACCCTTCAGCAAGCATGAAGAAGGTGGTCCTTTCCAAAGAGGCGCCTTCGAGAAGTCTTGAGAAGTCTTGAGTCTATATTCTTCAACGTCTGCATACCTGGAAAAATTCAAGCATTCTTGCCGTGCTGCTGACCTCTCTCCTCTCTCCTCATTTGGGCTGACCTTTAATTCCAGGCTGTTCAATCCAGTCTCCTGCCTTCAGGATTCTCCAGTGAGAGGCAAGCATCACTACCCAGTTCACCAGCACTGCATGCTCTCCGCGACACACAAATTTATCCCAAGAACACTGTCATCAAACTCCCCTCTCTGGGCCGGTACCCCTAGGGAAGGCCTTGACATACCATCGCTCTGCAAATATCTTGCTGAGGAGGTAAACACCAGCTTTCCCTCCTTCAGCACCCCCCAATTTTCACACATGGCTATCCTAGAGCTTCCATCAGCTGGCCCGAGAGCAGAGAAATGCCCACAACTCCCCCACTCGGCCCACCATGTGCAGTACTGAGACTACTAGAACTGGCCCCCTACATCAAACTCCCCTCCAGTTTCCAGCCTTCTCTTTTTATAAATATTTGGGGATGGGGACGGGAGCTGGGAAGACCAATTTAGCCACCTCTTAATAATTCCTGGAGGCAAAATCTGGGCACTTGTAAGAATTTGGGGGTACTTATCAAACCTTGTCCTCGGCACAGGGCCTTTTGACAGCAGTGTTCCATGACAGAAAAAGTCCAATCCATATTTTATTGCTATGATAGAGGTATGTGTCCCTGTGTTTAGACCCCAGCTCGTTTTGAAAAGGTGTACAGCTTCAGAAATGCACACAATACGACTTAAAACACAGGTGAGAGCCAGAAAAAAAAATTCCATCTGATACTATAAAGATAGTGAAGATATATCTGCGATTTTTGAACAGAGAGTGACGTGATGGTAATCATGTTTTAGAAAGATTAGACTGAGGGATGTGCGAGGAATGGGTGGGAGTGTGACAGCTCTGGAGACAGGCAGAGCAACTAAAGAGGTCTGTTACAGAAATCTGGTTGTGTGGTGGAGAGGACCTGGCTGCAGGTGTGTTGCTGGACCTGGGGGGAGAAGGATGTGGGGGACTAGTTGGGGGCCCATGAAGTACCAGAAATGTTTACAGGGTGTAGAAAGGCATTGCTCTCCTACTGAAATCAGTGCACTGTGTGTTAAACACACACACACACACACACACACACACACACACACACACATTTGAGGGCTACTCTTCTTTTCAATGGCAGGCCTCAAGGCCCAGTGTCTGGGCAAGTCCCTCTACTTGGCTCTCCATGGACTCAATAGCACGGGGCACAGAGACTCATTAGATAATAACAGGCCCAGTTGGGTGTTTGCTGAGTGCACTTTAAGATGATAGAGAGAGTAAGCAAATGAATCATTGCTCACTGAGCTCCCCCAGCCCTGCCCGAAGGGCAGTTGTGGCCCCATAATCAGCCCTATGTGAGATTTGAGAAAACAGCACAGCCGTGCCAGCTGCTGGGATAAATCATCTGTTCAGTCTCTCAGAGAAGAGCAAACACCTGGGACTGTCCTGCCTGGGAAGATGCTCCCTCTCTCGCGAATCCTGAGTCATCCTGGACCACCTCCAAATGGGGGTTCAGAAGGGTTAAAGGATGGTCAGCAGGGGGGCGCCTGGGTGGCACAGGGGTTAAGTGTCTGCCTTCAGCTCAGGACGTGATCCCGGTGTTATGGGATCGAGCCCCACATCAGGCTCCTCCGCTATGAGCCTGCTTCTTCCTCTCCCACTCCCCCTGATTGTGTTCCCTCTCTCGGTGGCTGTCTCTATCTCTGTCAGCAGGGCAGTGGCACCAGGCTGACATATTTCTGACACAGAGCTGGGCTTTCCAACTGTCCTCCATCACACTCTGGAGAGTTCTCTATGGTTCTCAGCCTGACTGCTTTCAAGCGGTACCAGGCGAGTCCCCTGGAACTTTTCTCAGCTCTTCTCTACAGCTGTGGAGACAGCTCCTTGGGTGAAATCCAGCCTGCTGAATCACTCATTTCCTGTTCTTGATCTCAGAAATTTCTGTTTGATGTTGCTTTCTGAAAAAAAATATAATAATAATTTTGGAGAAAAAAATATTTCATTATAATGCAGCTTTATGGGTTCCAGTACGAAAACCAGTTCATTTTTGAAGAAGTCTTACCATTAAAACCATCTCCTTAAGAAAAATTCTGGGTGCTAAGAAAAAGGTTTCTCCCATGACGTGAGGATGTTGGGTGTCATAGGCAGGATTCCCGGTTCTGTTTACACCATAAAGTTGAAGACATTGCTCAACTGGTCAGCAACAAGTCAGGAGAAGCTGCCATTTGTGGAAAACATCAGATGAATTACAGGCACAGCCCAAGAATCAGCTGTGTGGGTGTTTCCAAGCCTTCCATCTTGTGAGAGCATCCTCCTCTCCTTTAATATCGAAATAAAAGCAAGTTTAGTCCTCATCCCTCATTTAGCTGACTCCCTGCATTTCTCAGGAATTTCAGGGACTTTCCATTTCTTAGAGTTACTCCCTGCCCTAATATCTTCCTTCTGTTCAACTATCTGTGTCACTTAGATTCTCATCTCTTACATCTGCTTCCCGTCTCCACTCTGCCTCAAACCAAATGTGGAATCATGGATACTCTTCCATGATTTTTCTGAGGTATCACTTACACAAGATGGTAGTTTTAATGAAGTTTCCTAAGGAGTCAGAAGTAAGGGAAGAGCTTCCATAGTCATACAGCAAGTGGCTGGAAACTGCTTAGTAGTGTATATGAGAGAGAAGCCCCAACCCCCGCCCCCGTCCCTGGAGCTTTCCTGGCCAGTTCCCCCAGAGGAAATATCTCCCTGGCTGACCCTTGCCTCTGACCTCCCTCCATGCAGCTGGCCCCAATCCTTCCCTACTCCCCAATTCACCCCTAAGCCCTCTTATAGCCTCCCTCTTCAGCTGCCATGAAAATTGTGAATTCTTATTTTATTGGGCAGGCCAATTTAATTTTCTTTGTCTCACTGCTCCTCCACACCAAGGCCTGGAGTCTCTTTCCCTGCCCAAACTCAACAACCATCAATCATGCTGCCAGCCAAACTGTTTCCCAACTCCCATCCGCTATGTTTTTAAAGCATTGAATTAAAAAAAATTATATAAATACTGTAATATATCTATTCTCATTAGAAATCAGAAACAGAACACAGAAGGACTCAGTTTCAAAACTATCATTCCTCTATTTATTCTAAAAAGTCTACCCGCTTAACTTGGGAAAAATAATTCCAATGCTCAAAAATGTTTAGACCAATTTTTTTCTGGTTCCCATTGAGGGTAATGACTGGGGATAAGGAGCCATTGTCTGTGGACACGCATTTGGACAATGGCTCCTCTTCAGCTAACAAAAGAAGGGCACCCAATGAAACCCAGCACATCTTGCTTCTTTGCACAAGGGAAGAAACCCAATGTGTATGAGAGAAAGACACGGTGCAATGCAGCATGTGCCCTGTTAAAATATGAACAACACACAAACATTGTCAGAGAAAGAGTGATCTCTTGTTTCTGGGAAGTTCACTAATACTTACTTAAAATGTGTATGAAAGGGCCATTGGCTTGTATCTTGGCATCTCCCCCGAAAGAGTAAATCCAAAACTTGCTGGTGCCAATCTGCGGCAAAACATTAACTGGTTTAAGACAAAATGAGAAAAGATAGTATTGTGTTTTCAAATACATCAGTGTAAGGTTTCCAACTCCTGTTATGAGACAATCTTTCCACTTTACATTTTAAGCAGTATAATGTCTTATTTAAAATGAAGCCATGATAATCTTAGATAGTAGTTTTGAAGTGAGGAATGTTTTCAAAAAATGTTGCACCAGAGTAAACTATGTCCTCAATTTTTTTAAAAAAGAGTTATTCATGAATGTCTGGGAACCAATTCTCTAGAAACATATTTAAGGGATTAAGAAAAGAAACAAAACAAAACAAAAACATAAACTCAGTCCCCTAGAACTTTTTAAAAAATCACAGAGCTTTCCTCAAGTCAGAAGAGCTGTGGGAAAGGCTGCAGACAGGGCCCTTCTCTCCCCCAAGATGGAGGGTCTAGAGGTTGAACACCAGGGCCAGCTGGAGACCTGGGGTCAGCCCATTCTGCAGTTTCTTCATCCTCCACTCCAGATTTCCATATTCTCCTTATGGAGCAAGAGAGAAGTCTGGAATTTTAGCTGCACAGAGAAAAGAAGAAACTGTGGTATGATCAGAAGGTTTTAACTACTTCTTTGGAAAGCCGGCTGTGCTGGCTGTAGCGTCTGAGGGCCCCACGGCTACATCTGTTCTCACGGGAGGTCCAACATTCTCATGTTCAAATCCCAACCCCTGGCCAGGGCGCTTGAATGAGATTTCTGATCAGGAATTGGCTCTGCAGACAAACTATTTTTCTAACAACTTTTCCCTTTCTTTTAATTTATCTGACTCTGAGGAGACATCAAAATTTTATTATATGTAAATCTAAAATGCATTCAAAATTACAAGTTAGACAAGCACTTTCTAAGATCAACGGAGGCAAGACTGGATTTCAGTCTTGACGAAATCTTGGAAATGCTGTAGCCCAATGCTCTTTCACTCACGACACACTATGGAGAGAAACTACGGCAGTTATGGGTTCCATAATAAACCAGGATATCCAGCTCATTTATGGCAATGCTTTCTTCAAAGCGCCTTCACGCAAAGCACACCACTTCCCTTACTTGCCAAGCTTTTTTTTTTTTTTTCAGGAGATAGACTTAAGAACATATTTCTTTTATCTCATCCTCTTTGGCAAGGCGTAATGCACAAATGTTCATGCTCTGAAATTTCTGGTTTTGATTCTACCTGTGTACCTAGAAAATGAAAGTAATAAACGATAGTCTCCATATCTTGTCCTGTGTCCAGTTGTTGATTCTTAAATATCTATTTCTTCCTTTATTCATATGTTTATCCCCCGCCGCACCCCCTTCTTGCCAATAAGCAAATTGCATTACGCTCACATTGAATGAGCTCACTCCATGACTGATGAAAGGTACATGTCCATAGACTATATCCTCAAAGTTTGCATGAGAAGAGAGGACAGGATTCAAAGAGAAGAGAGCATTTGTCCAATGTTCTTGTCTCATCGAACATTCTTTCTTTTTAAGTTGAGAAGGAGGAAGCTCAAAAGCCTGTACCTGCACTTTCGACAGATTCCTAGCATCTGAGGAAACTGTACGTAGAACTAAAGCATGGGTTCTAGAAGTAGTGTGCTGAAACAATACAAGGAAGGAGCAACAGCAGAGTGAAAGGAGTTCAACTGTACCAGAATGTCTCCATGAAGAACAGGGTAAAGAAACGATGGACTGGAGATGGAGGCTGAGGGAAGGTGAGGCTGGGGGAGTTCTGGAGCCCCCTGTGGACTTTGCTGCTGGCTTGCCGTGATCACTACAGAGGCCATGGCCAAGGGAACAGGGTCTAGTTTAGCCTGATAATGTGCTAGGAGGAGGAGAGAGTGGGAGGAAGCCTGAACAAAAGCAGAGGTGGAAGGGGCCATCCTGTCCACAGAGAGGGCACTTCATTCTATGGATGGCACAGGGGGAGGGATCCATGTGGTTGCACACAAGTTTGAAGGCGGAAGGACAACGTATGATGAAGTCTTTCCTATTCCTTTCCTGTCACTTCCTTGGTCCAGGTGGAGGCTGAGTCATCTTTGTGAAATATTGGTGAGGGTTGCGTAGGGGGAGACAGGAGCACGACGAAGCCTTGCTTACTGCTACAGGGTGCTGCTGAAGACAGAAGAAAGACACTCCAAGCAAAACTGTGGGCTCAGCTGCCACTGCAGACCACCAATGTGCCGTGGTACCGACCTGCACAGTTGAGCTCAGACACAGGACTGGAGATGGTGTGTTTTGGGATGGATTCAGACTTGGAGATTTTCAGGACAGAGTTTCTAGAGAGGTAAGAGTCTGGGGAGAGTTTCCAGATGTTAACTGCTAGAAATGGAGGAAATATGGGGCATACGTGTGGTCAAAAGTCTGTTGCACTGGGAGTGAGTAGGAGACAGAGGGAGATGGGAGGGAATAGAGACAGAGGCTGGCTTGAGAAGAGTGACTCCGGGAGTGGTTTCTGTCGCAGGTGGGTAAAGGAGGCTGTAAGAACAGTGTTTGGCATGACTTAACTTCACAGACAGTGGAATTCCCCAGAGAAGAGAAGGAATTGAGTTAAAGGCTAAGACTATGACCAGGCACCTACATCTTCAAGGAATGTGATACTGTAACCAGGGGACAGAAAAGTAACTGAGGTCAAACATGAGCTTCAGAAAAAGGGCTTTTTCATAAAAATGTAGGGGGGGGATGTAATTATAGCCAAGACAGGTTGCTAAACCAGAGGATCTATGAGCTATTTTGGAGGAAGAAAGGGTCTGGGACAAATGTAAATGTAGAGTACGGTGCTGTGTGTGGAACACAGGCTGCAAGCAACCCCAGCCTCGCACTGCTAACTGGCAGGATCAGGAAAGACATTTTCATAATAGAAAATGAAGGCTTATGCTAGTTGCTTCTAGAGTTCTGAAGAACACAGCGCCAACAAAACATAACCTCTCTAGAGCAAATCAGTTTGATGTGGCACATTGCTTCTTCCCATGGAAAGTGTCGTGTTCCGTGGATAATATGAATCCCCAGTTAAGGCAAGCCAAGCTGGTCTTTGATTTTACTAAGCATCCATCCGTCCGTTCATTCAGTGACTATGTACTGAGTACCTTTTCTGGGCCAGGCATTGTCTAGAAGCCCAGAGAAACTCTGGCAAACAAAAGTAGAGGTGATACCTGCCCACGAGGTGCTTCCAGTCTAGGGGAACCGAAGGCTCACCCTCAAGTGTCCAGTTACAACTATGATAAGGATGCAAAAGAGAGATACAGGTGCTGGGAGAGACTGTGATGGGGGCCTCATCTAACTTGGGGAGTCAGGATATCCATCTCCAGGACATGGTGTCTGAGCTGACATCTGAAACATGTGTGAGGTTAATCACAGCAAGTGAGGGAAAGGATCCAACATAGGCCGTGGCCCTGTGGCACGAGGTAGTGCGAGTGGTGGTGGACTAACTGAGGCCAGCACCCCAGAACCCCAAAATAAGCGAGAGCACAGTATATGCAATATAAGAGTAGATGTGATCCCAATAAAGATGGATTGATAAAACGATCAGCACGTGGCCTATACCAAGCATTCACCGAATGTTAGCTAGTTGAACTATTTAGGTTTCAGAAGAAGGGGAACCCCAGAACGGTGGAGGAACATAGGGCCGCTTAGATTACATATTTGTTTTTCTTTATTTGTCTAATGTACTATTTTTCCGTTGGCTTCTAGAATCAGTTTACAGAAACCTTTTTTGTCGAGCTTAAGGGTTTTTTTCAATCATGGATCTGGGACAAAGGAAGGTAAGATGCAAAAATGTATTTAATCCACCCCTTGCTTATTCTCTTATCTTTTTAAAGCTTAAAATATTTTCTCCAGGCCCTGATCTGGCTCCTAAGAGGCTGTGTGTCCCCGTGGCCTTCTCCCTGGGATCCCTAAACTCCCGAGCCCCGTTTTGTAGGATTCTGGTCTTGCTAACCGCCACCCCCCCACACCCGCTTCTCTCCATGAGGCCTTCTTTAATGCTGATGAGTTTCATTTCAATTACTGTCCCTTTCATCTCCAACACCAGTGAGGCAGAAGCAATGTATAAAGTCAAATTGTTTCTTTGAAAACTAGAATTTATTGTGTCCTAGTGTCACTTTTATTAATTGTTTAAAGTTAATGGTATCCAGGCCTGCAGAATTTCTTATAAACATTTAACTTTCTTTTTTCATCAAAGGGAAACCTCTCTCACACTCTATATACGGTGATGTGCCTTCTGCTGCAGACTAGTTATACAGAGTCGGTTTATTTACACCAAGGAAACCAGGAATTTGACCCTTGAATAACATCACTAAGAAAAAATATCAGATCAGATAGAATGCAGCTGAACCAATCGGACAGGTAACTGGGAGGATTTTCCGCGAGCCTGTCCCATCCCACAGGCCCTAGCTGTGTTGGCCATAGCTGACTCCTAGGAAGAGAGGGACCCTTTTTCTGGGGTTCTGAACCAGGACCAGCTGGAGAGAAGCCTAGAAAATCACCCTCCAGATAACATGAGTAAAAGAAAAGTAAGGTAGCTTCTGCTTTATTTTTGTCCTAAAATTTTTCAAGAAAAAAAAGCTGGGGGGGGGGATATCAAAGGAACCATAATTTCAACATTAGGAATATTTTAACATAATATTTTAACCCCCTGGGGAAGGAGGATTCTGGAGGCAGAATTCTCCCCAGGGTGTCAGAGTCCTTACAGTCATTGCCCCCAAGAGGGTCTTGTACCTTGCGGTCCCAGAACAAACTAAGAACAAATTTTGGTGGTTACGGCAGATGCCAAAATTCACACCAGTCGCCCCTGACTTTACAGAGAAGCCTGTGGAATTCCGGTGTGCTCAATTCTTTGATCAATGGGCTTGCCTGCGTGCATCTCAACAAGGTAATGCTTTGTTTTTGTTGTAGACATAGCGGTGTCTTTTCAGCTTTGTGCTTGAAATTGGATTATAAACATAATTCTAAGCAACGCTGCTTAATTTATCTGCACAAACTTCATAAAAAGCCATTTCATTGCATGAGCTGGAGTCACACTCACGTCTGATGTGTTGCACATGGCAAGCAGCATGATTTATATCCTGGGGAGCAGTCTGCCATTGTCAGGCATTTCAATGCTATGCCCATTATTTAGATGTATTCACAATCTCGCCCTTTCTTGCCAGTGGATCCTGGGCTTTCTCGAAGAGCTCTATGTGCGTGTCAAGATACTCTTTTCCTCCGAGAGATGCCAAAACCAGATTTATCCTGTTCCCCCAAGGTTAAAGCAATGAGGGAGATGTCCTTTGCTTTTTCTTCACTTTTTACTCCCGGAAAATAATTCATCTACATGCCCACAGTGACAGCTCTTGGCATGGACAAAGGTGTCCCAAGAAAAGCCAGTCGGCATCCATGTAATTGTTCATGATTGTATCATTGTGTGTTTGGCATATTCGTAGGCTTTTAGGTTTAAACAGTCATCGGAGCCAAAATAAGACAGTACAAAACAAACAAAATATATACATATTCAGTAATTTTTATCATCCTTTACAATATGCTTGCAAAATGTCAGTGCAGTCCAGCAGGTGAAGAAATCCATTATCAGAGATTTCCAAGAAAAGTGAGTCAAGTATCTGCTTTTCTTTTTAGGTAGCTCTGATTTTCTTCCTTGACTCTTGAAGTAATTTGTGTATAGAATTCATCTGTAATCACGTAAGCAACTAGAGTTTTGTTTGTTTGCTTTATTTGGAGATGTATCATGACTTTTCGCCTTTTGCCACCTACATAAATAGCAGACGCTGCTCATGTTAATATTAATTTCTATATACACCCAGGTACAAAGGGGCTGCAAGTAGGTGGGAGCAAGAAGATTGGGGTTACCAACGTATGAGAACTTTCCCGGTGCAAATAATATTTCCAGAATTTTATTTTTTTCTCTCTCTTGCTTTATTTCCTCATCTTAAGTTTCCCTTAAGAAAATCATTTTGGGCTCAGTAATAATGCCACTGCGTCACAAATATCTCATATATGTAACTCTCAGGGCAAATCATCTCATTCAGTCTATGATATGTTTGAGTACAGCAGACATTATTCCCATTTCATACGCAGAGGAAGGAGAGATACAGGTACTAATATCTTAATTAGATCCATTAGGTAGAAATGACCTGGAACATAGTCCAGTCTTGCTGCCTTGAATCTTCTGTCCTCCCCCTTCGAGCTGGGCCTCAGAGGTGCCTCAGTCTGGTGGAGCATGACGAATAAAGAGAGAGACATCAAGAGCTCAAGGAGAGTTATTCTAAAAAGTAAAATGCGGGAACAACACTAATGAAAGACAGTAGGAAATTTGGGATCCACGAACTGTGCAACATGCCTAAAAATGAACATGGATATGATCACCTTTAGAGATACAAGAAAAGCATGTGACCAAATTTAATACCAATTTATGATAAGACAGTAAGAATAGCAGTGTTTTCCCAAATGGATAAAGGGTTATCCACAAAAGACATACTGCTAACATCATAGTTAATGGTAAAAGACTGATGTCCCCCTAAGATCAGGAATAAAGTAAGGATGTCGACTTTCACTTCCTCTCTTCGGTATCATACTGAAGCGTCTAGTTAGTGCAGTAAAGCAAGAAAGAGGGATAAAAGATGCACACATCAGAGAAAAAGAAGCAATACTTACTTTATTTAAAGACACATGATGATGACTTTAGAAAATCCTTCTTAAGAAATCCACAAAAAAACTACTAGAATAAATCCGTGAGTTTAGTAAAGAGACAAACACAAGGTCAACATAAACAAGTTTTATTTCTACATACTAAGCAACAAACAGGCAAAAATTAAAATAAAATACCACTTACACTAACATAAAAAAAAACATATTTACTTGGGCATAAATTTAGCAAAGTAGTTGCAAGATGAGTGCACTGAAATTTCTAAAACATTACCAAGAGAAATTGAACAAGACCAGGTAGATGGAGACTCATAGCATGTTCATTAATCAGAATAGTCGATACTGCTCAAAGTCTTCTACAGAAGATGTAAATTCTGCCCAAATTGATGTCTAAATTTAAGGCAATTCCAGTTGAAATTATAGTAGATTATTTGTAGAAATTAACAAGTGAATTTTAAAATTTATATTCAGATGCAAAGCATACAGAACAACCAAAATGATTTAGAAAAAGAAGTACAGAGGTCCAGGACTTACAGTACCTGATTTCAAGACTCTCCATAAAATTAGTGAAAAAATAGACATTCTATATTAATGGAACAAAATCAAGAATCCAGGAGTAAGTGCACACAGAGGACTGGTTTTCAACAAACATGCCATGTAATTCATTGGAAAAATGATGGTTTTTCAGCAAATAATGAGGGAATAATTAATATATTCATTTATAATTATAAATGAATATATTGATTAANTAATTTACATATAAATTTAAAAATAAATTTTATATTCATTTAAAAAAGAATCTCAATCCTTACTTCAGGCCATACATAAAATTTAACTCTAAATGGATCATAAACCTAATTAAAACTACATGAACTGTAGAAGAAAATACAGGAGAAAATTTCTATCATCTCAGGATGATCAAATATTTCTTAGGGCACAAAAAGCACAAACCAATAAATAACGACAATTAGATTTTAAAATTTCTGCTTCTTGAAAACATTGTTAAGAAAATGAAAAGGCAAGTCAAAAAGATTGCTTTAAAAACTCTTACAATGTAATAATGACAACATAATAAAAAATAAGGACATTATTTAGATGGACACTCCACTAAAGAAGATATTCAAACCACTAGTAAACACATGATGAGATGTTCAACGCCAGTAGCCACAGCACAGTACCACTTCACGCCTCTTCGAGTGACCACATGAAAAAGATTGACAGTCCCAAGTGTTGGGGAAATACGGAGCAACCGGAACTCTTACATGTTGTTGGTCAGAATGTAAATTGGCACAAGTGATTGGAAAATTATCTGACGGTTCTCCATGGTAGAACATGCAGTTTTCGTACAAACAGCAATCCCACACCTGGCTATTTACCCAAGAGAAATGAAAACAGTAGTCTATACAAAGGCTTATACACTACTGTTTATTCACAATAGTCAAATGCTGGACTCAATCCGGTGCCCATCAACAGAGAAACTGGGCCTCCGCCCATAACAGTAGAATACCAGCTAGAAATAAAAAGGACACACACGTGGGTGAGTCTCAAAACATGCTGAGTGCAAGAAGTGACAGAGGAGTAAGTGTGGGCGGTGCGACAAAGCCATCCACAGTGACAGAGAGAAGATCAGTGGTTGTCTGGGGTGGGGGGGACTGGGGAGACGGACTGGGAGGGAGCACTACAGAGCTTTCTCAGATGAAGGAAATGCTCTGTATCTTGACTGTGATGGCTATGATATGTGTGCATAATTCATTGAAAGGTAGACATTAAACTGCTTTTTTGTTTTTGTTTTTAAGAACAGACTGCTTCCTAAGTATTTCCAGTCCATTCGTCTGTGGCACCCTGGCCTGCATCATCTCCTCTGGGGAACACTGGGGGTGTGGGGCAGCCTGCCATGGTTGGGAAGAGAGCTCCCAAGCCCACAGGCTCTGCCAGCAGCTGAGCAGAAGAGAAGAGCCAGCTTCATCACCCAGCTTCATTCAAGCAGAAGGGACCAGAAGAGAAACTGTCCTATGGAGACTGGGTGGAGCTATTCCCAACTCCATTCTCAACTCTGGGCTGGGAATGGCCCGGAAAGCTGTACCAGGCTGGAGGAGAGCTGGTCATGTCCTGGTGAACTTGCATTGTTTCACTGCGTCCAATTCCTCTCTCTCAGTCTCCATGTCGCCCTGGGGTGGTCTACTTCCCCATCCAGGGTATGGTCTGTCTGGCTGTAGTCACAATGTCTCCTCAGGGAATGGGGTTCCTGCTGCAGAGATAGGAGTCCCATCCCACCCCACCCTCACTCCCCAAACCTCCCGTAAATGACAGAGGAGACGGCTCGCCACTCCTGAGCTTCTGGCTCAGGAAGGCCTCAGACTCCAGGTCCAAGGAAGAGTGTGCCCTGCAGTCCAAGGGATGTAACAAGACAGATACCCACCTGGGTGCTTGTGTGTCATTACCCAGCAACTGGGGCTGGAAGTGGGAAGTGAGGGCTGTTTGCTGACCTTTGCTTTTGCCCCCCCAGCGCCCGCCCCTTTGGCCCCTTTACCATATGATGTGATCACCCCCTAGGGGCCAAACTCCACCTAGCATCCACGCAAACATTCAGACTTTTCACACCCAAGCAACAGCTCTAAAGCTCCAGGAAGGTGTTTGTCTACCTTTCAGAAGCGTGTGGGAGGTGACACCGCAATGTGATGACTACTGGAAATTTTCTTGGGATTCCAAAGAAGGTATGAGTGCAGGAGTGACCCCAGTGTTTGCCCTTGCCCTCCCAGTCCCTCTCCCACTTTCGGGTGTCATTTGCAAATACATCTGGGGGATGTATATACATCTTTTTCCCTTTCCATCGTCCCATCCAGGCTCATGGCCTGCTCATCCTCTCCATCGTGGCTTCTGGGTCTGATGACATCCTTCCTGCTGTTCTTAGCGCCTTCTTCCTCCATCCTCCAAAGGTTCGACACCAGAGTATTGAACTGTAAAGATTTGGGGTAGCTGAGAATAACTATAGCACCAGTTAAGAAAGAACTTCAAATTCACTTTCAGGCACCTCCGTATATAAAACCCGTAGGCCATTCGGTACCATGTCCCTCCACCTCCCAGGCTTATCCCCTCTCAAGCTTTCTCTGGAATTGCCAAATTCCCGTGATGCTCTTTCTTATCTAAGCTATGCCCAAGTGGCCTTGGATTGTTTTTTGTTTTTTGGTTTTTTTTTGGTTTTGGGGTNTTTTTTTTTTTTTGTTTTGGGGTTTTTTTGGTTTTTTGTTTGTTTTTTATTACCATAAGTTATGTTCCTCACTAAAAGGTCATTTTGACTTCTGCCTAAGCAGGTAGATTCAAAGTACTACCAAACTTTTGAAATAATTCTCCCTCTGATCCTGCCCTTCTTATATATGTGTGTGTAAATATATGTGTGTGTGTTTATGTGTATGTGTGTGTGTGTAGTCTACCTTCCAAACATTAGTACCAATAACTACTTTTTAAAGATGTATGTATTTATTTCAGAGAGACAGCGTGCACACAAGCCGGGGAGGGGCAAAGGGGGGAGAGAATCTCAAGCAGACGCCCTGCTGAGCACAGAGCCCAATGCGGGGCTGGATCTCCCAACCCTGAGATCATGGCCTGAGCTGAAACCAAGACTTGGACGCTCAACCGACTGAGCCACCCAGGTGCCCCCGTAAGTATTTTTAATGTTTATTCAGTATTTTCACTAACAACAAAAAAAGTCTGGTGACTCTGGGCACAAATCATTTTCACATCAACATGAGATTTTGCCATGTGCCGATTATTGGACTTTTAACCAAACACTTGTTCTAGTTACACTCGGCCCCTGAGGAGAATAATTTCCAGTAACGTTTTTCTTCCCAATTTGACCCTTTCAATCCAGGACCTCAAGATCTTCTGTGAGTCTTTGAAGGCAGCTCGATCCCTCCAGCACCGTGGCCAACACGAGAGAAGGATCCGCTGTCCACTGGGCAAGCGAGGCCAGGCTCAGGAAAGCAGCCTCAGTAGCCCCATGTCTTTGGAGAAGCCAATTAACCCTTTGGATGGGAAATAAATTTTCTGACCTAGCCACAGTTTTTTATTTCCTAGACTCCCCTTCAACACCAGACATAGGAAGCATGGAGGCTTAGCATCTGCGTGGAAAATATGACTCAAACTCGACACTTGCTCATTCCAGACAGCAACATGGTACCTGAATGTAAAGCTAACTGTAACAGGAAACCTGGTTTTCATTACAAGAAGGGTCTGTGTGCAGCTAAAAAGAATCTGACCAGAAAGAAATCAGTCAGTAATTCTACACGCTCAAAAACCAAATGATCCCATAGCAGAGGAGAAATATGAATCAGAGAGAGCAAAGCCCTTGCAGTAATGTGTCAGAACTCTTCGATGGTGATGAAATCTCAGAACATTTATTATCTTCCTTATGTCAGTGCTTCTTCCTCAGTGCCTGAGCTCTTGGCCCCATATGCCCGGTGCATACACCTGGAAAGCAGGTGAGCTTTGTCCTCTGCCTTCCCCTAGCTCATTTTTTACATCTTTTCTCCTTTCCCTGGACTTTCCCCTCCAGAAACCATGGCACACCAACAGCTTCCAGCAAGTGCCCGGTACGGTACCCGGCATGAGGTAGGCACTCAAGTATCAGACGGGCGCTGGGATAAATGATTCCCCTTCCTTTCCTGATTCACAGGACCGCTACCCTAGTGCCTCTGCCGATCTAGCCCAGTTCTTAACTCCAGTGAGAACAAACCTGTGCAGAACTTTCATCAATGAAGAGCTTAACATGTTCCCAGGATCGAGGATATTCACTGAGATGACACTCCAAAAAGGAAACAGCAACAGCAAGAAGGTGGTGACTCAGGTATCAGAGAGTCCCCAGAAACAAAATGCATCAGGATCACCCCGTGTCTTCCTCGTGGATAGCCCTGGTCCTTCCTGTACAAGTTTCTTTCCCAAGGTTTCAAATACTAGTGAATCACAAACTCCGAAAAATATTTGGAAAACAACAACAACACATGATCCCTTCCCATTGGAAGACTGGGCTTCTTTCCCTAACTGGTGCGCTGGATGGATTTGTTTTATGCTTATGTTAGATTCCGTCCTGACCTCACACCGCGGATGATCCTGTGCTGATTCAAAGCGGTTTGGACTCACTTTGCCCCGGCCCCACCCACGTGACTCCCCGGAGCAACTGACACTCAGAAAGAGGCCTCCACGCTTCTGTGTGTCTCCGCAGAGGTGGGCTGGGCAGGAAATTGGCCAGGGGTGGGCACTCAAAGTTGATCTGCCTTGGGGTCCCAGCCTGAGTGTTCGCACACCCCCCTCACCTGCAGCTTCGGGGTCACACCTGGTGCTTTGGCTCCTGTGTGATTTCTGGAGAACCAAAGAACCTTCGCTAACTGCATCTAGTTGGCCTCCAGGCTTTGAACACACTCTTCTTCACCTAGCTCACTCTCGCCAGGCTCACCACAGACTAACCCCTATTCATCCTTCAGTTTCCAGGTGATCCTCAGGACTGAGACCTCATCGGGACCTACCATGTTGCCCCATCAATTCCTTTCTAGAGCACCCATTTATAAGAACTTGCTCAGAGCCTGGGTCCCCCATAAGAGCACGGCCAGGAGATACAACTCAGTGCCAGGCTTTGGTAAGACACTTGGTGAATATTTGTTGAATTAAAGGCAGAAGTTACCCAGCCACCACACCCCCAGTTGAAGATAGCTATGTCCTGCCAGGCCTCATCTGAAGCACAGTCACTGCTTTATACTTGAATAGGAAAACCATAACTCGGAGAGGTGATCAAAGGAGAGGCAACAGTATGAAATACAGTACAAACCTTGGCTCTGAAAGCAGATCATTATGGTACAATATCCAGTCCTACCTCCCGCCAGCAATATGACCCTAGAGAAATCACGTAACCACTTTTTTTCCCCTTCCTTTGTAAAATGGGGATAAGACTATTACAAAACGAATCAGGCCATTGTAACAATTATGTGAAGTAATACACACATATAGAGCACAGCTAAGGAATATTCTCTGCTAGCACCATTCAAAAGGAAGGTAACTACCTTCATCAAGGCCACTGCTCTGACAATGTGCCCAGATCCCAATCCTCATGACAGTGGGCCCTCTACCTGACTTCTCTCAGAATTCACAGACTGGGAGCAAGACCAATTCCTGGGAGCTACTGTATTATGAAGTGACCTAAGGTGCCGAACCGTTTAGAAAATGTTTTGATCATACATTATACACATGTCCCCCCGCCTCAATTCAAGTCTGGTAAACTTTGCCAAAACACTCTTGGCCGTGGATAAGAAGAAGAAAGAAAACAAATCAGTAATAGTTAAACTCAAAGCAGAACAGGACTCAGTAGTGTGCCTTGCGGGCCCCCTGAGCTATGCAAGACCCCTGTGACAAACTGTAGACCCAGGGCAGCAAATTCCTAAGAACAGAAGCATTCGGGCTCACTCCCAGGACCCAATCTTCATTCTGCAAGCAGTGTCATGATAGTCCCTGGGATAATTAAGGACCCCAGGGCTCTGCCTCTGTCAGCTGAATTGGGAAGAAAAAAAAAAAAAAGTTCTAGGGCAGAATAAGCCGTCTTGAACCTGAACAGCCATTGGCTCTTGGCACTGGAGCTGGAAACAGAAGTTGGCTCTAAGTCAAAGCTATAAAAGGGGTTGTGTGTGGAATATGTGGAGCTAAGCAGCTGCTGACATTGCAGAGTTCTACATAAAATCCCCAGGTCAGTTTCAGACATTACAACTCGGAGATCTCTTTATAGCATTTGCTGGCAATTTCAAGAGGGTTTCCTTAGGGGAGTAGAAGATGCCAGGTTGAAATAGCTAAATGTTCCGAGCCTTCAGGTCCTCACATCCTTCATTCCATATTTCATCAAAATAGAGGGATGTCAGTGTGACAGGGAGGGAGGGAGAAGTAGGACAGTCAACCCCCAAGCAAGTTAAGGAAAGAGAGCATTGCCAAGGAGCGTCGAAGTCGAGCACGCTGAAGAGGACCACAGCAGGGAGCTGAGCAATTATGTGGACCAAACACTGTGATTTTTTTAAATATTAGAGGAAGCAGAGTAATTGTCCGGCTACCCTATCTTTGGCCAGAGGGGGAGGGATGATGAATCTGAGAAATCGTTTCCAACCAACAGTTTCAACCTCTCCCGTCATGCATTTTACTAAAGCTGCTGTGTTAGCATCGCCTCTCCTTTCTGCCTCCCTGCCTGGAGGAGTTTGTGAGTAGTAAAAATGGCTAAAGGGCAGGCAGCGGAGGAGAGGAGGGGGGGAAGGAGGAGGAGGAGGACCAAGGCCCCAGATAATCTTTAAATTGTATAATCGGGTTCCAGAAATTTGACTTCATCTATGTTAAGGAGTTTTGCAAAAATAAATCTTACAATCAAAGAATGTTAGAGCTGGAAGAGGCCTTTAGAAAGATCTTTAGAACCCTATCTATTTAGGGGATAGATAAGGCCACATTTATCCTAGAATAAAGGGCTGATAAGAACGTTTCAGAAAAAAACATTTCAGTTGGATAATAATTCATACAGTCGACAAGATGTTCAATATGTTTGCAACAAGAAATGGGAAAGCACCAAGCTCAAGAAAGAAGGGATAATTTTTTTGAAGAAACTCTGAAAGGCAATCCAGAAACGGGCTAGGTAGTTTTCAGTTGTTTTTTTGTATCACCAGGAGAGAATGCACACTTACTGAAAGCCCACCGTCTATTATGTATTTTCACATGCTTTATCTCCATTAATCTGCATCATAAGTCCTTCGGATGGTATACACAACAGGTACCTGATGGGACTGTAGGGAGTGAGGTGGGGTCAGAGTGAGGATCAGGAGAACGGGAAGCACTCTGGAGGCCAGGGCGCCTGTGTGAGCAAAGACACCAAAGCAAGATGAAGCATGGCCAGGCAAAGGGCATACAGGAGCCACAGCTTGGAGAAAGCCAATCAAGAAGGAGGCAGGAGCTAGGCTGCCAGGATTCAATCGTGTAGGCCATGCAAGGATGTTCAGCCTTCATCTTGAAGGGCCTAGATAGACACTGAGCTATTTAAAGGAGAAAGGATGAGAAGAGAAATTATAATTTTTGTCTCCGGCAAAATGATTCCTGCTCTAGGTGGAAGGACCGCAAAGTTGGAGGCAAGGAGATCAGAGAAGAGTTTTCGGGGAGAGAAATGATGAAGTGAAGAATTAACTCTGCTCTTTTCAGTCTGTCTAGAATGTTTCCAAAGCACGGGTGATGGTTTGGCCCTGTGATGGTTAGAAAGAGGTTAAAGGACTAGAATGTTAAACACACAGTGTCCAGAACAAATCACAAATCAGCGAGAAAGCTCACAGAGTTTGTAGAAGAAAAAAAGTAATTTCTGGATGAGATGTAGAGAATATAGGATTAAGTGAAATTGGGTCTAATAAGAACCATCACTGCTTCAAACCACAACTGCTACCCCCAGAAGAGCCACAGGACAGCAGGTCACAAGCAAAGAACCAACGAAACGCGGGACAATGCTTTGAAGGGTCAATTAAAAAAAAATAAAAAATCCTGGCCAATTTTAAGCTGCAGGGCTATTATACAGATAGTTATCTGACCAACAGGAGCCTTTCTTTAGAAGTTGATAAATTGACTAGAAAAGTAGCGGCAGATTTAATTCCCCAGGACTTGTGTTGAGCAGCAATCCAGAAATCTGTGATCAGATAATTTACTATGTATTTAACCAACATTCTTTCGGTATAGACTAGAAAACTGGGTCTTTGAGTGGGCAAGTGACCAACCGGAGGTCTCCTATCTGGTGAGTGGTGGGGTTGGGATTCAGACTTACACCAGCCTCATTTCAAAGTCTATGCTTTTATCTATTACATCATAGGGCTTTCGTTAAAACAACAACAGCAACAACAACAACAAAACTCTTGGGACTCCTGGGGGGCTCAGTCGATTAAGCATCTGCCTTCGGCTCAGGTCATGATCCCAGGGTCCTTGGCTCGAGCCCCGCATCAGGCTCCCTGCTCAGCAGGGGAGTCTGTTTCTCCCTCTCCCTCTCTCTGTCTGTCCCTGATCTTGTGCTCTCTCTCTCTCACTCTCTCTNTATTCCTGCTGGTCTGGTACCTATCCAGCTCAACTCAGGGGACCAGCTGAAAAAGGGGTCCCCTACTCCTCCGCCATCTTAACCTCCTCCAGCTTACTTCTCCTTTCCATTTTGACTTCTGCCTAAGCAGGTAGATTCAAAGTACTACCAAACTTTTGAAATAATTCTCCCTCTGATCCTGCCCTTCTTATATATGTGTGTGTAAATATATGTGTGTGTGTTTATGTGTATGTGTGTGTGTGTAGTCTACCTTCCAAACATTAGTACCAATAACTACTTTTTAAAGATGTATGTATTTATTTCAGAGAGACAGCGTGCACACAAGCCGGGGAGGGGCAAAGGGGGGAGAGAATCTCAAGCAGACGCCCTGCTGAGCACAGAGCCCAATGCGGGGCTGGATCTCCCAACCCTGAGATCATGGCCTGAGCTGAAACCAAGACTTGGACGCTCAACCGACTGAGCCACCCAGGTGCCCCCGTAAGTATTTTTAATGTTTATTCAGTATTTTCACTAACAACAAAAAAAGTCTGGTGACTCTAGGCACAAATCATTTTCACATCAACATGAGATTTTGCCATGTGCCAATTATTGGACTTTTAACCAAACACTTGTTCTAGTTACACTCGGCCCCTGAGGAGAATAATTTCCAGTAACGTTTTTCTTCCCAATTTGACCCTTTCAATCCAGGACCTCAAGATCTTCTGTGAGTCTTTGAAGGCAGCTCGATCCCTCCAGCACCGTGGCCAACACGAGAGAAGGATCCGCTGTCCACTGGGCAAGCGAGGCCAGGCTCAGGAAAGCAGCCTCAGTAGCCCCATGTCTTTGGAGAAGCCAATTAACCCTTTGGATGGGAAATAAATTTTCTGACCTAGCCACAGTTTTTTATTTCCTAGACTCCCCTTCAACACCAGACATAGGAAGCATGGAGGCTTAGCATCTGCGTGGAAAATATGACTCAAACTCGACACTTGCTCATTCCAGACAGCAACATGGTACCTGAATGTAAAGCTAACTGTAACAGGAAACCTGGTTTTCATTACAAGAAGGGTCTGTGTGCAGCTAAAAAGAATCTGACCAGAAAGAAATCAGTCAGTAATTCTACACGCTCAAAAACCAAATGATCCCATAGCAGAGGAGAAATATGAATCAGAGAGAGCAAAGCCCTTGCAGTAATGTGTCAGAACTCTTCGATGGTGATGAAATCTCAGAACATTTATTATCTTCCTTATGTCAGTGCTTCTTCCTCAGTGCCTGAGCTCTTGGCCCCATATGCCCGGTGCATACACCTGGAAAGCAGGTGAGCTTTGTCCTCTGCCTTCCCCTAGCTCATTTTTTACATCTTTTCTCCTTTCCCTGGACTTTCCCCTCCAGAAACCATGGCACACCAACAGCTTCCAGCAAGTGCCCGGTACGGTACCCGGCATGAGGTAGGCACTCAAGTATCAGACGGGCGCTGGGATAAATGATTCCCCTTCCTTTCCTGATTCACAGGACCGCTACCCTAGTGCCTCTGCCGATCTAGCCCAGTTCTTAACTCCAGTGAGAACAAACCTGTGCAGAACTTTCATCAATGAAGAGCTTAACATGTTCCCAGGATCGAGGATATTCACTGAGATGACACTCCAAAAAGGAAACAGCAACAGCAAGAAGGTGGTGACTCAGGTATCAGAGAGTCCCCAGAAACAAAATGCATCAGGATCACCCCGTGTCTTCCTCGTGGATAGCCCTGGTCCTTCCTGTACAAGTTTCTTTCCCAAGGTTTCAAATACTAGTGAATCACAAACTCCGAAAAATATTTGGAAAACAACAACAACACATGATCCCTTCCCATTGGAAGACTGGGCTTCTTTCCCTAACTGGTGCGCTGGATGGATTTGTTTTATGCTTATGTTAGATTCCGTCCTGACCTCACACCGCGGATGATCCTGTGCTGATTCAAAGCGGTTTGGACTCACTTTGCCCCGGCCCCACCCACGTGACTCCCCGGAGCAACTGACACTCAGAAAGAGGCCTCCACGCTTCTGTGTGTCTCCGCAGAGGTGGGCTGGGCAGGAAATTGGCCAGGGGTGGGCACTCAAAGTTGATCTGCCTTGGGGTCCCAGCCTGAGTGTTCGCACACCCCCCTCACCTGCAGCTTCGGGGTCACACCTGGTGCTTTGGCTCCTGTGTGATTTCTGGAGAACCAAAGAACCTTCGCTAACTGCATCTAGTTGGCCTCCAGGCTTTGAACACACTCTTCTTCACCTAGCTCACTCTCGCCAGGCTCACCACAGACTAACCCCTATTCATCCTTCAGTTTCCAGGTGATCCTCAGGACTGAGACCTCATCGGGACCTACCATGTTGCCCCATCAATTCCTTTCTAGAGCACCCATTTATAAGAACTTGCTCAGAGCCTGGGTCCCCCATAAGAGCACGGCCAGGAGATACAACTCAGTGCCAGGCTTTGGTAAGACACTTGGTGAATATTTGTTGAATTAAAGGCAGAAGTTACCCAGCCACCACACCCCCAGTTGAAGATAGCTATGTCCTGCCAGGCCTCATCTGAAGCACAGTCACTGCTTTATACTTGAATAGGAAAACCATAACTCGGAGAGGTGATCAAAGGAGAGGCAACAGTATGAAATACAGTACAAACCTTGGCTCTGAAAGCAGATCATTATGGTACAATATCCAGTCCTACCTCCCGCCAGCAATATGACCCTAGAGAAATCACGTAACCACTTTTTTTCCCCTTCCTTTGTAAAATGGGGATAAGACTATTACAAAACGAATCAGGCCATTGTAACAATTATGTGAAGTAATACACACATATAGAGCACAGCTAAGGAATATTCTCTGCTAGCACCATTCAAAAGGAAGGTAACTACCTTCATCAAGGCCACTGCTCTGACAATGTGCCCAGATCCCAATCCTCATGACAGTGGGCCCTCTACCTGACTTCTCTCAGAATTCACAGACTGGGAGCAAGACCAATTCCTGGGAGCTACTGTATTATGAAGTGACCTAAGGTGCCGAACCGTTTAGAAAATGTTTTGATCATACATTATACACATGTCCCCCCGCCTCAATTCAAGTCTGGTAAACTTTGCCAAAACACTCTTGGCCGTGGATAAGAAGAAGAAAGAAAACAAATCAGTAATAGTTAAACTCAAAGCAGAACAGGACTCAGTAGTGTGCCTTGCGGGCCCCCTGAGCTATGCAAGACCCCTGTGACAAACTGTAGACCCAGGGCAGCAAATTCCTAAGAACAGAAGCATTCGGGCTCACTCCCAGGACCCAATCTTCATTCTGCAAGCAGTGTCATGATAGTCCCTGGGATAATTAAGGACCCCAGGGCTCTGCCTCTGTCAGCTGAATTGGGAAGAAAAAAAAAAAAAAGTTCTAGGGCAGAATAAGCCGTCTTGAACCTGAACAGCCATTGGCTCTTGGCACTGGAGCTGGAAACAGAAGTTGGCTCTAAGTCAAAGCTATAAAAGGGGTTGTGTGTGGAATATGTGGAGCTAAGCAGCTGCTGACATTGCAGAGTTCTACATAAAATCCCCAGGTCAGTTTCAGACATTACAACTCGGAGATCTCTTTATAGCATTTGCTGGCAATTTCAAGAGGGTTTCCTTAGGGGAGTAGAAGATGCCAGGTTGAAATAGCTAAATGTTCCGAGCCTTCAGGTCCTCACATCCTTCATTCCATATTTCATCAAAATAGAGGGATGTCAGTGTGACAGGGAGGGAGGGAGAAGTAGGACAGTCAACCCCCAAGCAAGTTAAGGAAAGAGAGCATTGCCAAGGAGCGTCGAAGTCGAGCACGCTGAAGAGGACCACAGCAGGGAGCTGAGCAATTATGTGGACCAAACACTGTGATTTTTTTAAATATTAGAGGAAGCAGAGTAATTGTCCGGCTACCCTATCTTTGGCCAGAGGGGGAGGGATGATGAATCTGAGAAATCGTTTCCAACCAACAGTTTCAACCTCTCCCGTCATGCATTTTACTAAAGCTGCTGTGTTAGCATCGCCTCTCCTTTCTGCCTCCCTGCCTGGAGGAGTTTGTGAGTAGTAAAAATGGCTAAAGGGCAGGCAGCGGAGGAGAGGAGGGGGGGAAGGAGGAGGAGGAGGACCAAGGCCCCAGATAATCTTTAAATTGTATAATCGGGTTCCAGAAATTTGACTTCATCTATGTTAAGGAGTTTTGCAAAAATAAATCTTACAATCAAAGAATGTTAGAGCTGGAAGAGGCCTTTAGAAAGATCTTTAGAACCCTATCTATTTAGGGGATAGATAAGGCCACATTTATCCTAGAATAAAGGGCTGATAAGAACGTTTCAGAAAAAAACATTTCAGTTGGATAATAATTCATACAGTCGACAAGATGTTCAATATGTTTGCAACAAGAAATGGGAAAGCACCAAGCTCAAGAAAGAAGGGATAATTTTTTTGAAGAAACTCTGAAAGGCAATCCAGAAACGGGCTAGGTAGTTTTCAGTTGTTTTTTTGTATCACCAGGAGAGAATGCACACTTACTGAAAGCCCACCGTCTATTGTGTATTTTCACATGCTTTATCTCCATTAATCTGCATCATAAGTCCTTCGGATGGTATACACGACAGGTACCTGATGGGACTGTAGGGAGTGAGGTGGGGTCAGGGTGAGGAGCAGGAGAACGGGAAGCACTCTGGAGGCCAGGGCGCCTGTGTGAGCAAAGACACCAAAGCAAGATGAAGCATGGCCAGGCAAAGGGCATACAGGAGCCACAGCTTGGAGAAAGCCAATCAAGAAGGAGGCAGGAGCTAGGCTGCCAGGATTCAATCGTGTAGGCCATGCAAGGATGTTCAGCCTTCATCTTGAAGGGCCTAGATAGACACTGAGCTATTTAAAGGAGAAAGGATAAGAAGAGAAATTATAATTTTTGTCTCTGGCAAAATGATTCCTGCTCTAGTNGCAAAGACACCAAAGCAAGATGAAGCATGGCCAGGCAAAGGGCATACAGGAGCCACAGCTTGGAGAAAGCCAATCAAGAAGGAGGCAGGAGCTAGGCTGCCAGGATTCAATCGTGTAGGCCATGCAAGGATGTTCAGCCTTCATCTTGAAGGGCCTAGATAGACACTGAGCTATTTAAAGGAGAAAGGATGAGAAGAGAAATTATAATTTTTGTCTCCGGCAAAATGATTCCTGCTCTAGGTGGAAGGACCGCAAAGTTGGAGGCAAGGAGATCAGAGAAGAGTTTTCGGGGAGAGAAATGATGAAGTGAAGAATTAACTCTGCTCTTTTCAGTCTGTCTAGAATGTTTCCAAAGCACGGGTGATGGTTTGGCCCTGTGATGGTTAGAAAGAGGTTAAAGGACTAGAATGTTAAATACACAGTGTCCAGAACAAATCACAAATCAGCGAGAAAGCTCACAGAGTTTGTAGAAGAAAAAAAGTAATTTCTGGATGAGATGTAGAGAATATAGGATTAAGTGAAATTGGGTCTAATAAGAACCATCACTGCTTCAAACCACAACTGCTACCCCCAGAAGAGCCACAGGACAGCAGGTCACAAGCAAAGAACCAACGAAACGCGGGACAATGCTTTGAAGGGTCAATTAAAAAAAAATAAAAAATCCTGGCTAATTTTAAGCTGCAGGGCTATTATACAGATAGTTATCTGACCAACAGGAGCCTTTCTTTAGAAGTTGATAAATTGACTAGAAAAGTAGCGGCAGATTTAATTCCCCAGGACTTGTGTTGAGCAGCAATCCAGAAATCTGTGATCAGATAATTTACTATGTATTTAACCAACATTCTTTCGGTATAGACTAGAAAACTGGGTCTTTGAGTGGGCAAGTGACCAACCGGAGGTCTCCTATCTGGTGAGTGGTGGGGTTGGGATTCAGACTTACACCAGCCTCATTTCAAAGTCTATGCTTTTATCTATTACATCATAGTGCTTTCGTTAAAACAACAACAGCAACAACAACAACAAAACTCTTGGGACTCCTGGGGGGCTCAGTCGATTAAGCATCTGCCTTCGGCTCAGGTCATGATCCCAGGGTCCTTGGCTCGAGCCCCGCATCAGGCTCCCTGCTCAGCAGGGGAGTCTGTTTCTCCCTCTCCCTCTCTCTGTCTGTCCCTGATCTTGTGCTCTCTCTCTCTCACTCTCTCTCTCAAATAAATAAATTAAATCTTAAAAAAAACTCTCGTGATAATTTATATTCTCCAGGTTAGTGTTATGAAAGGATTTATAAGAAGGCTCCAAGAACAGCTGTTCGTTAAACATGGAAGAACGAGGCTTGCTAAGCTGCATAAACATGGTTCTGATCCACAGTAACAATGTACACAGTACTTCTCGATCTGTCACTACCCCCCACTCTACTACTGAGGACTTGGAACACTTAGTGAAGCAGCATTTTTAATTTTAATCGCAGCCTTGTCCCCCATACCATAGAAGACTTTGAAGTGTCACTTGTAACAGTGATGCCTTGCCCTTAGATTGGCTTAAATACGTAGGCTTCCCAAGGGTCTTATTTTCTTGGTGACTGTCTGTTTCAATGCATATGGAACCATGACAGCCCTTCTTTACAGCCCCTCCAGAAGTGCCTGGACATTCTCAAATGGTAGGGTTCAACATGGGACCTGTGTGGTGTAGATTAAATACATCTACAGGCAATAATCAAAGCAGTCAATGGCTACCTGAGTTTGTGCTAGCAGACCTATTTGTAACCCACAAACAGATCCAGTTTTCAGAACACGATCAATGGTAATCGATCTTTGTCCTTGGGCGCAGACGTAATTATCGTAATGTAACATGCATGACTTTTCTGTATGGCTCCAACTGACTCAAAAGAGGAATTCTGGAGAAGCTAAGGAGCTGGTATGGTCACTGGAATGTGTGTACAGCAGTTCAAGTCAATTTCTTTGACAGATGACATTTGTCTAGATGTTTCCTTTGTTTTAAAGTTACTGTCTTTGCCATTAGTCACACCTCATGCGCTGCTCTACTTGGAGTGCCTGGTAGGATGGGGGAACAAGATTTGATGACTTTAATCAAGCCTGAACGACTATTCATATTCACAACAGCTGTTGGCATATGTTGAGTTTTACATTATTTCCTTCTCCTGGGAGTCGTTCATTAATGGGGGTAAAGAATTGTCCTAAACATTTTTTTGGCAATTTCACTAGGCAACTGCCAAACACTAAAGCATTATATTTGCAGTTGGCCTGGGAGGAGTGTAGATTTTGACCAGTAAAGCTCTGCTTTAAGTCTGCTTCTGTCCTAATCCATAGAAGAGTAAAACTAAAGCCAAAAAAAAAAATAAATTTTTTTTTGGATGATTGCCACATATCTCTGGAACTACGGGCTGGATATGAAATAATTTAAAATGCAGTAAAACTCAGTAATTTAGCACATAGGTTAGTGAAACTGCACATGTTTTGCCAAGAGGCTGCACACAGATGGAAAACCTATTTCTAGACACCAATTTACTGGGTTCTAAAAGTCCCCTGTTTACTCCATTCATTGTGGAGCATATTTTCATTTGTAGTTTTTATGTCAAAGCAATTGGTAGCAATTCTAAAGCCCAGGAAAAAGTCTTAAGAATGATTCTTTGCTACCCACATTTATATCAGCAATCAGGGATGGGGAGAAAGTGGATAAAACCGTGAAATATAGACCTGCCAAGTGATTGCAAAAATTAGGCAACTATTCTTGAGAGAAAGAAGTGGCTGATAGATGGAAGTTCTACCCTTCCGTGTGTTGGATTTACCCCAGAAGTTGTATATCTCTGTTGTCAACAGCCACATGGAGGTAGATAAGGGGAGAGATTCCAGGCTCTCTCAGAATTCTGTGTATCGTATTCATGTACAAATATCTACTCCAGTGTCAAAAGTTCTATACAGAACTTGTGGAAGGAAAAAGGAACACGGCAGCTGGGGCCTGAGTAGATAATGTTGTCACCTTTCAAAGACTGACCTCAACCAGTCAGGAAGTCTGGGTAACAACATGAAACTAATGAATTCCAGGGAAGAAACCCTGAGTTGGGCCTTTCAGCATCCTGGGTCTTCTAGGATTTTCCTCACCAGGAAGCACGGTGATGGCCCTGATAGGGACCACAGCTGGCGCCCCCTCTGCCATGGGCTCCCCCAGCACCTGCGGAACTGGACGAGTCAGTGGCCATGGCGAGGTCAGGAAGGGGACACTCATGAGTGCACTTCTGCTTTGAACCCAAATCTCTTTTACTTCATTGTAATAAAGTTGCAAAAGAGAAAAGCCAGACCAACCCACCAAACAGAAACACAGAGTGAAAAGACCGGAGAGGGTTTCTCCGGGATGGTAGCCGAAGTGGTCGTCTCCAGCTAGGGCTACTTGGGAAAACTTGATCTGCTTTTTACTTTTTCATGTTTCCCAGATTTTCTAGGATGACTTTCTTTCTCTTAATCTGTAGATATGTAATTTTTAGGTGGATTTGATTTATTAGTCTGCATTTTCTTAATTTCGCCAATGCGTCAATGTGATGAGGTTCTTTCTGTAAGCTTCAATTGTACATGTTATACTGTCGACCCTTGAACCATGCAGGCCTTACGGACACCAACCCCCATGTGGCTGAAAATTCATGGCTAACTTTGGACTTCCCCCAAACTTCACTACAAATAGCCTAGTGTTGAACAGAAGCCTGAACAATAACATAAATGTTCGATTAACACATACTTGATATGTTCTATGCATTGCATACTATATTCTTAAAATAAGATAAGATGGAGAAAAGAAAATACTAAGAAAATCATAAGAAAGAGAAAATACATTTACAGCACTGTACTTATTTGTTAGGACTGTATTTATGGGAAAACATCTGCATGTGAATGAATCCATGCAGTTCAGACCCACGTTGTTGAGAAGTCAACTGTACTCTAAAGAATTTTCTGTGAGTCTGAAGAGAGAGAAGTAAAACCAAGCTCATGAGTTGACGCATTAGGGACATTTAAATAAAGATGATCATTGTATTGAAGACAATGAAACCATCTGTCAAGAACCAATTCCTAAGGGGCACCTGGGGGGCTCAGTTGGTGAGGCTTCTTCCTTCAGCTCAGGTCATGAATCCCGGAGTCCTGGGATCGAGTCCCACATCGGGCTCCCTGCTCCACAGGGAGTCTGCTTCTTCCTCTACCCCCACCCCTCTTGTACTCTCTCTCTCTCTCTCAAATAAATAAATAAAAATTTTTTAAAAAAATCGATTCCTTGAAATGGAGAAGCCTGAAGCCAAGTTAGTAAAGCAAGACAGAGCCTCTTTCCAGTTAGGAAAAGTGCAAATTTACGGATTTGGGTTCAGGATGTGAGTGTGTGTGTTTTTTAATTTCTCTCTCGGCATCTATAGTTAGCAAATTTACATCCTTCCTCTGCTTGCTCATATAGGGATTCACTTTGAAGTTCAGAGGTGAGCGCTGGCACTCTGCTGGTGAGGGGACCTCCAGAAATCAAAGGTTTATGATCCACTCCCAAGGAAGTGGAACTCATTGGAAGCAGCAGAGAAAGATGATGTAAGTGTGACGAGAGCATACTCAGAGTTAACGAGGTTTATCACGCACCTGCTGTGCGCCACGTGTGGTGTTGGGGGCCCTCTAGTCATGTGTACTTGAAGAACTTCGGGCTCGTAGTTGTGGAGTAAGTTAGAAGTCTCCAAACGAAGTAAGCCTGGGCAGAACTCCAAAGTTAAATGAAGCAACAATTGATAAGAGTTGGGAACAATTTCTGCCTTGGCTCACGCAGCTGGCCAGCTTGGATTGTTCTTCCCCACCATTTCTCCTCCCTGATCCTGGCCAGATAATCCCGATGGATGGACCCCATCCCTGCCCTGGGCATGGCAGCCCTGCACAGGGTAAGAACTCTACAGTCCAAATTGTGGACCCAAAGGGAATCACAACCTGACCTCCAAGGAGGCTCAGCTTTCAAACCCACAGACCTGAGTTCTAGACCTAATGTTTCCATCTTTGTGACTGTATCAGTCAGGGTTCTTCCAGAGAAACAGAACAAATTAGGGATATATACATCTCTCTCTCTCTTCATAGATATATTCTGCAATATAGGAGAGAGACAGAAAGAGATAGAGATAGACAGACAGACAGACAGACACACACACACACACACACACACACACACACACTGATTGCAAGGAATTGGCTCACATGATCTTGGAAGCTGAGAAGTCCCAAGATATGCTCTAGCTGGGAAGGTGAAAACCCAGGAGAGCCAAGGATGTAGTTCCAGGCATCATCCGAGGGCCTGAGAACCGAAAGAGCCCCTGGTGTGAGTCTGCATCTCAAGACAGGAGAAGACCAATGTCCCAGCCCAAAGAAAGTCAGGCAAGAGAGAGAATGAGAGAGAGATCTCACTCAGCCTTTTTGTTCTATTCAGGCCTTCAACAGATTAGATACGGCCCATCCACATTGAGGAAGGTCAATCTGCTTTACTCAGTCTACCGATTCAAACCTCATCTGGAAACACCCTCGTAGACACACACAGAATAACGCTTGACCAAAAATCTGGGCAAACTGTGGTCCACTCAAGCTCACACATTTCTTTCTTTTTTTCTTTCTTTCTTTCTTTCTTTCTTTCTTTCTTTCTTTCTTTTTCTTTCTTTCTTTCTTCTTTCTTTCTTTCTTTCTCTTTCTTTCTTTTTTTTAAGATTTTATTTATTTGAGAAAGAGAGAGAGAAAGAGAGAGTGAGACAGAGCACAAAAATGGGGAGGGGGTAAGGGGGAGAGGGACAGAGGGAGAGGGAGAAGCAGACTCCCTGCTGAGCAGGGACTCTGGGATCATGACCTGAGCTGAAGGCAGATGCTTAACAGACTGAGACACCCAGGCACCCCAAGCTGACACATTTCCAGGTGACTTTGGACAAAGTTGTTTAATCTAGGAGAGCCTCAAGTATATATTTATAGAAGTAGAGCTACTTATTCTCCGGGCTATTAGTTTTAAATTATATGCAAAATCCTTGACATAGCGTCTGTCCAGTGGGAAGGACTTGATACTCAGCGGGTAACAATCCTACCCACCCCAGCTATGACACCCTGGTAGCTTTTTAAGTGTTAAACCCCATAAGGCTTGTCCTGTGCACACATTATCTCATTGAATCCTCGCATCAAACTAATGAAGTTTTACCCTCATTTTACAGTTAAGTAAACCGAGGCTTAGCGAGTCACTCCTTGCCCCATGGTCACACAGTTCGTAGTCCATAGAGCTAATATTTGAACCAGACATTCTGACTCCAGGCAAAGCTTTTTCTTAGCTCTTATACTATACTGGGTTTCCTCAAGCTATAGGTCATGCAAATTACATAAAAGCTAATTAGCCCATGAATATTATTTATTTTAATTGCCAGCATTGCAAGAGCATTATTCTCTACTATTTTTATTAGAAATACAAAACATTTGAGCTATGTTATGGGTTAAATAGGTTTTTATAAGGTAGCCTGGAAACCAAATTGCCATTTATAATACTATTTCTGAAAATGTGGTCTGAATTTTAAACAACCAACCTAAAAATGAGTTTTAAATGGTAACATGTTTCCAAGCTGGAAACCGTCTGCTGAAATTAGCAATACTGAGTAATGTTGATTCTTGGTTGTTTAACTAAAGAAAAATTTTGTTTGTTTTTCACTTTTTGAAGACCGTAATAAGAAAAGACATGCCATTTGCTCTCACAGATATCTGGGTTATTGGAAAAGCTAGCCATAAGATATGCAATCAAAAACATTCACCCCAAAAGCCCACACCAGTTTGCTGACACCCCAGGTGTAGGCAAACTCCTAGCAAGGGGAAAATAAACACAGATTTGCAAGCGCAAGATTACAGGTACTGGAGATCTTCACTTCCAACATAGAGACACACTCCCTGGCACCCATAGCTGCCCTCCTCCTTCTCCCTGTAGCGGGTCCCACTTGCCCTGCCTGCTCAGAGCAGCATCACAAGACTGGGACTCTGAAAACAGAAGGGCCTGAGTCTGACTCCCAAGTTAGTAACTAACAGTGCGACCTTGGCCAACTAATTATTTAACATCTCCAAACCTCATATTTTTTTCATCTGTAAAATAAGTCTAATAGGAACTATTTGTGAGATTGCTGTGGGGATTAAATAACTTTTATTTATAATCCCTATAATGATATATATTATGCATACATATTTTTCAGTAGAGAGCTATTACTAATCACTATTCTTGTCTTCTCTATTATTATTTCTGGGCAGGTCGAAGATGGAAGTCATGGAGGCAACATAGAAGGTGACGACTGGCACCAAATGCCTGACCGGGGGAGGTTGAGGCACAGGTGGAGGAGAGAGGAGGGACATTCCCATACATCAGGCTGTGAGAAATCACAGCTCTGCCAATTGCTGGATCCCTATTAGTGAGGGTTTCCAGATTCAGGTTTCATCTATGATTGCTGCTCTGAAGCTGTGCTGATGGGAAACAGAAATCGCTTTATTCCACCTGGATTGCCCCCTGCATGTTCATTGGCTGCTGCAGGCACTGGGCTCTTTCTGCATGAGCACAGGAAGGCCAGGCCCAGGTGGGGAGGCCGGGTAGTTCAGCAGCGCACTCCCGCCCTCCCCCTCCTCACTTGCGTCAACGGTGAAGAAGGCCTTAGTGCCACGATGTATCCTACACTCGCTATCTGAAAAAATTCATTCAAGTGTACTAGGTAATATCTTTAGCTGTTCCAAACAGCACATGCTTCCAAGTCATATTGCTGTTTAAAAATACAACTTAAAACCACCTAGTAATCACACCACTGAAAGATCCATTAATTGGGGAAGCGTCATATATACCCTTGTGCAAACTAAAACTGGTCTGTAAGACACTTCAACCAGATCGGGAATTCTTCACTCACCGGTGTTTTGCATATCCTCGGTTTACCCATCAATATAACAGAAGAAAGTAAATGTAAAAGTAACAGATGACTGGATTAAGAAGATGTGGCCCATATATACAATGGAATATTACTCAGCCATCAAAAAGAACGATTTCACAACATTTGCAGCAACATAGACANTCCATATATACAATGGAATATTACTCAGCCATCAAAAAGAACGATTTCACAACATTTGCAGCAACATAGACGGGACTGGAGGAGATAATGTTAAGCGAAGTAAGTCAAGCAGAGAAAGACGATTATCATATGGTTTCACTCATTTATGGAACATAGGAAGTAGGAAGATCAGTAGGACAAGAAAGGGAAGAAAAGGGGTAAAAAGAAGGGGGAACGAACCATGAGAATTATGGACTCTGGGAAACACACTGAGGGTTTCAGAGGGGAGGGGGGTGGGGGAACGGGATAGGCTGGTGATGGGTATTAAGGAGGGCACGTATTGCATGGAGCACTGGGTGTTATACACAACTAATGAATCATGGAACACTAATCAAAAACTAGGGATATACTCTATGGTGACTAACATAACATAATAAAAACTTTTTATAAAAAAAAAAAAGTAGTAGAGATTTTTTAGTACCCAGTTAGTCACCCTGCTTACAAAAAACAAAGCTATAACCCGCATTGATGAAGTCGGTCAGTAAAAAAACCTTATGTTGTGTTTTGTTCATTTGATATATGTTTAGGTTATATTCCTATACTTTCATCCTCATGGAATGTATAATATTCTGAGAAATAACAAAAGCAAATCAAAACATGAATAGTAAAGAATTTCCAATTTTAGTTTTCATCTGTTTGAGCCTACTCTAGCTCTGGTGTTTGACTTGGAAGTTCTCTTTTCTTAATGTGTTCTTTTGTGTTTCTATAACATGGCTGCACTAATAATAGTGGAAAACTCCACAACTAAGGGACTTTGTCTCAGAGAAGTTAAATTACTTGCAGAAAGTCACCCACCGATTGAGTGACAGTGTCAGGATTCAAACTTGAGTCCTTTGACTCCAAGATCCATACTTATTTCCAGTATATGTTGGCTTTCAGATATTTTCAATGTATGTAGATATTGAAAAATGAGTCTTAGGTCAATTTATTTTGGTTGGTGTTAGTCATAAATTTATCTAGGTAAATCCAAAATTTATTAAAGATTATTTTGATCTGGCTTATACACTGATTCATAATGATTCTAAAGTGGATTGAGGCACGATTTCCATCTGGGCAGAAAGACTCCAGAGCTAAAACAGATGTTGTTGTAAAACTTCTTTGGTAGATGGGTACAATGGCTCCAAATACATATCACTGATTTTGTATTCGAGGATTAGTATGATTCCACTAAGTTAATCTTTTAGATGAATGAATTGTACAAGGGAAAATCAGCATGTGCAGAACAGGTCAGCTTCAGCGCCTGCCCTCCAAGACCTGCCGTGGTCCCTTCTGAGGAACTGCCAAGGTTAGCATCTCCGTAAATGTGAAGGAATGTTACTGAAGGAGAGTGGGTGGGTACCTGTGTGTGTACAAAAATGTGCCATGTTTTATAATCATCTTCACAGGATACCAAGAACCCTGTTGACATGTAAGTTATTTACAGATATTGGAGAAATAACCAAGAGTCAAACCAAAAAGCTCAAAAGCTGTGCTAAATGATACAATTTAGGCACCAGGAAACCCCGCAAGGGCAATAAACTATCTCTGTAGGACACATTTAGCTCTGTATCCCAAGCACTTAGCACAGTACCTTGTACATATTAAGTGAACTGAGTTGAACTGATCGAGTTAATATGTATGCTTAATCTCCATGTAGACAAATCATTATTACGAATTATACACACACACACCCCTCAAGTTGGTATGTTGTTTTCAATTGATATATTGTTTTACTTGGTTTTGACCATCATTAAAAGAATAGCATGATGCATGAAGCTTTCTGGGATGTCCCAGGCACTCCGTATTCTATCACCAAATTCACCTGTGTGCTACATGTGACTCTGATCCACTCACTGCTGACTTGTTCCGTTTTGAGGACACGCCTCAATTTTGCATGATTTTGGTTTGTTCGCAGTTTGTTTTTTTTTTTAAATTATTACAAGAACTAGCAGTGAACGATCTCACAGGTATCTTTTGGCGCTTTTGAATATCCTCCTAGCAGTGGAGTTGCCTGGACACAGCCTAGAATAATAGCCACCTTTGTGTTGTGATGTACTTGGATATACTATGATATACTGTGAGATACTATGACTCACTCTGATATACTGTGTCTCATTCTGATACACTGTTACGTATGAAGATATATTGTGACTCATTGTAATATATCGTTATATACTGCCAAGACATGTTCCTACTCCCACCTGAGTCTTCAACACTTGGTAAATCAGATTTCTTAATTTTTCCTAATAAAATACGTACAAAATGGCATCTCTTCCTGGTCTTGATTTTAATTCCTGTGGTTACTAATGAAGTGAAGTATTTCCTCATACGTTTATTCATTGTCTGGGTTCCCTAGAAAACACTTGCTTGTGCGTTTTGCCCATCTTGTTGGATTGTTTGTCCGTTGTTTTTTAAATTTTTTTATGTAAAACAAAAATTACAGGTAAAGTTGAGACCCTCTTGATATTGTCTTCTTCCCTCCTTAAAGGAAATCTTAACTTAGTGCTTATTTTTCTCATCAATTTGGATTGATTTACCATGTTTCTATAAAGTATACAAAGTACAACTTTGTTATTTTTTGAACTTTAGATATATGTTATCTTATTTATCAATCTTTGTAACAAACTCACTTTATTCTCTCAACATTAAATTTATGAGATGTATCCACTTTGATAGTTGAAGCTCTCCTTTTGTCTTTCAACTGACATATAATATATTCCATTCCATAAGCATAACAAAATGTATGTATGCATATTCCCATTAAGGAACTTTCAAGTTTCACCAATTTATTTAATGGGCCTCCATGTGCACATGCGCGAAAGTTCCTGTAGAGTATATTCCTAAAAGAGGAATTGCTGAGTCATGGGGTAAGCACACCTTCCCCTTTAGCAATCATCATCAAAGTAATTGTACTGATTGTATGATGATTCCCATTTCTCCATATTTTTTCTAACAATTGACATATTTAGAAGACTTTTTCCCCCATAGGATGTGAGTGACATAGTATTTCACCATACTTTTCATGTGCATTTCCTTTTTTTTAAAGATTGATTGATTTGAGAGGGAGAGTGTGTGCACATGTGCAAGCAGGGGGAGGGGCAGAGGGAGAGAAGCAGACTCCCTGCTGAGCGCAGGGCCCAGTTTAGGGCTCAATCCCAGAACCCTGAGATTATGACCTGACCCTAAATCAAGAGTCAGATGCTTAACGACTGAGCCACCCAGGTGCCCTGGTACTTTTCATGTGTATTTCTATTACCGCGTTAGTGAGTTTAAACATTTTTTCAGGTGTTTGGATTCCTCTACCAAAAATCTCTGGTTCATCCTTTCCCCATTTCATTTTTCTATTGAATTTTATTTTTCTAATTAATTATATACTATTCATTACATATAGATTCACATGCATGTTATTATATATATTATATATTACATATATATGTTACATGTGTATCAACTGATGCATTATATGTTATTGTTGTTAATCTGCGTTGGGTAGATTTTAAGTCTGTAAGTTTTAAGTCTTTTAAGTGGCATGGGCAGAACTGGCTATCCACTTGTACAAGATAAAATAGAATCAGCCCCTAGGCTATAGTCTAGGCTATAGTCTCCTCTTCCTTCTTTCCTTCCTCTCTTCCTCCTTTCTTCCTTTTTATACAAAATGTTGTAATTTTAATGCAATTACTTTTATATTTTTCCTTTTTTGACTGTTTTCTATCTTTGTCAGAGGTGTCCTATCCTATGCTGATACCATGAGGGAATTCTCCTATCTTTTTTCCTAAGCTTTATCCAGTGCCCCAGTCTACCCTTAGGTCCATACTCCACCTGGAATTAATTTGGGGGCATTGTATGACAGAGAGGGCTGATTCTATTTTATCTTGTACAAGTGGATAGCCAGTTCTGCCCATGCACTCAATAGTCCATCTTTCCCACTGTTTTGTTAAGCTAGCTTTCTCACAGACTAGGTTTCCATGCACGTCAGTTTAGTTAATTCTGGAGTGTGCTTCTCGATCCCGCACGATGTCATGCTGCCCAAAGTGCCCCAGCTTCCTACGACCTTCTATCCAGAAGGGCAAAATCTCCCTCATGATGTTCTTCTTCAAATATTTTGCTTTGGGGGGCGCCTGGGGAGCACAGTCGTTAAGCGTCTGCCTTGGACTCAGGGCGTGATCCCGGCGTTGTGGGATCGAGCCCCGCATCAGGCTCCTCCACTATGAGCCTGCTTCTTCCTCTCCCACTCCCCCTGCTTGTGTTCCCTCTCTCGCTGGCTGTCTCTATCTCTGTCAAATATATAAATAAAATCTTAAAAAAAAAATGTTGCTTTGGCTCTTTGAAGCCAAATTTCATTTCATGTCAATGTGTCTTGTAGATTTACATGTGCCTTTACTCTTCTATAGGTCTTTTAGATTCAGCTTGTCAAATTCCATGAAATCTTCCTTAGATTTTAAATAAAACTGTAGCAAATTACATTGAAATTGTTTTACTAACATAATTTATGGTCTGGTCTTATTTTTTACCCTATTTTCTTTTTACCTGAATCTAAATTTATTTTAACTATTTCTCATTATATGTCTCATTATAAATGCCTATAAATCCTTTGGGGAATGAGACAGGATATAATTAAGTAAAATGGGTAAATAAGTGCTTGTCTATGTTCCCTGTGGGTACCCTGGAGATATAATATTTTTGATAGATTGAAGACCATGTGCACCACTGATATAAATTCCCATTGTACAACAAATAAATGTAAAAATCAATAAATATACAAAGTGTACAAAAAAGTGGACTAAAGGCATACTAATCTCCCAAAAGAGGAAAGGGCTTATTTAGGTTGGGATGGAGGGGGATAATTAAACCAAGTCACCAATACTCATTTATTTTCCTCAATATTCAACACTGAAAATGTAGAGGCATTTGGATTTCTAATGTGCAAAATTATTATCACTGCATCTTCGTATAACACATGAGCACAGGCATGGGGCATTTCAGCCCACTGGTAGAATTATTTTATTTCCTCCATCTTGTCACTCTGTCTTCAAGCTAAATGCATATAACATGCACCCTTGAGTGAACCTTGTTCAAAATAACATCACTTTCCTTTGCATTAAATGTGCTTCACCTCCTTTGCGGTACTAATAGCAGTCATTATCTCTGAGAGTTGTACTCAGCACTAAGATAATGCCCCGCATTCTGGAGATTTCAGAGAACCTTTCACCTCATCTTCACTCCACTTCCGAGAAACACAAGTTTAGGTCCCATTTTATAGATGGTGAAGTTTAGGTATCCCAAATCAAATAACTTATTCCATTTCCCCCATTAAAGCCCTATGAGGGTACATATCTGGCAGTCATCTGGTTAATACGATCTGCGTGGACAGCACAACCATGTAACGAGTACTGATAGGGCTCAGAGTGATGCAGAGGGGTTGAGTTTGTGGATAAAATCACCTGTGCAACTGCTAAGTTCTGCTTTTTTGGTGTGTCTTAGACCCAGTTGAGACCAGCATGCAGGGGCTTTGGGACCATTAGGCTTCTGGTCCTAGTCTGTATTATCTGAGTTGCTCATTTCCCAGCCTTTCCCGAGGAGAGTGCTGGAGAACATAGGTTTCACGGGATGTTGGTAGATAAGACCAATGGGATTCCTTGGTCAAACAGGTTTGAAAACATCAACAAATTTTTTGTAGGATTTGTATGCCACTGTTCATTTCCAAAAAGAGTAGAGTATGGAAGCTACCACGTCCTCGTGTGTTTTAATTGTAATATTCTTTTTAAAACACAGCAGAATCCATAGAACTAATGTGACACAAAACTAAGTCTTTGGACCATCACTCAGTGGATTTCGAACACAAAAATTATTTGAGAATCCTTTTTTTTTCTGCGAGATATAGAAGATTTACTACCAATGCCTGCTTGGAACGTGTAATATTTAAGGAAACTCTTGTACATCTTACTTAACAATAGAATACCCAGGTTAGAAACAGCAGTTCCTTTCCTCTTAACTGGGTGCATTTGAGAAGGTTGGGACCTCTTCAAACCCCAGCTGCTTTGGTACGAGAGACCAGATCAGAGATAGGTAGTCTGTTGCTCACCAAATGGCAAGAAACTAGAATCAGCGTGGCAAAAAGAATGTTAGAACTCTCTCCCCACCTTGACACTTTCAGGCCATCTCCCAGTTCCTTACCATCATCAACTTACAGGTAGGACAAAATATGCAAATCCCTTGGGCCATCACAGTGGACTTTCTCAGACATTTTTCATGAACAGATGGTCCACCCAAAGTAAGGGATGGAAGCAAGATGGCAGGACACACACAATGTTACTACAGCCACCTTTTCTGGGGATCTGAACCATTTACAGGTACATGTGAGTTAGCCATCCTGTGCCAGGACCACCAAATCCTCCAACCTAAAGGAATTTCTGGAGGTGGAATAGGATAAATGATAATGTTTCAGACCCCAAACCTACATTGTAAGGTGCCAATGACTATGCTTCACCAAGTCAGAATATCCCTGGGAAATCCTTGAGAAGTTTCGACCCAAAATCACCCTGTCAGGGATTTCAGAATGTGGTGCAGAGTACCAAGGTCACTCTGCCTGGGAGAGTGCCTGAGTTTGAGTCCCCTTCCTGGTGACAACAGATAACTGGGTACTTCCTCATGCATGGAGATAGTATCCGGGAGTGAGCAGTGGCTTTGCAAACAAGATTCCAATTCTGGATCTACCTCTCATTAGTTATGTAGATTTTCACAGGTTATCTCCAATCCTTGAGACTTGGTTATCTTATCTGAAAATAGTGAAAAATACTCCTTCACAGAATTGTTGAGAATATTAAATGAGGTGACATAATCAAAGCGTCTTGCATAGTGCCTGACACAGAGTTGGTCTCAATCAGTCGCTGGCTAAACAGTTTAGACCCTCTTTCTCCTGATTAAATATTCATAGCTCTACTCTCTTAATTATACACACACACGCACACACACACATATAATACATATATATGTTATATACATATTATATTATTGTTATATATAGTATATATAATATTGTTACATATAGATATATATTGTAATATACATAATATTATTGTATATATTGTTACATATATTTGTATATATATACACACACCTATGTTATATACATAGCATACATGATGTATTATATACAATGCATATAACATAAATATATAACATACATTATACATATATACATAAGTCCTTCCAGCAGGACTTCAACTAAGTGAAAAGGAAGTAAGAATCCCACAGAGGTCAAAAATTGTCAAAATTGACAAGGCTGTCAAGTTGAGGCCTTGTTTCCCACAAACTACCTAGCAGCTAACTAACAAAGAGACAAGTGAACCTATTGAATGTTTTTCTCTCTTTTTCTTTTTTTCCTGCTGACCTGTTATGCATGGTAGCCTCTTCTCAAAGGTGTGCACCAAGCACAGTGCAAACATGGTGACTGTATCAGACCACACGAGTACGAATGTCATCCTGGATATGCTGGAAAAACCTGCAGTCAAAGTAGGGAAAGAGTCCAACACAAATAAACAATCCCAAGTCCCTTTTATTCCTGCCCTAATAGAAATTTTGTATAAAATTAAATTTTTATTTTTATTGAGATACAGTTGACCTATAACATTGGCTAAGTTTAAGGTGTACACGTTGATTTGATACACTTATATATTGTGATACGATCATCACTGTAGCATTAGTTAAATCTTCTGGCACATCACATAATTATCATTTCTTTTCTTGTGGTGAGAACATTTGAGAGCTAGTTTCTTAGCAACTCTGAAGTATGTAATGCAATACTGTTGACTATAATCATTACGCTGTGCATGAGATCTCCTGAACTTATTCCTCTCCTAGTGGCAAGTTTGCGAAACTATCTTATTTTCTCTCTTTGCCCTCACATGAGAGATGCAAGTAAATAGTGAAATGCTTCAAAGTCACACAGAGAAGGAAAAGATCAACCACAAGACAGAGACCCTCCGGTAGGGAAAATAATTGGTCCCAGAGGAAGGCAAGGGAGCTGGATTTTGTTTGTCAGAGAACCCTTCGTTTTCAAGCCACAGATACACATGTTTTTGTAAAGCTGGAGGTGGGCAGACCTTTTGGAAACCTGATCGGTGCCAAAGGTTGGCCAAAGATTGGCCTGAGTGGCAGAGTTGTAGACCTGAGTTTCTGGCTGGGACCTTACTATGAATGATGTTCTGATCAGAGAGGCTGGAGGGTGTTTATAATTCTTTGGAGCAGTTTATAGTCCTCTAGGAACCGGATGGCTGATTGGAGAACGGTATTGCTCAGAAATGCTATGGTACACCTGTTAGCATCTGAAAAGGGAGCAAATATATCACGGTGCGGTTATATTCGTTTCTCATTGTTCATGTAACAGATTACTATAAACTTAGTGGTGTAAAACAACAAAAAGCCACTCTCTTATGAGTCTTACAAGGCTAAAATGAGTCTTACGAGGCTAAAAAAGTGTGGACAAGGCTGTTTCTTTCTGGAGACGCTAGGGGAGAATCTGGTGCCTCTTGCAGCTTTTGGTGGTTGCTGGCATTCCTTGGTTTGTAATGGTATCACAGCAGTCTCTGCTTCTGTCTTCACATTGCTTTCTCCTCTTCTGTAACCTAATATCCCATGACTTTTCTCTTAAGAGGACACTTGTCATTACACAGGGCCCTTCCAAATTATGAAGGACAATCTCCCATCTCAACAGCCTAATTTAATCACATCTGCAAAGTACTTTTTGCCATATAAGGCAACATTCACTGGTTCCAGGAATTAGGACCTAGATATTTTTGGGGACCATTATTTAACATATTATAGGTGTAGAACATGAACTTCTGTGGACTATGTCTTTAGTGGCTGAGGGCTTGCCTGGTGCTATTTGGGGATATATTAAGGGACCTGTTGATGGACTCCATATGACATTGTGAAGTGGACCAGTGAGTCTACAGGTAGACAGCTTTGGATAATGTTTTCTAAAAGAAAAAGAAGAAGGAAAGAAAGAAAGAAAGAAAGAAAGAAAGAAAGAAAGAAAGAAAGAAAGAAAGAAGAAAGATAAAGAAAGAAAGAAAGAAAGAAAGAAAGAAAGAAAGAAAGAAAGAAAAGGAAGGAAGGAAAGGAAGGAAAGGAAGGAAAGAAGAAAGAGAGGGTGGGTGGGAGGGAGGGAGAAAGGGAGGAAGGGAGGAAGGAAGGAAGAGAGAAAGAAGAAAAATTACGGGGTAGTGGTCATGGTTGTAAATTAAGAGTCTGGCTTGTCTGTGTACTTAATCTCTGTAATGAACAGAGAAGTTAAAATCGATGTAGATACATGACCAGTGTTCAAGGATAGATTAAGATTATCTCTGTTATGGGATAGGTAGGTCCCCAAGAGAGTGCATTGTAATGGTATCCTAAGACAAAAATACATGCATAAATTCTTCGAGAGTCCAGGACTCATCATTGATCTATTACTGAGTAATCATACATTCATTCAACAAATATTTACTGAATACTCACTGTGTCCCAGGCCTTGGGACAAACGAGTGTACAAATAGATGAAAACCTCTACTTTCTTATGATAATGGGCAGATCAGAACTGGAAGGTCCCATGTCTGACATAGGTCGAGTAGAGCTTCCATGGACCAACTGAGGCACCACCACAGTCCTTGGATACAGCCTTTCCTCCAGGGGGATGGAAACTTCTGTTTTGGAGATCCAGCACTCTGTGGGTTCTGCCCCTGTATGGATCTTAGCTGGGAGCCATTTGTCTGCTGTCCTCACTCAATCACTGCCATCAATTGTTATACAGTCTCACGGGGCTGAAAGTTTCTCAGTCCAGAGGATTTCTCAGGATTCTGAATTTATTTTTGGTACTCAACTCATGTCATGAATTATCTGCTGAGCAGTGTGGGATGCCAGGTCATTGATAATGTCAAAGTTGAACCATCTAAAGGACATGGCCCACATCACCTGATTGTCGCTGAACTTCAGGTATCAGTAATCAGACCACGTTGTCACAATAAAGTAGTGTCTCTAAGCCATCGGTGGGGTCCAGCTTCACATATCCAGTGCTCTGTCGTCCTAATAAAACTGTGCGTTCTTTCCTCAACAGCCTCAGGGAAGGATCTGTTCCAGGGGTAAGCATGAATAGTCTGCTATATATGGCCATGCAAGCTATGCCCCATAGAGCTCTAGGGACACCATTTGCATCATAATATATATGAAAAACACCTCCCAGAGATATGCAGAGCGCAGTACTGAGGAAAAGGGCTCCAAAACACATTTCCAAATGAAAACACAAACGGTGAGGGCTGGAGCTGGTCATCGTATAGTTCTCTACTGAGGCCCTTGTGAACCCAGTCAGGGCCACAGATGCTCTGGAACGTATTGTGGTATGACCCTGGAGGTGGACATTCTCTAGCGACAAGATGAGGACTGGGTGTGGTAGATGGAATGTTCAGGTTCCAGCAAAGCACCCCTCCAGGGACACAGGGGTGCTCTGACAGTGGATGTCTAAGTTCCCTTTGGAACACAAAGAGGTATCCAATTCTGGAGACTGATAAGGATCCTTATGTTGGAAGAACGAATCTAGGTACGAGCTGAGTATCGAGACAAGATCCAAAAAACCAAGGTAGGGGTTCAAATGCATTACCAAGGCAGGTGTCAAAGTTGGGGCCATGAGATGAAAGAATTTGAAAGCCAAAGAGATGAGAACAAGAGGTATGCTGAGATACCCACTAGGTTTTCAAACTGGAATACTTTTTGCATTAATCTTGACCACCAGCTCCATTTCTCAGATGAGGAAACTCAGGCCAGAGTGCCAAGGGACTTGCCAAGTAATGGAAGGATTAGAACACATGCCAGATTCTGGTGAATCCCTCCTTTCTCTTGTATTCCTTAAATAGTCAGCAGAATCACATACTCCCTGGCGAAATGGGTCAGCAGTCCTAAATCCAGCGCCTTCAGAAAGAGCAGATTATGTCTGTCAAGTCCCTCCACTCTTCTCCAAAGCTCCTACGGATCTTTCATACATCTCAGTCACTGGCTGACAGCTGTCCAGGCCTCTGGTGAATATCTGATTAATCTGAAGATACGTTAGCCTACATCCCAAATAGTTTTTCCCTTAAGATTTTTATCACTCTTAAGTAAGTTTGAAAGTTTGCTAAGCTTGCAAAGTTCTTTTTCTTTCCCAAGAGTGAGCAGGCAATTGAAGGACAGACATCAATTTCACTGCAGACCTTCATGCACCTGCCGAGGCCTCACATACTAGGTTTGTGGTCTGAGGTCACTGATGGAAAGTTGACAGATAGCAAACGGAGCAAAGGACAAGATCTGGCTCACAAATGTTTGAGAGAGAAGGAGGGATGAGGGGAAATGCTGACTTAAAATGTTTCCTAAGTAGCATGGGTACACTTTATAATCCTGAATGTCCTGGTGTTATTAACACAAAATCTAAGCTGAGGGATGATCCCCTTAAAGCTGATGAGAACACTAATGAGAACAAACTGTTTTATTTACACAAACATTCCTCAGATGGAGAAATGATGTGGGTGTTTTGACTACAAAGTCCTTAGCATATTGGTTGTTGGCAATAACTTCAAGGAGACAGTTCTGACTATTTTTTTCCATGTTTCCATTCAACATCTTAGTTTACTGGGCTTTGAGAATCTCTGGGCCTTCATCAAACACAGAGGCTCTTTCATAATAAATCTCAGGATAGCTGCCTGACTGGTTGAGGTGTGGGAGAGATGGAAGCATGGTTTCTAGTGTCTGAGAAAGTATGGATGGCAGGAACGTAGCCCCTACCACCTGAGTACCACCACAGTGATTCAGAGGGCACGTCGAAAAGTCTTAATGACTCTCCAGACATTGGCCTAAGAGCCAGGACCTGTGTTTCCCTAGTTTGTCAAAACAGCTGCCATACTGCTTGCCCTTCATTCTCATATAAGGGCCTCCAGTTTCGAGGCTAACCCATCCCTCCAGCTACACACTTCCTTGCTTCTGTCATCTATCAACTACCTTTCTCTACTTCCACAGTCATCGAGACATGAAACCTGGATCTTTCTCTCCAACACATGGCCTAAAGGCATGGCGGTTGGGTACCAATGGTCAAGATCACTACCATACAAAACCCCATCTCACTCACACCCATTGGCTTCAGGGGTGAAGGACATGGCTGACATCACTGGTCTCTGGTCACTGCAGGGACCTAGCCATCACTGAGAACTGGTGAAAACTTAAACTCCAATCTCCACTTCTCTGACCCACATCCCCCTATTCCTTGATGCTTCCCATATTTGCAGCCTCTTGGTTGTACTTTCTTACCTGTCCAGTCCACACCCCAGATCTAGTCCCCTAAACCCTCTTACCAACTTCTCAGCATGGTTGCCTTCCACTGAAACCTGCCCTTCTCTTCCAACTGAGCTGTTGATGGGCTGGGGACAAACCCACCCATTTGCTCAATCTTCCACTGAATCCCAATGGCCATTGTTGGTCCCTCACTTGTCCTTTTCCACTTCTTTTCCATTCCCCTCTTCCCTTCAGCGACTGCCCTTCACGACTTCCCTTGGGCATCCCTGAGAACATCAGCTCCCATCTCATGTCATCAGGACAGTTAGGATTATTGCAAGATGGTGGCTCCAAATTTCTGGTTCTCACCTACAAACCCATATGGCAATCTTTTCATCCTCTCAAAAGAGGGTGTCTCTGTTCTTCTTCCTCCTCAATAACTATCCTTTTGTATTTGTTCTTGGTCTCTCTTCTTTACTCTCGTTTTGTGAAGGATATTGTAATAATTATTCTCTCTCTCCCTCTCTCTCTCTCTCATATCTTCAACCTTTTCATAGCTGATGGTAACTTCCCCACACCCTATCACTCTCTCCCCTCTAACAAAATCAAAGCACAAATGCAGTACCGCATTTTTTTGCTCAAGAAATCTTTACTGGGAGCCTAGTAGTTACCATCCATTATGACAGGTACAAGAAATTTGTTGGCCAACAAGGTAGACATGACCCTCTCCCTCAGGAAGCTTAGGGTCTAGTGAATGAAAGGGATGATGTAGAATGAATAAAAAATGAGTACACCATGAGAAATACTTAAAAAACTAGAAAAGATTCACAAGCTGTGCTTATATTAGGGTACAACTCCTGGGCCTGGGGGCAGCGAGGTCTCTCTCTGAGAGCATAGGTTTGGGTGGAAGGGTCAAGATGCATGTCAGGCCAACCGTGTGGTAGCTGATCATTTCTTCATCTTGAGCCCCACCTCTGTTCCAGCCCCGCTGCCCATACATTTCTTATTTGGACCTCTTTTTAGAATAGCCTGCATTTCTACATTCTTGGCTCCTTTTTTCCCCTCAGCCCACAGTCATATGGCTTCTATTTTAGCTCTGCCTCCAGTTCTCCAGGGCCATTCATGACCTCCTGGCTCTAAACACAAAGACACTTCCCAGTCTGTGTTAATCTGGAAATTCATTAAGATTACCCAAAGAAGAGTAACTGCATTCTTTGCTAAACAGGTATAACATCTCATGAAATTTGGAATGGAAAAAGGATATAACCATAAGCATGGAAGTTTTTAAATCAATTGAGCCCCACATTGGGCTCCTCCGCTGGGAGCCTGCTTCTTCCTCTCCCACTCCCCCTGCTTGTGTTCCCTCTCTCGCTGGCTGTCTCTCTCTGTCAAATAAATAAATAAAATCTTAAAAAAAAAAGAAAGAAAGAAAACAAAACCGAAATTAAAAAAGTGTAATCATCAAAGAATTGCCTTGAGTGCTTTTGCATTTTTTTTCCAAATGCCAAGGAGTACGTAATCCCTATAAATTACAGTACCATCCAATAGGGCAATCACAAGCTCTGTGTGGCTATGGAGGACATAAAATATGGTTCATATGAATTGAGATGATCTGTACATTTAAGCACACACAGATTCCAAAGACTAGGGATTTTTTAAAAAATGTAAAATATCTCATTAAAAATGTTTATATTGAGGGTCATCTAAGTGGCTCAGTTGGTGAAGCATCTGCCTTTGGCTCAGGTCATGATCTCAGGGTCCTGG